>NC_089254.1:109059738-109365738 GCF_963930625.1 Muntiacus reevesi | reverse complement strand
ATGCTAGAATGGTGAGCAGTTCTCACCAGAAACACTGCTGTGCAATGGTACCTGAGGTCCTGACAGAGCTGATGGAAGGATAAATACACAGGAAAATCTGTATGGGAAGTAAGAGATAAACCTGCCATCATCGTGGATAGAATGATCAAATATGCAGGATCAATCCAAACTTACCATTAGAACTAATGAGAGAGTGGTGAGGTTAATGGATACGAGATCAATTTGTGAAAATAAGTCACCTTTCCGCAAATGAATCAAAGCCACAGCTTCTACAATAGCAGGACACTGCTACTGTACAATAAGGATCTTCTATTGGAGAAGGAAATGGCAACCCACTCCAGTACTCTTGCCTGGAAAATCCCATGGACAGAGGAGCCTGGTGGGCTACAGTCCAGGGGGTCGCAAAGAGCTGGACATGACTGAGCAGACACGCAACACAACCAGCATGGTGTAAGCACGCAGCAGTGAGATTTTGCGTCTAGGATCCGAAGCCCAGATCTGCATCTTCATGGACAACTGACCACGGGCAGGTTACTTAACATCCCTGAGTCCTTACAAGAGCACTTGGAGGACCGCCGTGAGGGTTGAGGCAAAGACGTACACTCCTGGCACAGAGTTCTCCATCGTCTAATCCACAGAGAAACCATCTGCCTTTTCCTCCCTGCCCATTGCCTATTCACAGGGAATACTTCCTCCTTTTTCAAACTGCTGCACTTTACCAAAGGAAGTTAAAAACTCCTGGGCCACCGTAAATGTACATTATATATCCCTAACTGCATTTTTACTGCTGCCCAGATACTGCGTTATTGATCCTGGATTAACTTTCCAGTTTACTTCCCATAACACCACACCCAGACCCAAATAATCGTTTCTCTTCTGCAGCTCTGATTCCATTACCAATTTTCTAATTTTGAATTTTCTACTTCAGAAATTGATATCCATTTAGACCGGGGGTCCCCAGCCTCTGGGATCTAATGGCTGATGATCTGAGGTGGAGCTGATGCAATAATGATAGAAGCAAAGTGCACAATAAATGTAATGAGCTTGAATCATCCCAAAACCTTCCCCCCCACACACACACTGCGGTCCGTGGAAAAACTGTCTTCCAAGAAATTGGTTGCTGGAACCAAAAAGCTTAGGGGCTACTCATTTCAATGATAAAAAGAGCTCATGTTGCTTCAGTGTCCACTCACTCATGCACTCTTGACCACCAGGGGCTGCCTTCACACCCCATGTGACACATCAGTTCCAGCGTCCTCTTTACAAGAAACACACAAAAAAGGGATGTATGTGGAGCCATCAACACAATAGTGCTGCAAAGGGAACGTGGAGTGATGTAAATGTTAAAATTTGTACTGAAAAACCCAAATGGAACTTTTTGGCCAGCCCAATAGTCTCTGGTAGATTTATCCAGAATAAGATTTCAAAGTCTCCCAGAATATCCAATCCATATATACAGAGCTTTTCCCACTTTTGTGACATACCCTTGACCCTTGAATGTTCTATTCTCAAAGTTGCCTGCAGGGCAGCAATTTACTCAATCTATCCTTTAAAAATGAGGCTTCCTTGGTGGCTCAGATGGTAAAGAATCTGCCTGCAAAGCAGGAGATCTTGGGTTGGGAAGAACCCCTGGAGAAGGGAATGGCAATCCACTCCAGGATTCTTGCCTGGAAAAATCCATGGACAAAGGAGCCCGGGGGGCTACACTCCATGGGGTCGCAAAGAGCAGGACCTGACCAAGCGAGCAACACTTTCACTTTCAGCCCTTAAAAGTCATCATTCCGCGGGGAGATGAACAATGGGTACTTTCTGTTCTCCTGGATAAGGGGAACCACTTGACTCAGTAGGCCAGAGGAGGTACCAAGAAGATTCTCTAGACTTCACAAGCCTATTTACCACTCCTGCCCAACCCCTCCTCACTCCTCTTTTCCAGCTACTAAATGTCATGGTGACATTTCCTTGTTTGTAATAATATGCAATTTACAGACTGAGACTGGGTCATTTTGCCTTTTCCATCAGTCATTTTCTTGACTCTCCTCAACGTACAGCTCTACAGCCCAGGTGAGTGTGTGATGGGACAGCTCAGAGCTCCATGGAGCACTCTGCAAGTTATTAAGTGGATTCTGACGTGGCTAGAATTCAAATAGCTATTTCAAAATATATAGCAACTATTTAGAAAGATGAAGTGATTTTGATAATGTCCTGGTGAACTATAACTTAAAGAGAACACAATTTTATTGATGTAGAATCACCAAAACGTGTGAGCAAGGAAACACAGGTTTTCTTTGCCTGTATTTCTTGGCCCATTTTTTTAAAAAAGAAAAAAAGTCATTCTTTTATAATGATAAAGTTTATAACTCCTCTGCACTACTGATCCAATTGGATTTTGGAAGCGTTGTCTCTCTTAGTCCTTGTCAAAGTCAGAGATGAGAAACTCAGCATACATGAATACAATGGGATTTACTATTTTCACTTAGAAAGTCAACATCATTCAGCAATAAGGATTTGCTAAATACATTTTTAAAAAGCCGGTGGATCCCTCAGTATTTGGATCCACTCTCCTATCAGCAAAGTTCCTCAGCATCATCACAAATATTTCTTGACCACAAACTAAGGGCAAAATTCTAGTTCCTGTTCCACAAATAAAAATAGATGCAAAAATGCAGAGATGGTTCCCAAGTTTTTTAGTAATAAAGTTCAATTGTTGTTCTTTAGTTGTTAAGTCATGTCCAACTCTCTGCAACCCTACGGACTGTAGCCCACCAGGCTGCTCTGTCCCTGGGATTCTCCAGGCAAGAATACTGGAGTGGGTTGCCATTTCGTTCTCCAGGGGATCTTCCCCACCCAGGGATGGAACCCGGGTCTCCTGCATGGCAAGTGGATTCTACATCACTGAGCCACATGGGAAGCCCAGGATAGTTGAGTAGATAAGCATAAAATAGACTTAAAATGTTACTATTCTCTAGGCCCTTGGAGCCCATCTGAATAATAAACTCTAATAAAAGTGGTTAAACTCTGGAAATGTCAAACCCGTGGTGATGACCACAGAGCTGTTGAGGGCACAGCTGACAATAAGAAGCCCATCCTCTTCTTGCCTGTTTCAATCCTCCTTTCCAAATGAATTGCACCAGATTTTCTAACCATGGACCGAAGAAATGAGGGACTACTAAATGTAAACTATGACCAAACCTTTCCCAAGCAGAAAGCCTTCCAATGATTTGTCACAACTACATAACCAAAAGCATCCTGTGATATGGGATGTATCAATGTTACTCAGGAGAGCAGTGGGGCCTTGCCGCTCAGAGGGTGCTCCGGGAGAGAGAACACCAGAGCAAAGACAAAGAAGACGGCATCTGAAGTGGACAGCTGACCTGAGATGCTGGACCAGTCGTCCTGGTTGTTCAGTCACTAAGTCCTGTCTGACTCTTTGCGATGCCATGAACCGCAGCACACCAGGCTTCCCTGTCCTTCACTATCTCCTGGCATTTGCGCAAATCCATTCCCATTGAACTGGTGACGCTATCTGACCATCTCATCCTCTGTTGTCCCCTTCTCCTCCTGCCCTCAATCTTTCTAGCATCAAGGTCCTTTCCAATGAGTAGGCTCTATGCAACAGTTGGCTAAAGTATTGGAGCTTCAGCTTCAGCATCAGTCATTCCAATGACTATTCAGGGTTGATTTCCCTTAGAATTCATTGATTGATCCTTGCATCCAAGGGGCTCTCAAGAGTCTTTTCCAACACCACAGTTCAAAAGCATCAATTCTTGGCGCTCAGCTTTCTTTATGGCACATCTTTCACATCCATACATGACTACTGGAGAAACCATGGCTTTGACTAGACGGACCTTTGTCAGCAAAGTGATGTCTCCGATTTTTAATATGCTATCTAGGTTTATCATAGTTTCCTTCCAAGAAGCAAGTGTGTTTCAGTTTCTGGCTGCTGGACCAGGCCTATATACAAAACAAGTGTGCTCTAAGCATAAGTAGCAATAGTTTCATTGGAGGGCTTTCTAAGAAATGCAGATCTTGGGGTCCACCCTCGAACTACTCAGTCAGAACATGCGTTTTAAAAAACATTCATTTCTTTGACTGCAACAGGTCTTAGCTGCAGCACACAAGAGCTCTGACCTTCACTGAGGCGTGCAGGATCTAGTTCCCTGACCAGAGACTGAACCCGGGCCCCCTGCATGGGGAGTCTGGAGCCTTAGCCCCTGGACCACCAGGGGACTCCCAGAATATGTGTTCTTACAAGAACTCCTGATTGAGGAGTGTGCACAGGAAGGATTGAGAAGCAACACAGCCGAGGGACTTTAGCAGGAAGGATGAGTAAGCTAGTCAAGGATTGCTACCTTCCTTGGATACACATGAGTGCGCAGGCAACCTCCAGAATAAAGAAAACAGACACTTTCCACTTCGCGAGAATATGCCTGTGCTCCTTAGAAAAAGCGCAGGCTCAAGCCAAGTGCTGTGTCCTCCACTGCCTGGCAGAAACCCCATGAATCCTTTTCAAGTCACATAAGCCAAGATCTGTCCTTCCAATCAATGCGCACCCTGAGTTGAGACAGCATTCTCCATGGATGCGCATTACCCACTGACCAGTAGTCTTACCAGCCCAAGCAGAAAGAGAACCAAGCTTAACTGGATCCTCAGTCTCGACTGAAGCACCAGAAGTTCAGAACGGTAATGGTGATCAGCAGGCACAGCCTAACGGGTCTGTTAGATGAGTAGTCTAGGAAACGATATGAGGGGCTTGAACTTCGGAGGCACACAACAGCCATCACCTGAGAGGACATGACCGCCTGAAAGGACACGGCCGATCGAGAGCCCTGGTGGGGTCCTCTGACACCTCCACCTTTCTGGTGGAGGAGGATGTACAACCAGATGAGGAAAAGGAAAGCTGCAGGTCACCCCTGAGCACAGAGCGCCCCTCGGGGAGCTTGGAACGGGGGCCTCAGAAGCATAAGCAGTGGTACCCAGATCCTACCAGGCCAAACTTAAAATCAGGAAGCAGAAACCAGAGTGCCTCTCAGACAGCTGATGGGAAGAGAGGGAGCAAGCTGAGACGGTAGCAGTGATGGGACACGGAGCGCTTCTCATGGACCAGAAATGGACCACGTGGGAGGCAGAAGCCATGGGCCACTCAGCCAGGGGCCCCACCCAACAGAGCAAAGCACCTAGCTTAGGGTGACCCCAGGAAGCATGAGGGTGGAGATGGTGTCACGGCCGGGAAGATGCTGCAGTCACCTGTCAGTATCCTGTGTGAGCGCATCCCATGAAAACACCCTGAAAGGTCTCCAGGAAAAAAACAAGATCAGTATTTTGTGCATATGCCACATGCAGGGCAACCTGGGCAATATTCACTCTGCCTTTCCCCCCATTCCTTCTCTGCCTGAACTCAACCACGGCGAAACAACAAACGGGAACTGGTGGGTGCAGGGGAAGAGGAAGAAATGCGCCAGGAAGGAAGCACGGAGAAGCCCCCCGCCCTCTCCGCCGCAGGCTTGCAGACCTGAAGCAGGTCAAGCTGGGAGGGAGGCGGAGCCTGTCTCTGCATGAATTCTGGAGTTAACCTTCCTATAGAAGACTGGCCTGGGCATTTTAAGGGCTTCCCTCGTGGCTCAGACAAAAGGAATCTGCCTGCCATGCAGAAGACGTGGGTTCGATCCCTGGGTCAGGAAGATTCCCTGGAGTAGGAAATGGCAACCCGCTCCAGTATTCTTGCCTGGAGAATCCCATGGACAGAGGAGCCTGGTGGGCTACAGTCCACGGGGTCTCAAAGAGTCGGACACGACTGAGCGACTAACAACAATGGGCGTTTTAACTCTAAATCACACTACCTGTAATAACCGTCTTCCCTAGTGGCTCAGGTGGTAAAGAGTCTGCCTGTAATGTGTGAGACCCATGTTTGATCCCTGGGTTGGGAAGATCCCCTGGAGAAGGGAATGACAACCCACTCCAGTATCCTTGCCTGGAGAATCCCATGGATAGAGGAGCCTGGTGGGCCCCAGTCCATGGGGTCACAAAGAGTCAGACACGACTGAGCCACTAACACACACTCACACTCATCTGTAATACTAAAGAACACAGAAAAGGCTAAATAGCTTCACAAATCTGGGTACCAACCAGTCAAAACTTGTTTCAAAGACACATTAGAAAAAACCAATAAGTTTGTCTCCTGATGATCCCAAGAGTCGTCGACGCAGTCAGAGGAACACTGAGCATTCACTGCAGAAAGAGATCAGGTCTCACGTTTACTGAACCCTGCCCGCCACCCCGTGCTTTACACAAGCCACACCATTTTTGTTAGAGTTCATTGGACTGAAAAAAATATAGAAACCCCTGAAAGTAGCTCAAATTAAAAAACAAAGTGAAAAAATAACAAATATTGTGGAGGTAATCTAGATTTCCTGGGCCCCCCAGTGCCTTTGAGACCTTGTCCTGCCCTCACCTTGAACCTATATTCAAAGTTACATCAAAAGACCCAACTCCAGTTGCCGCAGAAAGCCCATGTCTAGCCACGCAACACATCAGTGAGCCCAGAGATTTTTCTTGCCGCTTCTCTGAAAAGGGAGATACAACACCCAACATTTCTATTCCATTCCCCAATGTACAGCTCCTGGCCGCCAGCAACATCATCTTTTTCTGTCTTGTTCCCTTTTATCTCTTGCCACAAAGCCTCACAGATACCCTCCATTTTTCTGATAAATTCAGCTCTTGGCGAGCTCTATCCAATAATAACCTGGAACGTAGCCATCACTCCCACTCCTGCTTAGAAAGCAATTCAGTGACTTCTTTTCCCTCACTTGTGTCTCTTGAGATATAAAGCAAGAATGCAAAGAAGTTTAACAAAAAGTTTGTTCCTCCAAAACAATTCTATTTGGTAGGAGTGGAGAGACGGAATGAACATGGGAAATCTTGCTAGAAATTTCAGATTTTATTTTCTATCAATTTTACCTAGTAGTACATCTCAGAAAGCAGAAGGAACCTAAAAGGAAATATAGGGGCATAGAGACAGGCTCAAATTGTGGTGCTGGAGAATGCTTGAGAGTCCCCTGGACTGCAAGGAGATCAAACCAGTCAACCCTAAAGGGAATCAACCCTGAATAGTCATTGGAAGGACTGATGCTGAAGCTGAAGCTCCAAAATCTTGGCCCCCTGATGTGAAGAACTGACTCACTGGAAAAGACCCTGATGCTGGGAAAGACTGAGGGAAGGAAGGGAAGGGAGTAACAGAGGAAGAGATGGTTGGAATGCATCACTGACTCAATGGACATGAGTTTGAGCAACCTCTGGGAGACAGTGAAGGACAAGGAAGCCTGGCGTGCTGCAGTCCATGGGGTTGCAAAGAGCCAGATACGACTGAGCGACTGAACAGCAACAACAACAACAATAAAGACAGGCTTCCTGTGAACTGTAGCCCGGGAGTCCGAAGGTGAGGCCAGACCCTCTGAGTCCTACCACTTCTGTCACCTCTGCTGCTCTCCTTTCTTTCCCCCACCAGACATCCTTAGCATCTCATGACTGCACACGGCTGTCTATGTGCTCTTACACAGGGGACTTCTGTCCTCTGATGGGTGTCTCTGTGTGTCTCACTTCAAAATTGCCAAGAAAGGGTTTGATTGGCTCAGCTCACCCTGCAGATTTCTTCTGTGGGAGGATGTTGGTCAGCCCCCGTCTAAACAGCTGTGTCCAGGAGAAGGCTGTGTCCTCTGTTTTAAACAGGACAGCAGAGGCTGTGGGCAGGGGTCTACTCTCACTGACCATAAATGGCCCAGGAAGCAATGAATAGCATCTCTGTTACACACGTGTCCAGCTGGCAGCTGAAGAGTGAATTAAGAAAGAAATGTTGCGGCACCCCCAAAAGCTTGATACAGCGTGGGAGATGATATCCACTGCTGTATTTTTTTTTTTTAATATCAGGTCCCTTTTGATGATTTCTCAGGCTCCTAACTATTACACAGAGGAAATTAAGCACAATTCCTCTACTGGAAAGAACCGGAATCTATTCTCAGGGGTCACAAATAAAAAGCACCAGGAGCCAATACAGGCAATGTTACATAATACCTGTCTGTCAGAACTCTACAGGTCTCTGAGTTGCCAAAGATCACAGCTATTCACCTGGAAAGCAAGCAAGTCTGTGCATGGAGCCTCAGTCTCTGTGCTCTTTCCATGACTGCAGGGCACGTGGGAAGGGCAGTCAGCAAGGTCTCTGCCTCCCCCCATGAGCTCCACTGAGCACTCTCTGCTCTGACCAGCCGCAATCCCACAAGGCAGCCTCACTCGTTTTTAACACCCCCTGGTATTGTATTCTGTTGTCTCCTGGCTCATCTGTGACGATCCTATCTCATTAATAAAAGTAGCAGCAGTTTTTTTTTTTTTTTCCTAAGTATCATAGGCAAGCAATCCAATGCCCACAAAATATATAAAGAAAGGAACAGGTAGATTTCAGGGTTGAAAGAAACACAGGCTGAAGCTACCAAGTAAACAAATTCAGCACTATTTATTATTTATATGTTTTCAGTTTGAATACATTTTTAAATACATTTTCTTGAGTTTACCACCCCTGGGGCCACAAATGATTTGCATATAATCATGGAACTCCATTTCCTCAGTTTAAAAAAAAAAAAGAAGAAATAAAAACTCATGTATCTGCCTTAGTGGCTATTATGAAGGTGAAATAAGCTAACATTCAGGAAAAAAATAAGAAAAGTGGAAGGAGGGAGAAAGGCACCCCAAATTGTTGATTCTGGCCTCAGTTTTATGTCAGATATTCATAGTATGTGTTTGCTTTTATACTAAAGTGTGAAGGACTCCCACTGGTTTAGAGTTTCCATTGATATATTTTATTACAGAATTGCCGTTGATTTCTGCACCTGGGAATGCCTTAATAATGGCAAACCACCTTGCTTATGGCTCTTTCTGGGGATGGAATAGTTGGAGTTAAGAGCTTGGTGGGGCTCAGAAGCCTAGTGTATGTCCTCAGTTTTTACATTAAAAAAAAAAGGCCCAGGGAGCTTCAGTAACTTCCCTGTAACTCAGTTCACACAGAAGGCATAGCTCAACCAACTGTGAGGTCCAGTCTTCCTCCTTTTCCCTTATTTCCACGATTTCTCAGTAAATAATCCTTCACCAAAGGAGTTTTTCCACGTCTGAGCTTGTACGTTTGAGATGACTTTAAGAAAGGTCCCCTGCATCTTCATTTTCTATTTTATGAAAAATAAAATTTAAAATACAAACTTGCTCTGTTGCATCCACATTTTGTGACATCACAAAAGGATATCACATTCAGATATCATTTTAATTATCTAGTAATCTCTAAATATCTAATGCCCTCTCAATATTGCATTTGAATATTTTGTTTTAAAAAAAGAAGTCTGGGATTCACAGATACACATTACAATATACAAAGTAGACAGGCAAGAGGACCTACTGAACAACACAGGGAACTAATCCAATCTCTTGTGAAAAACCTATAATGAAAGAGGATGTATAACTAAATCACTTTACTGTGCGCCTGAAATGAACACAACACTGTAAATCAACCAGACTTCAGTAAAAATTGTTCTAATTAAACTTTAAAAAAAAATTAAAAAGGACGATGGAGATACTGAGACGGCATTATAACTGTGTGTCATGAAGACAATGCAAACTTTCTAAGGCCCTAAGAATGTGGGGAGGGGATGGGCAAGGTGTTAGATAACTTTCCTCCACCTCTGTTGACTGAACACAGATTTCTAGGCCCTTAGTCAAAAATAGCATCAGATTTGGGGTCTACAAGATACAAGATGTGAGATTATCAAAACACTGCACTTGAGGTCCAGCTTTGGACTTGAATAATTTGAACAATCCAACATGTTAGATTTAGACCAGAAAAACAATTACTTCTCATTTACTGCCCTCTGTTCCTGGAAATTTAACTTATGCATGAGCTTATATTTGTTTTATGCATTTTACTGAGAAAACGAGGACAATTAAAATTTTAAAAATCAATAAAATGTATAACCAAAATAACATAAATAGATTTTCACTAATATCCTGGAAGTCATTACAGCAATTTATGTTTTATGCATCCCATTAAACTTTTTAAAATTCTCCAGCATGATTTAGATTCTGGGTAGTAAAAAGAATTTACATTTTTTTATTTATATGGGTTTCCTTTCCTATTTCTTTCAGTAATTACCAACTAAAAAGGAAGCCACTTGTTTAGCATGAAGACCTATGGCTGGCAGGACTTCCCTGGTGGTCCTATAGCTAAGACTTAGCGATCTCAATGTAGTGGACCAGAGCTTGCTCCCTGGTCAGGGAACTAGGTCCCACTTGCTGAAACCAAGACGCAGTGCAATCAAATAAATAAATAAAAATAAATATTAAAGAACTATGATTGGCAAGTCGAACGCAGAAAGAAAGACAAATACTATAGGATATCACTTATATGTGGAATCTAAAATACGAAGCAAATGAACTCATCATGAAACAGACTCACAGATGTAGAGAAGAGACCAAGAGCTGCCAAAGGGGAGGAGGATGGGGGAGGGATGGATTGGGAGTTTGGGTTTAGCAGATGCAAACTAGTGCATACAGAGTGGATAAGCAACGAGGTCCTACCATATAGCACAGGGAACTCTGTTAGACCCCTGTGATAAACCATAATGGAAAAGAATATGAAAAAGAATGTGCACGTATATATAACTGAATCACTTTGCTGTAGTCTAAAAGTTAACACTACACGTTAAATCAACTATGCTTCAATAGAATAAATAAATGCATAAATAAAATAAAGTTCAGAGGATTCCCTCTGAAGGGAGGAACCAGGCACTCCCGCAGAGGATGACGTATATCTGTCAGCCGTCAGCATCAGGGAAGCTGGGAACTCAGTAAAAGCTATCTGCGGAGGTCCTGGTAGGCCCAGGGATCATGAAATTCAAGCCAAAAGACAAGCTGGAGTGACCCGACAAGCAGGAGTCACGATGGACACCTTCTCAGCTGAAGTCTAGCTCTGGGATATGCTTGGTCCCAGCACAGGGACGGTGGTCACGAAGTAGAATGTGTGACGGAGGAGAAAAGGCAGGACGTGAACCAAGTTATGACAGCGATAAATCACAATTCACAAGCTTCGTGTGTGTCTGTGATGCCCAGAGCAGCTTGTGAGTCATGGCTGATCTAACCATTAGGGAGGCTGCCCACAGAGAGGAAGCTGGTGATTCAGCTGTGTCCTCAAATCCAGGAGGGAAATCTTCTCACCCGCCAAAAGGAGGAGGAGGTACTTAACTCCAAAGTGGAGACCGAGGAAAAGCTTGGAAAGTGGGTGAAATGCCTTGTGAAGGGAAGCTCCCAGATCTAAACAGGAAGGGGCAGGAAAGAGGGGGGAAGAAATAGGTGTTACCTCGGAGAGGGGAGATCATTAAATTGGGCTTGTCTGTGTGTGTGTGTGTGTGTGTGTGAGAGAGAGAGAGAGAGAGAGAGAGAGAAAGAAAGGGGAAAAAAAGGATCAAATGAGAACCTTTAGATCTAACAGGATATGATTGTTCAAAATGTGAATTTTGGAGAACATACATTGGGAAAAGGAAAGCAAAAGGAGGAAAAAGTGACAGAAGAGGAAACGGAAAAAAAGAAAAACACAAAACGAGACTCAACAAGAAGAGAGGGTCACAAAGATTTAACCAGTCTTGGGGAGGAGGAGATAGGAGGGAACAGCAACACCGGCAGGAATGGTATTGGTTGACACTTCTTTCCTGGATGTGGTCCCAAAGTGCAGAGGAACATTAAGTTGGGTACTGAAAATTTACAAAAAATAAAGTTAGGAGTAAGTCTAGTGAGAAATTGGATGCCACTGATTCTAGGGCTTCCAGTAGGTGAGGTCCCCCAAACCACTGATTCTGAGGTCTGGGCACTGAATTGATCGATGGGAAAGACATGGGGAGTCCCGGTCCCGACAATAGCTGAGTTAAGGTCCTGACAAGCAGCTTCACACGTACAGCGGTCAAAATGCAAAGCAAACACAGTCCGAAGGCACTCTAGAGCAACCCAAAGTGAGCAGATTTTCGGGGAAAAGGTCTGCAGCAACTACTTCAGGTAGAAAGTGAGGGGGCGGATTCTAGAATTAGCAAAACCAGGGGGAGAGTCTCAAATTCTGTGCCTAAGCGCTGCCCAGATGGCTGGCTGCCCCCCACCCCAGCCATGAATACTAGGGGGATTCAAGCTGAACCAGATAAGGATAACAGAGCACAATACGGGTAACTCGCCGTTCACTTAATTGCCCACTTTAGGGAGAATCCAGCGTCTCCACCCAACATTCACAAGGTCAAGCTAAAATTGAAAGCGACTCAACATAAAAAGAAACACGAAAACGTGACCCATCCTCAACAAAGCAGCGCAAGCAACACAGATCAGTCCCAAGACAACCCAGACTTTAGAAAGCAAGGATTTTAAAGCTGAGATTATAATGAGGCCATCAATTAAAGGAAAATGGCACTCACACCGCAAATGAAGAGACAGCAAATCTAAGTCAGGGAAACAGAACAAAGAGGGGATTCTAGAATGGAGAACACAGCATCTGGAGTAAACCACTGAAAACGCAGTCACATGGAGAACACGGGCACAGAGTGAAAGCAGCGAAAGAAGCGACTGTATCTGAAGATGAGAGAGGAAAAAGGAACATCTGCAGAAGGAGATAAAGTGTCTAACATACGTGTAATTGCCATCCCAACAAACTAAGAATAGGACAGACAAAAAAAGAATAAAAAACACTTGAAGAAACAATGGCTGCGATATTCCCAAATGTGGTGAATTTAAACATTCAAGATGATCTATGAGCCCGTAGCAGGACACACAGGAGGGGAATCATGCCCAGGCACGTAACACCCAAACACTGAAAACCCAAGAGAAAGAGAAAATCCTGACAGCAGACATAAAAACGGCACCTTACACCCAGACACCAATGAATCAAATGACTAGTCACGTCTCACTACAAAAAAAATGAGACCAGAATTCAGCTAACGCCACCTTCAAAGTGCTGAAGAGAAACCAAAATCTTACCCACTCAGAATTCTATAACCAGCAGAAAATATTTTTAAGACTAAAGACAAAGTAAAAATGCAGGTTGGCTCTAGCTAGCATAATTATGCAAAATGCATTCCTATTGAACTAAAATACTTTCAGCTGAGTCTTTTTTCCCCTAATGCCCTAAGGGGAAGGTGACAAAGACCCAGGCCGAACTAAAGCCACAGGCCACATCTTTGCCACCCCTGTCTCGCCATGAAGTAAGCACTAGGAGTAGAGAGTAGACATGGGTGGGAAGTAAGAAGCTAAGTTCATCAAAAAAGAAATGCTTCATGCTTGGATTATTGTTGGTTCAAACTCTCAGCAGCTTTGGGGGGTGTAACCTGAAACCTGCTCCTACATATGGACGGCAGGGAGAGACCCTAGAAAAGGCAGGTCACTTCAGATCAGCAGGTGGCAGATTTAATAAGCAAGGGGACTTACAGCTTGGGTGACCCTAAGACCAGCAGGATCTCTACACCCACCCACCAGCATCTTCAGACTTACAGAGAGGCCTTACTGGGTGCAGTCATTCAGGCTAGGTGGTCTCAAAATCACCTCACTCTCTCAAGCCTGCATCTTTGAAAAGGCTCCCACTGTGGGAATGGGGGGTGGGGGGCGGGCCGGGCTGGGGGTTCCACTGCAGTGGAACCAGAAGTCACATCCTCTTGATAACCTCCCTCAACAATTATAGCATTGCCCAGCATAAAGCAATCAAGATTAGAGCTTTAGATACAGTACTATATCTAGTTCATGTCAATAAAATGTTTTCAATATAAAATTTGTTTTCCTTTAAATATTCAAGACATTAGAAATGTAATACTCCAGTGAGGTCAGAAAACAGAATGCAAGGCTGCCTACAGGCCTGAAGACGCTCACCCAGCATCGAGCAGGCACGTCTAGGTACCGCTCTTCTTATGTTTCAGACAGCAGTGACGAAAAGGATCAGTAATTAGTGCTGTGAAGTAAGAAGTTAAAACGAGGGAAAAATTTTAAACGACAAATTGCAGAATAATTTTGGAATATAGTTGAGCAACTGCATGTTAAAAGTTTAAGTTGTCCATTCTGCAACACTGAGACTTATCAGTAACCTCTCCTTTTACCACAGAAGTCTTTAGTATCCTTTAGACAATGAAAAAGAGATGCAAACATCTTGTGTAAATAATAAAGCTGCAGCTCTTCCTTCCATAGAGGTTATACTGGAGTTTGATAAGTCCCTCGTACATGGTACAGGCATCTCCAATCTCTGGGGTCTGATGCCTGAAGATTTGATGTGGTGCTGTTGTGATAATAATAGAGATACAGTGCACAATAAATGCAATGCACTAGAATCATGCTGAAACCATCACCTACCCCCATACCTGGAAAAACTGTCTTCTAAGAAACTGGTCCCTGCTGCCAGAAAGGCTGCTGCAATGGGCATATAAGTTTTCAAAACCAACATTGTACATGTGCACACCATTTAGTAATACTGCTGCAAAATATGTTCATTCAGCACTCAAAAAAAAATCCACAGTACATTATCAGTATTGAGCAAGAATCACTCTGTCTCCTGGTTTTGAGCTGATCACAGTTACCAGTTTGGTAGAGTTCCTTACTGTCTTTTCTCTTCATGTGTATTTCTATGTAATTAGTATCATAAAGTGTATATCACTTGTATCTTAAAAAAAAAAAAAAAAGCAAGAGTCTGGCACTTAGTGACTTTCCAAAAAGTATCCTAATAGAGCTGGTGGAAGTCATCAAGCCCCGCCCCATGGATGCAGAGCCCCGCCCCTGTGGAGGCAGAGCCCCGCCCCTGCAGAATCACCCCAAGTAGGCTGCTCTGTGGGTCTGTGGGCTGCACCCAAATGTCAGGCCTCCCACAAGTATTTAGAACAAGCCTAGCTGTTGACTGGTGCTTGCCGGGTGCTTGATGGATATGCTCATGGGGCCCAGCACCAGACCAGCCTGGGGTGGGTGAGATGGTGCCATCCCATGGGCACCTTTTCCTTTCCCCGTCCCAGGTGACCAGCACTCCTAGAGCTGCCCGCTCAGGACCACTGGCTCCTGCCCAGACCAGGGATGGCTGTCGGATTGGTCCCCCTGTGGTCCTCAGCAGCTGTTCCCACATGTCGATGACCGCCCCACCCCCCACCCCAGTCAGGAGCAAGGAAGCTACAAGAAGGACCTCTCTTTTCCCAGTTCTGGGGGGGTCAGCGTTTGAGAAGGAACCTGGAGGTAAATAACACATCTCAGTCTGGCTAAACTCAACCACGGAGTAGCCACCCCTTAAAACAGGAAGACAGGAACAAACTGCCAAGTAGAAATGAGGGTGACAGTAATCAGTAAATGGATAACACAAAGGGCAGTCCAACAGAAGAGCCTGCCTGAGAGCTTGAGGCTCTTCCTCCCAAGAAGTGAAGGAGATGAACCCTCCCAGCAGCACAGAAAACGGAAACAAACTCACTTCAAACCTACAACTAAATAAGCCGATGTTAGTGTTTGAAGTTTTATTGTAACTATTGAGTCTCATGTCCTCTGTCCAGGACTTTCCAGTGCTGAATGCCAATCCCTGCTCTCTACATGCCCCTCATTCTCTTCAGAACATTCACCAATACTCCATCCAAGCCCTGCCCTTCACTGCCGCAACCTTCAAGACAAGCCACCAATGGTTATACAATCTACAAACGGCAGAGGTAAACTACAGTTTAACTGAATTCCTCTTGGAGGAAGAGGACTGGAATTTTTTTTTCCCCCAGCAGATGGATAATCATAATGTCATGTTAGGCAGTGGGGACCATCAAAGACTCTAAAGCATGAAAAGTGGTTATGACTAGAGCTGTGTTCTAGAGAGTGAAGATCTCTAAACTCATATTTGGGTTCATAGAACTTAGCTGGAATTTGCCACTGTACAAATGACTGATGATAACTGTTTATTGAATTAATATGGACAAATCATTTGTTATGTGCCTGCTAGAGGGACAGGGAGATGCCTAGCTTATGACTAACGGTTTTCTAGTACCTTCTAAATCGTTGCTGTGTGTTTGAACACTTCCTGCAAAGTTTTATGAGTGTCAATACCCTGCAGGATTGCCAAGAAGCCACTTTACCATTGGAACCAAAGGCATTTTTTTAAAAGAAATTACCGAATGATCTTCTGAATGTCTCTACTACATAGTCACTGATGAGTTAAACTTTCTTATTTTTAATTAAAAAAAAGTCTTATAATACCAGCTATCCCATATTAAAAAGGCATTTCCTAAGGATATTAGATAAATTGAAAAGTGTAACTACCTGAATCATAGTTAATGAGAACAGAGATCAAGATATGACTTGCTGATTCATATGTTTCACCCAGGCCCGAATGGTGTAGAAAATGCTGGTTATCCCTTAATTGAAATAAAAGTATTCAGTCCTAAATCCTTATCTTATGTAACTCTACAGACCAAGAGTCCCTTTATCCACCAGATGAATCTAATATCGTTACTCCCTCCAATTTCACATACAGCCAAACCACAACAAAGAGATGTTAGTGGGAACCATCTCTTAATAACACACTCATAAACACACATGCTGTTCTCTGCCTAGAATAATGTAGAAGCAAAACCAGGTGGAGCAAACACAAGTCCAAAGCTCAGCGCACAGATTCCGGCTACACGTCAACTCTAAGATCTAAAGTCCTTGCCTTCTTCCCATTAAAAAAAAATTAGCAATACTCCAAAATATGCTTAAAGCACATCTGATACACAGACGCCTGCACAGCTTCTCTGCGGAAGCCAGGTAAGGAATTTCCCTGCAAACCAACACAACCCGAGGCGAGGACAGACATGCAAGGCGGCGAAGAGGACCACTGACCATGGCCAGGTAAGGCTGCGCCGGGCACCTGACCGCGGTGGAACCCAGACCTCTGCGGGGATCCGCTCCTCTGCGCGCAGAAAGGGATGCTCCCCGAGGCATGTCCCTCTGGCTCTGGGCTACTCCAGAGGTTCTGGAGGCTCCTCGGATCCGGGCCCGCCCTCTTTTCTCCGAACATCAGTCATTTCCTGGAAATCATCCCAGGCACGCACAGGCCCATTCAAGTTAATTAAGCACGTATCTCTGACACCAACCAGAGCGTGCGCCCTGGCCAAGCCCTGAAGGGGAAGCTCGGGCCCAGGGGGTCACGGGCCCTGCCTCCCTGCCCCTCGCCGACCTCTCCCGCTCCCTAAAAACTCGGTAATCCCGGGAAATGGTGGTATCTGCCAGCGAGCTGGCCAGCCGAGCCCCGGGCAGCCCGGAGCAGGGGCACCTGCAGAGTCGGCCCGGGGTCGACTAAACACCGTCCATCCTCCCAACCCGCCCCGTGCCGCGTCCACCACTGGACTCAAGGACCCCCTCCCCGGCGGAGGAGGGGTCGGCGGCTCGGAATCCGCAAACCAGCGCGCGTCGACTCGCCCGCCAACTGCAGCCGCCACCGGCTCGCCAGGTCCCGCGCCAGCCCCGCCGTCGTGGGTCTCTTACCTTGTGGCTCTTCCCCGCCGGGGGACACCTGACGTTGTTGGAGGCTCCCGCTGTCTGATTCATGTCCGGAGGAACTTGGGCGCCGACGCTCTAGAACCTCTCCAAGTTCCGCGGCGCCTGGAGGGTGGCGAGGGGCGCGTCTCCCGGAGGCGAGGTGGGTCCTGGCAGTCCAGCCGTGTCCGGGCGGCGTCCCCAACGCGGCAGGTTTCCGGGGGACTCCTCGCCCAGGGAGGCTGAGCCCTGCGAGTCCCGGAGCCGAAGAAGGAGAAGCAGCTGCTGGGATCCCAGAGGGAGCCGGGCCGGCGCCGGCGGCTCCGAGGGCGCTGTGCCCGGGGCTGCCTTCTCCGGGAAGCAGTCCAGGACTGTCCGGACCTGAGCGCCAGCAGATCCTAAAGGAGCTCCGGAGAGAGGCGAGGAGGTATGTGTGTGGGAGGTATGTATGTGGGAGGTGGCGGGGCGCGGGGCAGGCAGGACCGGCCCTGGCCGGAGAGAGGGGCCGCGGAGAGCCGCCGAAGCTCTAGAACACTGCGCCCCCACGAGCCCCGGGAGCTGAGTCGCCGCTGCGAGGCGCGTGGCGCACGGGTCCCCGCGAGGCTCTTGCGCCGACCTTAGCACACCCCTCCGCGCCCTCCTACGCCGGGGCTGGAGCCGCAATCCGTGCGCACCCGCACCTGCCCGGCCGGCGCGGGAGCGACTGAGCAGGGCCACTCGCTAGGCGGGGGGGTGCGCGCCCGCTCTCGCCTGCCGCTCCTGCCCCGGTGCAGTCGCCAAAGCTTCCCGGGGTGGTCGGGAGGTGGCACGCGAGGCTCTGCCAGGCGCCTCTGCGCGAGGAAGGCGAGGAAGCCGAGGGGGCGGAGGGGGAGCTGGGACGGGACCGGGCTCCCTGGCAGAGTCCGCCCCAGCCACAGCCCCGGACACGCGCTGCGCGGGGCGGGGGTCTGCGGTGACCCGCGCGGGCTTGGGCGGAGGGCGCCAGAGTGCATCCACTTCTCAATGCAGTGCAAGTATTTGCAGGTCCCCCAGGCTTTTCTTTGTATTTTCTTCTCTTCTTCTTCTTCTTCTTTTTTTTTTTTTTTTTTTTTTTTTGACTCCCGGGAAGTCGCGATCTAATTAGGCAGCATTCGAGTAGAGGTGGAAAATCCACCCTTGAGAAATTAAAAAAAAAAAAAAAAAAAGGATATATATCAGGAAAGAGCAACTGCTCTATGAAGACTGCATTGCAACATTTTAGAATCCCAAGTCTGAACGGTGGGCCATTAGGATACAGCCATATTATTTATTTAGCCAAATGTGACGTTTCGTCTATTAGGTGTATCCAGGCGGGGGTGCTTCCAAAGCCCATCTCCACATGGTATCCTTGAGTAAAAAGGAGACTTCTGTCTCAGGTGTTGGGTGATGTTCACTGCATGCCTATTATGTCACTTCAGTTGTGCTGGACTGTTTGTGACACGATGGACTCCACTTCTCCAGGTTCCTCTGTCCATGGGATTCTCCAGGCAAGAATACTGGAGTGGGTTGTCATTGCCTTCTCCAGGGGATCTTCTCAACCCAGGGATGGATACACAACTTAAAGACACTGATGCTCTTTTCTGGAGGTAAAATCCACAAGTGGGTGGTACCCCGAGGCCAACTCGGAATTTCCTGCCCCCCCCCCCACCACGCTTCACTCTCAGCCTCTATGAATTCACCCAGATTTGCACTGAGTGTCCCCTGGTTTTGTGTCTCCAGGGCTTTTTCTCCAGGGATACAGATCTCAGCTGCACCTCTTGGATTCCCTCATCTCTGCAGAGTCCCGGGAAGCCCTGTGCCCTGGCACTACCACTCTCTTCTGGGTCCAAGAAGTGTCTTGCTTTTCAGTGTCTTCAGGTTTCTCTTGGGCGCAGTGGTTTTTAAGTTCTTTCCATGTTGGGGCTAAAGCCAGAAGTCTCTGAGTGTATTTTCTTAGTCTCGGGGTCTCCTGTTTTCTTTTGGCTTACTAATTCTTGCCTCAGTTTCTCTCTCCTTCTTGCATACTATACTCTGAGCAGCAAGAAAAATCCAGGTGGTAACTTTTATAGTTCTCAGAAATCCCTTTAGTTAAATAACCGAGTTTATTAGGTGACATTAGAAAACCTCTTCTGCTTTTGGCGTAACTTCAGATTGTGATCTGCCCTTTCCATTGGAAGCATAGACGTGATGCTTCCAATGGGATCATTGGGAGGCATTTCCAAAGCAGTCTTCTTTAACCCACATCACTTTTTAAAAAAAATTTTACTGACGTATAGTTAGTTGATTTACAGTGTTCTGATAACGTGTACTGTGCAGTAAAGTTGTATCCTTTCTGTATTCTGTTCCATTATGGTTTATCACAGGCTATTGAATGTAGCTCCCTGTCTTATTCAGTAGGACCTTGATGTCTGTTCTCTATATATTAGTTTGCATCTGCTGATCTCAAACTCCCAATCCTTCCCTTTCCCTCTTCTCCCCCTCAGCGATCACAGATCTGTTCTCTGAGTCTGTGAGTCTATTTCTGTTTCATAGGTAGGTTCCTTTGTGTCATGTTTTAGACCCCACGTATGAGTGCACATCATTATTTTTTAATGATTAATACGAAGGCTAGAAAATCCACTGCAGTGTGACCAGCCATACTAATGAATCATACTTGTTGGATAGTAAAATTTGGAGCTTACAGATCTGGCTGTATTCTTCACCATTTTTCAGTCCTGAATAAGCAATATGACACAGCAGATCATGCTATGTCAGGCTTGAAGAAGCAAGTAAGGGTGAAACAGGCAGAAGTTTCCTAATCTTTCATCACTGCCCACTCCCCGGACTCCCCACGACTGCCTTCCTCTCTGGACACCCGTGTGCTATGTACTTGCTACTGTGCAGTGTGGTCGCTGTCTTCCAAGTTCACCAAGTGTCTTCTCAGTGGCCCTCAAGTTGGAGCAAATGCAGGAGAGGAGTTCTCCAGGGTAAAATCCTGACCGTCTGTCCATACTTAGCAATGTCCTTCCTGCCAGGAGTCAGTCAGTACCCAGAACGACTCAAACATGACGTAGGTTTTACCAAGTTAAACACAGCCTCACATTATTGGATGTATTTGGCTGTTGTTTCCTTGCTTAACAGTTTTATGTTTTGCTTCTTGTATAACTTTAATTGGGAATTCAGAAACAGATGAGTGCTGATATTCAATATCTGCAAGGAAGAGCGACTATCTGAGGCGCACACTTGCTCAAGTGGAGAAGCTGTGACATCGATATCAGGCCTCCAATCCTGGGAGTTTTTGTATCAAATTTTAGTGGCCCTTCTGTGTTTCTGATGGCATGATTTCAAGTTTATCAATTTCTATTTTTTAGTTGCCTACTCTTCACACCATGCTAAGCAAAATATAGAATAACAACAAAATGAAGTTACATTTTGTCCATTGTATTTGGTGAAAATTTCTATCTATAGTCAGAAAAGTGGGATAGCTTTAGTTTATCCACCTGTGATACAAACTGGCATCCAGCCTTTACTGCAGAAGGTGGCAGGAGTTAAAACCAGGGACATTTTTAACATGTGGCTACATGCTGACTGTCTCGCCTCTAGCTCTGAATCTGGGAGAAGAATGAATTAAGTTTTCCTGAAAGTCATTCCTTCTCGTCGGTCTAGAAGGAGGACTGAGAAAAATACACTCTGCAAAGGGGAAGTTTTCCTATGATGCCACCTACCACTTCCAGGATCAATTTCGCATCATCATTCACTAATATTTCCTGAACACCTACTGAACTTTCTATAGGCACTCCATGGAGCTGAGGTTTCTGCAGAACACGGCATCAGGCACATGTTGGTCACTCTGGCATCGAGGGTATTCTGGAATGCTCCTAAATTCTGGAATGCCCTGAGAAAATCTCCAGCCGCTCTCAGAGTGTGAAAGCCCTGTCCTCCTAGGAGCCTTGAGCGATCTTCATCGATCTGCAGGTCCATCATCTCTTCCTTTGGAAGTCAGTCCAGACGAATCTGTTGTGTTGATTGCTTTGGTACTTTCAGCCCTGATTAAAGCCAGTGGATTTAAAGCCCCAGGCTGCCAAGTAATCCAGGTTTGCGGTTTGCAAACAATGACCACCAATTAGAAGGTTGTTCTAAACACTGGTTCTACAGAATCTTTTCTTCTTCAGTGAGAGACTCCTGTCCTAATGCCTGCTCCCCATGATGCCTGTTACCCACCCCACCTCGGCTCCCTTGGTTCCTGGGGCTTCTTGCAGCGCTAGCTCTGCTCTTACTCAAAACTTCGCTGTCTTGCACCTGGTTTCCTGGGACAGAGGAGCTTGGTGTGCTGCAGGTCATGGAGCTGCAGAGTCTGACTTAGCGACTGAACCACAACCTTATTTCCTTACTTAAGGCTATTCAGTCTTCCCAAGTGACTGCCTGATTATGTAACCTTTAAATACTCTCTTCAATTTATTTTGTAAAGAAAGTAAAAAAGGGCTATTAAAAGCTCATAATGGACAGTGAAAAAAATTAAAGTGTTAGTCACTGTGACTCTTTGCGACCCCATGGACTGTAGCCCACCAGGCTCCTCTGTCCATGGGATTCTCCAGGCAAGAATACTGGAGTGGGTAGTTCTTCCCTTCTCCAGGGGACCTTCCCCCACCCAGGAATCGAACCTGAGTATCCTGCATCTCCTTCATTGCACGCAGATTGTTTACCGGCTGAGCCACCGGGGAAGCCCAGGAGTAGGGGAAGCCCACAGTATTTTCATTCCATTGAGGCTTCCACGATAGCAAATCCTGACTATGTTGTGTCTTTGGAAAGTCTTTCTCAGTGGCCTTGATGCTGGAGAGAGGGATATACAGTGGGACTGGCGGATCTCCGCAGATGGCCCCATCCCTTGAGCAGTGGCAGAGGCTCTGTTGGTGCTCTGTCCACACCCACGTGGCCATTTCTGTCCCTCCCAGTCCAACTTCCAGTGACAAGGGCCTGTGTCGATGGTCTGAGGGCTTTCTGTGCAGTCTGATTGGTGCATGGCAGGCTGCATGTGCTGTAGATTTTGTATTGTTGCTAGTCATCCTCACCAGCGCAACAGTGGGGCTTGGAACACGAATTCCCCAGCCCTCAACCTGGGATCAGATAATTCTGTCTCTCACGGCCCCCAGTGCCCATGGGGAAAGTTGATTAACAAGGTCCCTCCTGCCCTCATAGCTCAGTTGGTAAAATATCTGCCTGCAATGCAGGAGACCCCGGTTCGATTACTGGGTCGGGAAGATCTCCTGGAGAAGGGATGGGCTACCCACTCCAGTATTCTTGGACTTCCCTGGTGGCTTAGCTGGTAAAGAATCCACCTGCAATGTGGGAGACCTGGGTTTGATCCCTGGGTTGGGAAGATCCCCTGGAGAAGGGGAAGGCTACGCACTTCAGTATCCTGGCCTGGAGAATCCCATGGAATGAATTATAGTCCATGGGGTTGCAAAGGGTCAGACATGACTGAGCGAGTTTCACTTTCTGTGTCGCAAGTGGTAGCCTTGAGGAAACTGGCTGACTCCAGCTACAGAGAGAGACGCAGCTGTTGTGTTCTGGAAATCATCGTGGAATTTGGGCAACAGCAAGCCTCCCTCCTCCCAGCTGGGAACAGAGTGTGTTGGGGATGGTAACATCTCTTGGAAGATTGGGGAACCTCACTGATGGCCAACTGTCATTCAAAGATGCCCTGAAAAACATCTTTGGGCCCGAAAAGCAACAAACTTCCCACCCTCACTCTTGCATTGTGATCGGACTTACATTGTGGTCTATAGCTTCCAGACCACCCTCTATTTTCCTTCACAGGGGTCTTTTCCCTCATCAAATTGTTCATGTTTAATAGTAACGTGGAGTTTGTTTCTTGAGGAGTGGAACCAGTGCACCACCATTCCCCACTCTCCTGGTGTGTTTCTGGAATCATCTTCCAACTTACCTACTTGTGCTCAATCAGCCTTGATTTAGAGTCTACTTCTAGGGGGTCTCAAGTTAAGACATGGGCCTCCCAGGTGGCTCAGAGGTAATTAATCTGCCTACCAGGAGATGCAGAAGACATTTGATCCCTGGATCGAGAAGATCCCCTGGAGGAGGAAATGACAACCCACTATAGTATTCTTGCCTGAAACAGCCCATGGATGGAGGAGCCTGGTGGGCTAAAGTCCATGAAGTCGCAAAAGAGTCAGACACGACTGAGCAACTGAGCACAAACTAAGACACATTAGGAAGTACTACCTAACAGCCCTAGCCTTCGTTTTGTTTTTATCATCTTATAAAACCATAGGATAGTTAGAGCTAGAAGAATTCTCAGAGGGGACATAGCCCAGCACACCCACGCCTCGTAGGAGGGAGAAAAATCAGCTCACCTCTCGGGAAAGGCAGAGAGGCAGGAGTAGAAGATGACTTCAGATAGTGATTGTGAACTTGAGTGTCATAGACTGATGCTCTGTATTAGGAGAGGAACCTCTGAGCCTGAACAATGCAAAATAAGTTGCGTTGGCAGCTCTCTCCCACCAGCACAGATGCTGGCAGAGCAAGCTGGAAATCCCAGGGTGCAGAGCTGCTGCTGCTGCTGAGTTGCTTCAGTCGTGTCCGACTCTGTGGGGCCCCATAGATGGCAGCCCACCAGGCTCCCCGTCCCTGGGATTCTCCAGGCAAGAACACTGGAGTCGGTTGCCATTTCCTTCTCCAATGCATGAAAGTGAAAAGTGAAAGTGAAGTCGCTCAGTCGTGTCCAACTCTTAGCAACCCCATGGACTGCAGCCTACCAGGCTCCTCCATCCATGGGATTTTCCAGGCAAGAGTACTGAAGTGGGGCGCCATTGCCTTCTCCGAGGGCACAGAGCTAGGGATCTGTAAATCCCATGCAATGTGAGCAACGTCTGGAGTCTGGATAAAGAGAGTAGTTTACTCACAAATGTACTCGAGGTGTATGTAGAGGCTGGCATGAACAGCGCTTGAAGTAATTGGTATGTATTTCTTAGCCACCATATGCCACCTGTTCATCTGTTACCCAATAAGCTTATGTGAATGGTTTTGACGTTTGCAGAGGTTGCATCACGTTAGGAAAACCACGATCTCTTCCATTTCTTTGGCCCCAATAAATCACATGGTTGGTCACACTCTGTCGTGTCTGACTCTTCACGGCCCCACGGACTGCAGCCCACCAGGTTCCTCTTCTATAGAATCCTCCCGGCAAAAATAAAGAGTGGGTTGCCATTCCCTTCTTCAGGGGATCTTCGCAACCCAGGGATCGAACCGGGGTCTCCTGCATTGCAGGTGGATTTTTTAGCATCTAAGCCACTAGGGAAGCCCCAATAAACCATGCAACTGTGACTGAGTGAATCCTTTCCCACTGCTTTTTTTCCTTGACAAATGAAATCCCAAATCATCATGCATTTGTATCAATCTGATTATCTGGCGCTCCTGAAAATGTACAGGTACCTTTTGAACTGATTGTGTAAAGTCACTCAAGGTACCAAATTATTATCTCTGAAACTTTACAAAATGTCTGCGTCACCAGGCCCATTCTCTGAGTCTTATTATTTTAATTAGACGTTGTAATCACGCCAGGTTCACTCAGCAGAGTGACAGAGCACGTTGGCACCTTGTTTTCCTTTACGAAGGGCTTTTCATCGTCTGCTGTCCCTCTGTGCCCCGAACCAGGTCTGCCAACTTTCATTTTCTTTTCTTGGCGCCTGGACATGTGGAATCTTAGTTCCCTGACCAGTGGTTGAACCCACACCCCCTGCACTGGGAGCATAGAGTCTTCACCTCTGGACCGCTGGCAAAGGCCCTCATGCTCTTTCTGGCGGCCCCCCACACCTTCCTGTCCCAAGTCTGCATCTCGTCCCACATCTGGATCAACTGTGTCCATCCCTTCTGGCCAGCACTCTGCCTCCTCCTCTTTAAAACCCTGACACATGCCCTGTTTCTGCACACTTGGAGCAGCCACTGTAATGTATTGACTCCAGTACATTAATTCCCCAGGAGTTTTTTGTGAAAACTGTGGTATTGATGGTGTGTGTGTATATATAAATATACATATAGATAGGTAGAAATATGTGTATGATTTACTATAGTCTTAAAATTAAAGAACCTGCATCTCTTAAAGTCATTGTCACTATCCCTACCAGAGAAGCTGAAATATTTCAGTGCAGAGACATAGAAATTGCTCTCCATGATATATACTTTTTAGGGAAATTAAATGAATTGTTCCATTTTGCAAAAATAAAATAAAATAAAACAGTCATTGAGAATCTCTCTTTTGATATTGGTGGATCTGGCTGGACTTAGAGTTCGGTTAGTGATTTTTTAATTATAGGCAAAGGCTTTGTTAGATGGAATGTTACTAATTTGGCAGAAATCTGAGCTGCTTTACTTTTGTATCTTCTGTGATAAAGAGGTTGACTAAGCAAATCAATAGTGCAAGTGAAACTGAACTCCTTAAGAGATAGAACAAATGTTTCAGCCAATGTAGCACATCAGTCACCTTTCTTATCCTGGTGAAATACACATGACATGAAATTTACCATCTAAACCATTTTAAGACTACAATTCAGCATATAGGCATTAATATACAATATTTGTTTTTCTCCTTATGATTTACTTCACTCTGCATGACAGACTCTAGGACCATCCATGCCTCTGCAAATGACCTTGTTTCATTGCTTTTAGTAGCTGAGTAATATTCCATTGTATAGATGTACCACGTCCTCTTTATCCATCCATCTATCACTGACATTTAGGTTGCTTCCATGTCCTGGCAGGAAGCTCAGCTCAGTGCTCTGTAATGACCTACAGCGGTGGGGTGGGGTGGGGAGGGAGGGAAGGGGTATGTGTAAGCATATAGCTGATTCACTTCATTGTACAGCAGAAACTAACACAGTATTATAAGGCAATTATATTCCAATTAAAAAATGAAACCAGGAAAGAGATACATAATTCAGTACCCTTAAGTGCATTCATTGATGCTTTTGAACTGTGGCCCTGGAGAGAAGACTCTTGAGAGTCCCTTGGACAGCAAGAAGATCCAACCAGTCCATCCTAAAGAAAATCAGTTCTGAATATTCATTGGAAGAACTGATGCTGAAGCTGAAACTGCAGTACTTTGGCTACCTGATGCGTAGAGTTGACTCATTTGAAAAGACCCTGATGCTGGGAAAGATTGAAGGCGGGAGGAGAAGGGGGCAATAGAAGATGAGATGGTTGGACGGCATCACTGACTCGATGAACATGAGTTTGAGCAAGCTCAGGGAGTTGGTGATGGACAGGGAAGCCTGGCGTGCTGCAGTACATGCGGTCACAAAGAGTCGGACACGACTGAGCGACTGAATGAACTGAAGTGTATTCACAATGTTGTGCAAACATGGCTACCATCTAGTTCCAGAACTTTTTCTTCACACCTCATGGAAACCCTGTCCTGGTTGTAAAGACCCTTTCTTGGAAACCCAAGCATGTTCACTGCAGCATTGTTTGTGATGGCGTGGAGCTGTGGTCTTTGCTTAGGAGAGTAAATCAGGAAAACCTGTGGTTTCACTGGGTAAACCAATGCTTTGCTTGATTGTCAAATTCCTCCTTCTGCAGAGATTGTAGACATCACTTGTCCACGTTCCTTCTTAATGGCTGGTGCTGGATGAGAACCTGAAGTTTTGCCATGGTTACAGATTATTGCCAAAAGAGTAGTTTAGCCCAGCCAAAGTTTTTGTTTTGATTTCTGCAAAGTCTCCTGTGGGCAGCACCATGACTCAGAGATTCAGCTGTTTTCACTGTGCTGCTCTGCTTCTCCGAGTTGGGCTTGCAGGCCCCGCAGCTGGGCGCCTGCTTCCTTGGAGAGGGGCGGTCCGTCTCTGCTCAGAGGCCACAAGCTAGAGTTAGGCCTGCGGTGCCAACCACCTGCACGAGCGTTGGGAATTGTCTTCTTTTGTGCGCTCAGAAAGGAAACAAAGCAGATGGAGGCGGGGGTGAGCAAAGGCTCCCACAACAGAAATCTCGAATCCAGGTTCTTCCTCCATAACAAGGCCACGTTTGGGTCACCTATCATCACACATGCTCGCTGTCATATTCGTGGTGCAGGCTTTCGGAGCTATCCATGCAGGAAACTGGGGCGCGGGGGTGCTGTGGGTACCGGGCAGGTCAAGATCGCAGGCGGGAGGAACATGTGCCCTTTGTCTTGAGGACTCAGGAGGATTTCAAGAGATAAGAAAAACAGTTCAGGTGATTCCCAGGTGGCTCAGATGATAAAGAACCTGCCTGCAATGCAGGAGACACAGGTTCCATCCCTGGGTCCAGTAGATCCCCTGGAGAAGGGAATGGCAACCCATTCCAGTATTCTTGCCTGGAGAATCCCATGACAGAGGAGCCTGGTGGGCTACAATCCATGGGGTCACAAAGAGTCAGACATGACTGAGCAGCTAACACTTTCAGTCCTCCGCTTCTTTCACCTCAGGTTATTCCAAGCCATGGGCATCACTGAAGGGAAGGTGGGAGGGGAGGAATTCTCACAGCTTGGTAAACCCAGCAGGTCTGTCTAATCCTTGCAAAATGGTTCTGTAGCAAGAAAGCTGATTGAATCTTTGAATGCTTAACTACAGAGCTTGGACTAGATCTCACACTTGATAGGTTTGCTAGCCACTCATTCTGAGCAGAAAGGAAGAATGCACTATTTGGATTCTCTAGAACCAATTTCACTCTCCATTTGTACTTGTAGATTCAGCTTCAATCCTGTTTTCTTACGTCTTAAAGTTCAACAGCAAGCACTCAGGAGGTAGGGGCTGTGCATTTGTACCTGGGGGTTTTCTAAGACTAACCACCCAGTGAATTTCCTCCATACGCTGTTCAGGGATGTTCTTATCCGTGGAGGACGCGGGAAAACCAGAGACACGGTCAGGGCCTCAGTGAGCCGTGGTGGAGCTGCGGATGCTGGAATTATTAATGGGATGGGGCTTGGCAATGCCTGTCATCTTGAGTTGCCCAGGATGGTCACTGTGTGGCTTGGAGGACTTGCAGCACTTCCTTTGGTGTGTACAGTTACACTGTCCACGACAATATGTTAAAAAAAAAAAAAAAGTTGAGAATTCACTGAATACAATATTTTTTAAAGAACTTCATCTTTCAAAATAAAATGCATGTTCTTTTTTAATTTTTTGAAGTATTGTTGATTTTCAGTGTTGCTAATTTCTGCCATGGAGCAGACTGACTCAGTTATACGCATACACGTTCCTTTTCATATTCTTTTCCACGATGCTTTATGTGTTCAGTGTGTGTGCTCAGTCATATCCAACTCTGCGAATCCATGGACTGTAGTCTGCCAGTCTCCTCTTGTCCATGGAATTTTTCAGGCAAGAATACTGGAGTGAGCTGTCATTTCCCACTCCAGCAGATCTTCCGGACTCAGGGATAGAAGTCTGAGTCCCTTGCATCTCCTGCGTTGGCAAGCAGATTCTTTACCACTAGGCTTCACCTGGGAAGCCCCATTTCTAAAAATTATTTTTTTTAATTTTTTGAAGTATACTTGACTCGCAATGCTGTGTTAATCTCTGTGTACAGCAAAATGACTGTCATCCACATATACATCCTTTTTCGTATTATTTTCCATAATGGTTCATCACAGGATCCTGAGGATTGTTCCTTGTGCTCTGCAATAGGGCCTTGCTGTTTCCAAAACTCATGCTTTTGAAAGGCAAGTAAATGAATAGAATACCAGCCCATCATTGCTGAATTATCCTGTGTTTACTTGGGGTGGGAGCTGTAAGGGGCTCAATGAAAGCACTTTACTTGATGAGAGCCCCGAACGTTTTTGCCCTCTCCCATGGCGTTGTTAGTGACCTAATAGGACCATCATTAGGTTCTCAAAGAGCAGGCAACTCTTTATTATTGCCCCCCTGGCTAGTTCTAAAGAAAACAGTAAAATAACGAGCATTTAGGTGACGTCCAAGCTCCTTTTCCTCTGTGAAATGTTTACGTTCTTCATGATTCTGTGTATAAAGTCAAGGTACTAAACTGGAGGGCCAGGATACGCACCATCCTGAGGACAGACACCTGTGGGAGGAGGCGGCGAGCGAGGGGAGAAGATGGGATGCAGGTGTGTCTGTACAATAGCCTATCCTTAAAGAACCGAAACAAATATGGCAAAACGTTAATGTTGGATTAATAGCCCGTAAGATGCCTATTAGCACCCAAACACTTCCTTTTGTTTGGAATAATTTATAATTAAGTAGAGAGTTGTAAAATAAAGCCGCGGTGAAATCACAGTCTCAGAGACCATTATGAGGAGTTTTGATTCATTTAAATACAGTTGAATGAACAAGGTAATAATATGGATTCAGGTGTAGTATGTAGTCTTTGTTGAGAAAGTATATTTTTATGCTATCACACAGGAAAATGTAAGCTCAAGCAACATTCTGTTTGAAACGGTATTACTCAAAAGTCTTTCCAGTCAGTCCCAAGGAGGGTTGTTCTTAAGTGTAGGGACAGTTCAAAATTCATGTTTTGTTCTTTTAACTAACTTGGTTGCTGGGGATAATCACATTCCAGCTTCAGATGGACCAGCAGGGTGGGACCCGTGTACAAGAACTAGGATCGCCTAGTCAACTCACTGAGAGGAGACTGAGTCTAGCCCTGCCGTATCTACATGTCTAGTGATTACTTCAGGTCTTTGGGGAGCGTGAAAAATGGTACAGAAATCTAAAGATCGGTGCACTCAAATTGGTCGCCCTTTCCTGGCTTCACCTGCTTATTGCTTTTCTCCACTATTGATACGTACAAGGCAAAATCTTCTACGGTCAGTTCTTATCATTGCAGTGGTGTGTTCTATAAATTCTCATCAACACTGAATTAGCGAACATTCAACCACCACTCCTGGAAGAAACCCAGCGTTGGTTTCCTGCGAGCCTCTGGTCACCACCTTTTCATTAATCGATCAACACAGGCCTTCTTTTATGTGTCTCCTGTTTAAGGACACTGTATTGGATACATACCACTGATTTATCAACACTGAACACAAGGCCCAAGCAGCAGAAGTCATGCTCATCTCACACAGGGGTTACTCCGTGAGGTCCTCATATTTAGGGCCATGAGGTGACACTTCTGCAGTGCCCTTTAGGACCCTTTTTTCATCAGCAAAATCATGAAGGAAAACCCCACAAAATATGGCAAATATGGCAGGAGATCTCCATGAAGAGGACCCTGGTTTCCAATCTGAGCTGTTGACCTCCCCCGGGAATGTACATGACAACTGAGGATCCTCACCCCTTGGGGCAGGGTTGTGAGTGACTTCAGAGGTGACGCGAGTATTGATCTTGGGTTTGCAGGTGGATTTCCGCCAGTCGCTGCAGATATGGAGTCTGTAAACCATGAAGAACAGGGATGACTGTCCTAGGCAAACGCAGCTCCAGCCTAGTGACCTCTGGGAGTAGCCCTTGCACATGTCTGTCTGTCTAAATGTAGGTGCAAATGTCAGTGTACATGAGGATGTAGATATAAGTGTGGATATGTCAAACTTGAAAAGCAGAAGTGTCTGGTGCATACCAGGAATAATGCATCTTGTAGTCTTTTTTTCTGTTTAGTAGCAACGCTCCTTGTCTGGTCTAAAGACAAAACCGAGTTGTCTCCAAGCCCAGGGACCAGCTCTCAGTTCCTCGCCTATCTGAGACACGTTGCTGCTGCAAGGACTTGGGCTACACGATGCTCTCCATCCGGAATCCTCCTCCCTCCTCCTACAGCTGGCCCCTTCCTTGTCTCAGCATCTCAAATTCAGCGTTGCTTCCTCTGGGCTCCTTCTCTGGCCAACCTTATCAATCTGGTTAACCCCACCCCAGCACACCCACCTGATGTCTCCCAGGCAGAACTTTCCACAATCAGCTTCTCTAGGTTCTGTTTTGCACCCACCCACTGCCCGCGAGCATCCCTGATGCACAACGGTCATGGCATGCTTGTTGAATGAGTGATGGGATGAAGGATGCTGAAGATGGCCAGGCTGGGTCCAAGGTTGCACAGATGGGTCATCTCCTGGTTCCCAGCTTAAGAGGGAGTTAAGGCATAACCAGCTGTTGCCCTGTGATATTAACTAGATTTCTGGATGAGTTGGATGCTTGGAAATTACATACAGGAAGGGAAACCCCAGTGATCCATGGCCATGGTCTTCAAGGGTCTGAAGAGTCTCCGTTTCCACGAGGACCTCTAACCATGGAAGCCAAACAAGGAGAGGTGAGCGGTCCACACAGCTGGGTCATGCAGAATAGCCAATCATGTAACTGCTTTAGAGATTGAGGCCTCAGTTGTAGGGGGCTACATGGCTGCTTCCACTTTTGATTTTTTTTTTAAACATGAACCATTTTTAATTTGTTACAGTATCGCTGCTGTTTTCTGTCTTGGTCTTTTGGCTGTGGACAGAGGTGTCTGGTGGGCTACAGTCCATGGGGTGGCGAAGAATCGGACACGGCTGAGTGATAAAGCACTGCACAGCACGTGTGGGATCTCAGCCCCCGACCAGTGGCTGAACATGCGCCTCCTGCTGAAAATCGGCATCGTAACCGCTGGGCCAGCAGCGAAGTCTCTCTTATTTTGTTTGTTTGACAAGAGGCTTTCCTGACTTATTCAGATGATGTGAATTGACCAGTAGTTCTCAATAACTGAGTCTGGTTTAAAAGTCTCCCACGACATGGCGCCAATAGCATGACCACTTGTCTTCTCTGTTTCCCTAAAACAAGCTTCTTTCGTGGCAGGGTGATTGACCCCGTGTCTAGAGAACACGTGGCCTGGGGTTCAGACCCTGCACCTTTGGTGATGCTGGTCCTCCTGCCTACAGGCTTCATGCACATCTCTGATCAGTATCCTTGCTTCCAAAAGAGGTGAACTCTCACCTCCATGAAGCCATGGAGGATACACCAGGGCACACTCGTCTCACACTCTTCCTAGATGAACAGATGTTCAGTTGTCTCTTCCGTTTGATTATTAGCTGTTTCTATCAGCAAAACATCTAAAATTTTCTAATACAAAGCATATATTCAATAATGCATGTTGACTGTTTAGAGGCTAAATCACATGCAGTCGGAGGTCTCCTCCCTCTCTTTATTTCTCTCTGCCTTATACACACACATGGAATATGTGAAGATAATGTGTAATTAACACTGTGAGGTGAGCAGAAGTAACGTAACTTAGATTAGGAGTAAGCCTTCCTGCTATCAGGTAGCTTTCGCTTAACAATGACCACTGTTTGCCAATTAGGACCAATTAGCTTTCACCGATGTTTGCCAATTAGGAAATTAGGAACGGAGTGGAAACCCCCAGGAAAGTCCCGCCCACGTGAAAGTATTCACCAATGAAATTGTTTTGCAAACGTGTAAACAATCCGCATCTCACTCTATAAATTTGTGTAACAGGTTGGGCTCGGGGCTCTCTGACCCGCACCACTGCGTTGGTTGCGGCAGGGAGTCCTGACTCGAGTCAGTAATAAACTTCCCTTCCTGCGAGTTGCATTGTCTCGGAAGCCTTCTCTCTTCCCGCTCGGGGATTCAGACATCGGGCATAACACTTGGGGGCTCGTCCGGGATCCCTTTACCGGGGGAAGAGAACACTTCCAGGACAGAAGGGAAGGTTAGATAATAGCACCGGTGCTCAGGAAAACTCAGGAAAACTCAGGGGGCCCGAAAACCCAGCGCTGTGTTGTCAGCTGTCTGTGTGTTTGTCTTTGGTGTGTGTGCCGGCATTGTCTCAAGACAGGAAGCCCAGAGTAATTCCGGGGCCCTGCTGTAAAGCAAGGGGAGGTATCTGGCACAGGGAAAGTCCAGAGTAATTCCGGGGCCCTGCTGTAAAGCAAGGGGAGGTATCTGGCACAGGGAAAGTCCAGAGTAATTCCGGGGCCCTGCTGTAAAGCAAGGGAGGTATCTGGCACAGGAGAAAGCTTTCTCTAGCCGGCGTAAGGCCGAGGCCAGCGAGCGCGCTGGAAGGCAGCCGGCTCTGTGGGAAAGAGAGCTTCTCTCCTGATCCCAAGTCTGGTCTGGTCTGGTCAGGGGGCTCGGAAAAAACTCAGCGCTGTTATCGGCCGACGTTTGTCTGTCCGTGTGTTTGCCTTCGGCTCTCCGTGTTTGTCCGTGTTTGTGTGTGTGCTGGCATTGTCTCTGGTCTCGTTCCTACTCTGACTCGCGTTTCAGTGAACAGGCAAACGTTTGTGGGTGCAATTGATGAGTCCCGGCCAGGGCTACACTCTGGCGGACTCTGAAGGCCCTACAATAAGTGAGCCTCAGTAACTAGAGCCCAACCGGGTGAAACTCTCCTTTCGCTACGATTGTCAGCAGCTGTTGCAGGAGCGAATTCTGGCAGAAGCACGGAAACGGGTCCCGGGGGTCAACGGGAGGCCAACCGCCCAGCCTCATCTCATGGACGAGGGGTTTCTTCTGTTGCGGTCTAACTGGGATTTTGAGCGAGCGGAAGGTAGGGAGCGTCTCCGAGTGTACCGCCAGACTCTGATGGCAGGCCTGCGGGCCACAGCAAGAAAGCTGACAAATTTGGCGAAGGTCCCACTGAGAGCCCGGCAGCCTTCCTAGAGAGGCTAATGAAAGCTTTCAGGACACCTATGGACCCCCAGGCTGAGGAGTCAGCGCTGCAGTTCTGTTAGCGTTTGTAAATCAGGCAGCACCAGATATTAGGAAGAAGTTGTAAAAGACAGAGGGATTGGGAGAACAGACAATACAGGATTTACTGAACCCCAGAAGAAAGGGAAGAACGAATTTGATGGGAGGAAAGGGAATTAGCTGAGAAGATCAGGAAGGAAGATAGAGAATATAGAACGAGGGAAAACCGGAAGAACCAGAGGGAGCTAGCCCAGACAGAATTGAGGGAACCTCGAGACCCCTGGACGGGAGAAAAACAGAAACCAAAAAGGCAGGCCCTAAAGAAAGATCAGTACGCCTACCGCAGAGAACAGGGGCACTGGAAAAATGAGTGCCCTAAGAGGGACCTGAGGAGAGGTACAACCCAGAGAGAGAAAATCTCCCCTGGAACTCGAGTTCTATATGCGGGGGAAGACAGTGACTAGGGGAGTCAAGACTCGGCACCCCTCCCCGAATCCTGGGTAACCATATGTGGACTTGTTGTGGCCGATGGCATTCCCTGTGGATGCAGTCATGAGGAACTGGAAAATTCTGCTGACATGTTAGATCTGAGGTACGGGGACCCTGAAAATCTGGAATTAGCGTACCTCTCTATAGTGGAGATCAGACCCAGAAAGTTACTCGCTCACAGCTGTGGCACTTTACTTTGCTGATCAGTGGTGGGCTATTGAAAACATCTCTCTTCTAGAGAGGCTTAAGCAGGTGAGAACTCTTGGGGAGAGAATGGTTAACTCCTGTGAGGGTGAGATAGTACCCCATGAGCCAGGAAGCTCGGCGGGGGATCACTCCCCACATTCAACGTCTCATGGATGCTGGAATTCTCAAGCGGTGTCAATCCCCTTGAAACACCCCCTTACTGCCAGTGAAGAAGCCAGGGGGGACAGATTACCTGCGAGAAGTCAACATACGGGTGAGTGACATACACCCCACTGTCTCTAACCCATACACCCTCCTGAGCAGTTTGCTGCCTGAGTGAAGATGCCTTTTTCAGCCTACCCCTGGCGGCCCAGAGCCAGGAGGTATTTGCCTTTGAGTGGACCAAGGAGGAAGGCCAACTGGTAATCCCACAGAGGTTCAAGAGGCTCTGAGTGAGGACCTCTACGAATATCGGACTTGGCACCCAGAGGTCCTTCTGCTACACAATTAATAGCCCGGCAAGAGGTCACCTGTTTGGGGTATAAGATCAGGCAGGGGCAAAGGTGGCTAACGCAGGCCATGAAGGAAACAATATTGCAGATAACAGAGCCCAAGACCCCCCGCCAGGTGAGAGTTTCTGGGGACTGTTGGATATTGCAGACTGTGGATTATAGGGTTTGCTGAGAAGGCCCGGCCCTTGTATGAGGGAAGTAGAGAGACCCCAAACTGGACTTGGACTGAGCCAATGAAACAGGCTTTCCAGACACTCAGACGGGCCCTACTAGAAGCCCCAGCCCTTGCCCTGTCTAACCCAAATAAGCCATTCCAGCTGTTTGTAGCTCCATGATTGCAGCGAGATACTGGTGGAGGCCCTGGCGGCACGAAAAGACTTAACTGATGTACCCCTAGGCAACAGTGAGCTAGTATGGTTCACCGATGGGAGCAGCTACACACACTGCTGCTGTTCCTCTGGATTTGGTGAAATGCCGTATGCAGGCGGACCCACAGAAGTACAAGGGCATTCTTGATGGATTTTCAGTTCCGTGGTTTGGCCAAAGGGTGGGCCCCGACCCTCATTGGCTACTCCCTGCAGGGGCTCTGCAAGTTTGGTTTTTATGAAGTCTTCAAGGTTTTGTACAGCAACATGCTTGGAGAGGAAAATGCCTATCTGTGGCGCACATCACTGTATTTGGCTGCCTCTGCCAGTGCTGAACATTGCTCTGGCTCCTATGGAAGCTGCTAAGGTTCGAATTCAAACCCAACCAGGTTACACTCTGAGGGATGCAGCTCCCAAAATGTATACAAGAGGGTTGCTCCTCTTTGGATGAGACAGATCCTGCTTTGAACGTACTGTTGCTGATTCCGTGGTGTCTGTGTTGAATAAAGAGAAGGGTAGCAGAACCTCTCAGGTCCTCAAGAGACTTGGATTTAGAGTTGTATGGAAGAGACTCTTTGCCCGCATCATCATGATCGGCACTCTGACTGCACTACAGTGGTTTATCTATGATTCCGTGAAGGTCTATTTCAGGCTCCCTCGCCCTCCTCCCCCTGAGATGCCAGAGGCTCTGAAAAAGCTTGGGTATGGACTAAATAAAATACAACTGGACGAGAGAGAATCCAGGCTTGCAAAGCGTGCCAGCTGATGAGGACAGGAAAAAAGCAGCACACGGGAACGAGGTACCGAGAGGAAGAGCCAGGGCAACACTGGGAGATAGATTTCACTGAGGTAAGGTCAGGCAAGTACAGGTATCACTGTCTGTTGGTTCTGGTAGATACCTTCTCAGGGTGGGTGGAAGCCTTCCCCGCTAAGGGAGAGACAGCAATAGTGGTTGCTAAAAAGATCTTAGAGGAAATAGTGCCTAGGTATGGGCTGCCGGTGACTATGGGCTCTGATAACGGACCTGCCTTTGTGAGTCAGATGGTACAAGGGCTGACCCAAGCTCTGGGGATGAAATGGAAGTTATATTGTGAATATAATCCCCAGAGCTCAGGACAGGTTGAGAAAATGAATCAGAATGAAGTTGACAATAGAGACTGGCGAGGACTGGGTGATCCTCCTTCTCTTGGCACTCTTTCAGGCACGTAGCACCCCTTATAAGCTGCCCTTTTGAGATTCTGTATGGAAGACCCCTCCTGTGTGTATTAGAACCTAGATGGAAAGGCCCTTATGTTGTTTTCCTTACCACTCCTACTGCTGTAAAGGTCGACGGGACTGGACTCTGGGTTCACTGCAATCACGTGCGGCAAGCCACACCGGAAGAACAGGAGTAGAATGGAAGGCAAGACCTCACCCGTACTTGTCTGCCGGGAGGTCTCCTAATTCTCCTGCTGATCAGCGATGGGAAGACTCATGAGCTGCTCAACGAGACCTCAGGAATCCACCCTCCTGGGTCCACTTATAGTGTCAGTGGCCCAAAATGGAGAAGAGGAAGATTCCTCTACTTGAACAACAGACAGGGGGGAATGTGAGGTGAGCAGAAGTAACGTAACTTAGATTAGGAGTAGGCCTTCCTACTATCAGGTAGCTTTTGCTTAACAATGACCACTGTTTGCCAATTAGGACCAATTAGCTTTCACCGATGTTTGCCAATTAGGAAATTAGGAACGGGGTGGAAACCCCCAGGAAAGTCCCGCCCACGCGAAAGTATTCACCAATGAAATTGTTTTGCAAACGTGTAAACAATCCGCTTCTCACTCTATAAATTTGTGTAACAGGTTGGGCTCGGGGCTCTCTGACCTGCACCACTGCGTTGGTTGCGGCAGGGAGTCCTGACTCGAGTCAGTAATAAACTTCCCTTCCTGCGAGTTGCATTGTCTCGGAAGCCTTCTCTCTTCCCGCTCGGGGATTCAGACATCGGGCATAACACTTGGGGGCTCGTCCGGGATCCCTTTACCGGGGGAAGAGAACACTTCCAGGACAGAAGGGAAGGTTAGATAATAGCACCGGTGCTCAGGAAAACTCAGGAAAACTCAGGGGGCCCGAAAACCCAGCGCTGTGTTGTCAGCTGTCTGTGTGTTTGTCTTTGGTGTGTGTGCCGGCATTGTCTCAAGACAGGAAGCCCAGAGTAATTCCGGGGCCCTGCTGTAAAGCAAGGGGAGGTATCTGGCACAGGGAAAGTCCAGAGTAATTCCGGGGCCCTGCTGTAAAGCAAGGGGAGGTATCTGGCACAGGGAAAGTCCAGAGTAATTCCGGGGCCCTGCTGTAAAGCAAGGGAGGTATCTGGCACAGGAGAAAGCTTTCTCTAGCCGGCGTAAGGCCGAGGCCAGCGAGCGCGCTGGAAGGCAGCCGGCTCTGTGGGAAAGAGAGCTTCTCTCCTGATCCCAAGTCTGGTCTGGTCTGGTCAGGGGGCTCGGAAAAAACTCAGCGCTGTTATCGGCCGACGTTTGTCTGTCCGTGTGTTTGCCTTCGGCTCTCCGTGTTTGTCCGTGTTTGTGTGTGTGCTGGCATTGTCTCTGGTCTCGTTCCTACTCTGACTCGCGTTTCAGTGAACAGGCAAACGTTTGTGGGTGCAATTGATGAGTCCCGGCCAGGGCTACACTCTGGCGGACTCTGAAGGCCCTACAATAAGTGAGCCTCAGTAACTAGAGCCCAACCGGGTGAAACTCTCCTTTCGCTACGATTGTCAGCAGCTGTTGCAGGAGCGAATTCTGGCAGAAGCACGGAAACGGGTCCCGGGGGTCAACGGGAGGCCAACCGCCCAGCCTCATCTCATGGACGAGGGGTTTCTTCTGTTGCGGTCTAACTGGGATTTTGAGCGAGCGGAAGGTAGGGAGCGTCTCCGAGTGTACCGCCAGACTCTGATGGCAGGCCTGCGGGCCACAGCAAGAAAGCTGACAAATTTGGCGAAGGTCCCACTGAGAGCCCGGCAGCCTTCCTAGAGAGGCTAATGAAAGCTTTCAGGACACCTATGGACCCCCAGGCTGAGGAGTCAGCGCTGCAGTTCTGTTAGCGTTTGTAAATCAGGCAGCACCAGATATTAGGAAGAAGTTGTAAAAGACAGAGGGATTGGGAGAACAGACAATACAGGATTTACTGAACCCCAGAAGAAAGGGAAGAACGAATTTGATGGGAGGAAAGGGAATTAGCTGAGAAGATCAGGAAGGAAGATAGAGAATATAGAACGAGGGAAAACCGGAAGAACCAGAGGGAGCTAGCCCAGACAGAATTGAGGGAACCTCGAGACCCCTGGACGGGAGAAAAACAGAAACCAAAAAGGCAGGCCCTAAAGAAAGATCAGTACGCCTACCGCAGAGAACAGGGGCACTGGAAAAATGAGTGCCCTAAGAGGGACCTGAGGAGAGGTACAACCCAGAGAGAGAAAATCTCCCCTGGAACTCGAGTTCTATATGCGGGGGAAGACAGTGACTAGGGGAGTCAAGACTCGGCACCCCTCCCCGAATCCTGGGTAACCATATGTGGACTTGTTGTGGCCGATGGCATTCCCTGTGGATGCAGTCATGAGGAACTGGAAAATTCTGCTGACATGTTAGATCTGAGGTACGGGGACCCTGAAAATCTGGAATTAGCGTACCTCTCTATAGTGGAGATCAGACCCAGAAAGTTACTCGCTCACAGCTGTGGCACTTTACTTTGCTGATCAGTGGTGGGCTATTGAAAACATCTCTCTTCTAGAGAGGCTTAAGCAGGTGAGAACTCTTGGGGAGAGAATGGTTAACTCCTGTGAGGGTGAGATAGTACCCCATGAGCCAGGAAGCTCGGCGGGGGATCACTCCCCACATTCAACGTCTCATGGATGCTGGAATTCTCAAGCGGTGTCAATCCCCTTGAAACACCCCCTTACTGCCAGTGAAGAAGCCAGGGGGGACAGATTACCTGCGAGAAGTCAACATACGGGTGAGTGACATACACCCCACTGTCTCTAACCCATACACCCTCCTGAGCAGTTTGCTGCCTGAGTGAAGATGCCTTTTTCAGCCTACCCCTGGCGGCCCAGAGCCAGGAGGTATTTGCCTTTGAGTGGACCAAGGAGGAAGGCCAACTGGTAATCCCACAGAGGTTCAAGAGGCTCTGAGTGAGGACCTCTACGAATATCGGACTTGGCACCCAGAGGTCCTTCTGCTACACAATTAATAGCCCGGCAAGAGGTCACCTGTTTGGGGTATAAGATCAGGCAGGGGCAAAGGTGGCTAACGCAGGCCATGAAGGAAACAATATTGCAGATAACAGAGCCCAAGACCCCCCGCCAGGTGAGAGTTTCTGGGGACTGTTGGATATTGCAGACTGTGGATTATAGGGTTTGCTGAGAAGGCCCGGCCCTTGTATGAGGGAAGTAGAGAGACCCCAAACTGGACTTGGACTGAGCCAATGAAACAGGCTTTCCAGACACTCAGACGGGCCCTACTAGAAGCCCCAGCCCTTGCCCTGTCTAACCCAAATAAGCCATTCCAGCTGTTTGTAGCTCCATGATTGCAGCGAGATACTGGTGGAGGCCCTGGCGGCACGAAAAGACTTAACTGATGTACCCCTAGGCAACAGTGAGCTAGTATGGTTCACCGATGGGAGCAGCTACACACACTGCTGCTGTTCCTCTGGATTTGGTGAAATGCCGTATGCAGGCGGACCCACAGAAGTACAAGGGCATTCTTGATGGATTTTCAGTTCCGTGGTTTGGCCAAAGGGTGGGCCCCGACCCTCATTGGCTACTCCCTGCAGGGGCTCTGCAAGTTTGGTTTTTATGAAGTCTTCAAGGTTTTGTACAGCAACATGCTTGGAGAGGAAAATGCCTATCTGTGGCGCACATCACTGTATTTGGCTGCCTCTGCCAGTGCTGAACATTGCTCTGGCTCCTATGGAAGCTGCTAAGGTTCGAATTCAAACCCAACCAGGTTACACTCTGAGGGATGCAGCTCCCAAAATGTATACAAGAGGGTTGCTCCTCTTTGGATGAGACAGATCCTGCTTTGAACGTACTGTTGCTGATTCCGTGGTGTCTGTGTTGAATAAAGAGAAGGGTAGCAGAACCTCTCAGGTCCTCAAGAGACTTGGATTTAGAGTTGTATGGAAGAGACTCTTTGCCCGCATCATCATGATCGGCACTCTGACTGCACTACAGTGGTTTATCTATGATTCCGTGAAGGTCTATTTCAGGCTCCCTCGCCCTCCTCCCCCTGAGATGCCAGAGGCTCTGAAAAAGCTTGGGTATGGACTAAATAAAATACAACTGGACGAGAGAGAATCCAGGCTTGCAAAGCGTGCCAGCTGATGAGGACAGGAAAAAAGCAGCACACGGGAATGAGGTACCGAGAGGAAGAGCCAGGGCAACACTGGGAGATAGATTTCACTGAGGTAAGGTCAGGCAAGTACAGGTATCACTGTCTGTTGGTTCTGGTAGATACCTTCTCAGGGTGGGTGGAAGCCTTCCCCGCTAAGGGAGAGACAGCAATAGTGGTTGCTAAAAAGATCTTAGAGGAAATAGTGCCTAGGTATGGGCTGCCGGTGACTATGGGCTCTGATAACGGACCTGCCTTTGTGAGTCAGATGGTACAAGGGCTGACCCAAGCTCTGGGGATGAAATGGAAGTTATATTGTGAATATAATCCCCAGAGCTCAGGACAGGTTGAGAAAATGAATCAGAATGAAGTTGACAATAGAGACTGGCGAGGACTGGGTGATCCTCCTTCTCTTGGCACTCTTTCAGGCACGTAGCACCCCTTATAAGCTGCCCTTTTGAGATTCTGTATGGAAGACCCCTCCTGTGTGTATTAGAACCTAGATGGAAAGGCCCTTATGTTGTTTTCCTTACCACTCCTACTGCTGTAAAGGTCGACGGGACTGGACTCTGGGTTCACTGCAATCACGTGCGGCAAGCCACACCGGAAGAACAGGAGTAGAATGGAAGGCAAGACCTCACCCGTACTTGTCTGCCGGGAGGTCTCCTAATTCTCCTGCTGATCAGCGATGGGAAGACTCATGAGCTGCTCAACGAGACCTCAGGAATCCACCCTCCTGGGTCCACTTATAGTGTCAGTGGCCCAAAATGGAGAAGAGGAAGATTCCTCTACTTGAACAACAGACAGGGGGGAATGTGAGGTGAGCAGAAGTAACGTAACTTAGATTAGGAGTAGGCCTTCCTACTATCAGGTAGCTTTTGCTTAACAATGACCACTGTTTGCCAATTAGGACCAATTAGCTTTCACCGATGTTTGCCAATTAGGAAATTAGGAACGGGGTGGAAACCCCCAGGAAAGTCCCGCCCACGCGAAAGTATTCACCAATGAAATTGTTTTGCAAACGTGTAAACAATCCGCTTCTCACTCTATAAATTTGTGTAACAGGTTGGGCTCGGGGCTCTCTGACCTGCACCACTGCGTTGGTTGCGGCAGGGAGTCCTGACTCGAGTCAGTAATAAACTTCCCTTCCTGCGAGTTGCATTGTCTCGGAAGCCTTCTCTCTTCCCGCTCGGGGATTCGGACATCGGGCATAACAAACACTAGTTGTTTTTCAATGCAGTTTTTTAGTCACCTGCTAATTCAATAAATAATTATTGAGCGTTTATGATGTGTCAGGACTTGGAGTTACAGCAGTGAAAAAAATAGAAAAAAAACTCTGTCCTCATTTAGTTTTGTCTATTAGTAGTGAGAGAGAGAATAAAAAACAAGCGTGATATTTTATATGTCAGATCACGATAAATGCCGTGAGATAGTGCAGGGAAGGGCTGTGGGGTGTGCAGGGGGTTGGGTGGAGAGAGCCTCACTGAGAAAATGCTGGTTGAGCAAAGACATGAAAGAGGAGAGAGACTGAGCCCCTGACCCTCATGGGCAGAGCCCTGGACGTGGCGGCAGCAGGTGCAATGGCCCCGAGGCAGCCCTGCACGCGGAGTGCCCGAGAGGCGAGGGGGCCGCTGCAGTGAGTGAGGACAGTCATGGGGTAGGCATGGAGTGAGGACAGGGTGGGCTCTGTACGCTCACTGGGCTCTCTGTAAGGTTGGTGTAGCTTTGCTCTGAACCTGATGCTATGTCGGAGTTATTGAGCAGTGGGTAACTCAATCTTAGTTTTAAAATGTCACTTGGCTACTCTGTTGAGATTTAGGTGCAGAGGTTTAAGAGCAGTTGCCTTATAAGCTATTAGAAAACTGTTGTAGGAATCCAGGCAAAGCCTCTGGGGGTCACGATGGTGGATTGGGAGAAATCAGCAGATTCTGAGGGCACAGTACCTTTTTTTTGGGGGGGGGGGAAGGCTGCACCGCAAGACTTGTGGGATCTTAGATCCCCAGGCAGGGATTGAACCCAGGCTCCCAGACAGTGAATACACAGAGTCCTTATCACAGGACCACCAGGGAATTCCCATGAGGGCCCAGCAGTTATGGCACAGAACTTAAAGATTCCTACCAGAAATTCTGGATTTGGAGGTGGGGAGAGGAATCAAGCCTGACCCCCAGTGTTTCGTGGGAGGAGCAGGTTGGGGGTGGCCGACCAAAAGTCTGGTTGGGTTTGAGATACCTATGAAACATCCAAGCAGTGGGATATTCCAAATCCACACTTCAGGAGAGAGGGACCCACCTGGAGACAACACATTGGAAACAGTTGCTATGTGGATGCTTCTTGATGCTGTGAGGCTGTACCACATCACTGTGGGAGTGAGCCTCAGCCCTGTTCATGCACCCATAGACCTGGAACTCCAGGAGAAGTGGCTTGAACACAAGCCCTGATGTACCCCCAACTCTTCATAAGTCCCTCTGCACACAGTAGCTGCTCAATAAAATGTACTGCCTGAGCGGTGATTGACAGGACTCGTCCAATACGACCTGGCCATAGTTTAGGCCTTGAAATATCCTAATTTCTTGTCCAAGCGTCTCCTGCTGTACTTTACTCTCCCCTCAAATTTAATTCTCATTATTTTACTCACAATAAGCACATCTGTGCAGTAAATTTCTATTCTAGTTTCTTTATTAAATTATGATTTAGCCAAGTTGCTATGTTTAAATAAAATTTTCTTAAACTTATGATGCCTTTAAAACTAGTTAGCTGCATTTTTTATTCTTCTATCTTAAGAACAAATGACATGAAATAATTTTCTCAATGAATCCATTTTTTTAAAGGGAGAGTAAGAATTCTTTTTAATTCAATAACAATGCTTTTTACCCGTTCTGTTGAATTACAACAGTATTCAACCCTTTAAAAATCTGATTGTTATAGATTTTTCTCTACGTCGTTAGAAATGACATGCTATATTAGACACTTAAAAGCCTGAGAAAACATAAAGTTCCATCATGATTTGTGTCAAATAAATTTTATAATAAAAAGGAATAATAGGTATAAGGAATGGATTCTTAATATAAGGTACATTTTTAAAAATATAAGTTAAATTAGATTTAGGGTTGCATTAAATCCAACTGAATCTTGCTGTCAGCACTAACATAGAGGAATATTTTCCTCTCGAATGTACAGGTGAGTTACTGTGCATACACAAGGTTTGTTGTTGAGTTGCTAAATCGTGACCAATTCTTTTGCAACCCCATAGACTGTAGCCCCATAGACTCAGGCCCCTCTGTCCATGAGGTCTCCTAGGCAAGAATACTGGAGTGGGTTGTCATTCCCTTCAGAACATCTCCCAACCCAGGGATTGAGCCTGCATCTCCTGCATTGGCAGGAGGATCCTTTAACACCGAGTCCCCAGGGAAGCCCCACGTCACTAAATTATAAAGCCCTAGCTCTGGCTTCTTGTCCTGACTCTGGCTTTTCTCTATCAGAGTGAAAACCGTCCTTTGAACATCTTTACCCCTCTGTCCCCTAGTGACTCTGGAATTGTCACTGTTTTCTGTTCTCTTTTTCTTTAGGGCAGAACCTATAAAGAAGGCAGATTTTTTCCCCCAAAACAGCCCTGCAGTACCACTTACACTTGCCTTAGAGAATGTAGTCCCCTCCCTGAACGCTGCTGGTGTGGGCATCAGTTCTTCTCTGACAGAAGACGCCAGGACAGTGGGTTTTCTTGTGGAAATGTACCCTCTGGGCACCGCCCTGGGACCGAGAGGCTACTTGAGCCTTAGCAGCAGACAGTGCTAGAACTTTCTGTGAAGGGTCGGAGGTGAAGGGCTGAAGCTCCCTGCCCACGAATGTCTCCCTCTCTGGTCTGATGTTTCTGCACTCGAGATGTACAGTAAGTCCCCTACATATGAACAGACCTCCGAGTTGTGAACTTTCAAAGATGTGATCGTGCGTGCCCACATCTAATCGCTTTGCTTCATGTGTCTGGCATACATTGTCACATGTCTGGCGTGCATTGTCACGTGTCTGGTGTGCATTGTCACGTGTCTCATGTTCATTATCACGTGTCTGGTGTGCATTGCCGTGTGTCTCGTGTACATTATCACGTGTCTGGCGTGCATTGTCGCGTGTCTGGCGTGCACTGTTAGGTGTCTGGCGTGCACTGTCATGTGTCTGGCATCACGTGTCTGGCATGCATTATCACGTGTGTGGCATGCATTGTCACATGTCTGGCGTGCACTGTCACGTGTCTGGCATCACGTGTCTGGCATGCATTATCATGTGTGTGGCATGCATTGTCACGTGTCTGGCGTGCACTGTCACGTGTCTGGCGTGCACTGTCACGTGTCTGGCGTGCACTGTCATGTGTCTGGCATACATTGTCACGTGTGTGGCGTGCATTGTCACGTGTCTGGCGTGCACTGTCACGTGTCTGGCATCCCGTGTCTGGCATGCACTATCACGTGTGTGGCATGCACTGTCACGTGTCTGGCGTGCATTGTCACGTGTGTGGCGTGCATTGTCACGTGTCTGGCGTGCACTGTCACGTGTCTGGCATCACGTGTCTGGCGTGCACTGTCACGTGTCTGGCATACATTGTCACGTGTGTGGCATGCATTGTCACGTGTCTGGCGTCACGTGTCTGGAATGCGCTATCACGTGTCTGGCGTGCATTGTCACGTGTCTGGCATGCACTGTCACGTGTCTGGCGTCCTCTACAAGTCGTTGTGCTTTTGTGTAGCCTACTGTACAGTCCCGGGCGGCGCTAGTGGTAACGCATCCAGCTGCCAATGCAGGAGACGCAAGGGACCCAGGTTCGACCCCCTGGGTTGGGAAGATCCCCTGGAGAAGGAAATGGCAACCCACTCCAGTATTCTTGCCTGGAGAATCCCATGGAGAGAGGAACCTGGACTGCTACCCTCCAAGGGGTGGCAAAGAGTTGGACACGACTAAGCGTACACACAGACACACATGCATGTAGAGAGTGCAGTAGTACAGGATCTTTATTTCAAGTCCAGGATGCCTGGAAGCAAGCATGAAAGCCGTGGTGATATAGTCGGTACTGCTAAGAAGCGCCAACTATTGTACCGTTCAGTTCAGTTCACTCACTCAGTCGTGTCCGACTCTGTGCGACCCCATGAACTGCAGCACACCAGGCTTCCCTGTCCAACACCAACTCTTGGAGCTTGATTGTAAGTATTACTGTACTTTTCAGTACTGTACTGTACTGTACTGTAAGATCTAAAAGGGTCTATATTTTGTGTGTTTGTGTGTTATTTATGTGAAACGTATCATAAACCTATTACAGTACAGTACTGTATAGCTGATGCTGTTAGCTGGGTACCTGAGCAAATTTTGTTGGGCTTACGAGCAAAACTAAACTTATACATGTGCTCTCGGAATGGAACTCAGTCATATGTAGGGGACTTACTGTATTCCTTTGTAATCCATAAAATGACAAACCTAAAGGGAAAGTTTCTAGGAAGGTTATCACCTTATAGTGATGTGTGTACGTCTCGTGGCATCATTGATTCTTCTTCTCAAAGAGAAAATATATAGACAAATGAAGAGTCAGGGAAAGATGTGGGTAGCCAGTTGTTGGCCAGGGTTAGAAGAAGGAGCTCATAAAGTTGCTCCCAGGAAACAAGATTATCCTGGAGACGTCATCTATCACGCTGTGTTTATGGAAGATGATTTCCAGGGCATTGAAGAGCAGCTGCCCAAATTGAAAAGTACACGTGTCAAGTATTCATGGGAAAATCCAAATGAGAGCCCCTGGCAGAAGTCCTGGCGCATCTCTCAGATTCTGGATAATTGCGGTCCAACACATGTCTCAGAGTCTGGATAATTGTGGTCCAGCACATTGCCTGCCCTGGAACGGGGCTGGGAAGGATGAAGAGACCTGCCTGCCCCCAGTGAGGGCTGGGCAGAGACCCTGTTCTGGCAGCTGCCCTGGGAGCCTTTCACATCGCTGACCACGCAGAGACTAGCTCCTGTCATGGACGCAGGAGGGAAGTCTGAGAGGCTCAGAGGTGCCCGCTGCAGCAGCAAACCTTATCAGAGCGTGGCTCTCTCTTCTTCATCACACCGTGAGGTGACCCCCGATGGTGCTTCCATCCCAACTGGGGCCTTCAAGGAGTGTCTCCTGATTTCCTCCTGTGGTTATGACTGTCTTGGTCTTCACTGACATCCACCAGTTTCTGAGGGTCTTTCTGTGGCCACATTGTAAGGAACTGTTTAAGCAAATGGTGTTTGGATGTGGGAGTAAGTAGCTCAAGGACTGCAGTTTAATGGGGCTGGGGCAGATCACTCTTAACTTTTAAAAAAATGGCTAATTTGGGACTTCCCTGGTGGTCCAGTGGATAAGACTCTGTGCTTCCATTTCAAAGGATGCGGGTTTGATTCCTGGTTGGGTAGCTAGGATCCCACATGCCACATATTGAGCAATGGATAGAGCGAGAGAGATAGATAGGTGTAGATGGGTTAGGGAAACAGTGCAAAAGGAGAAGACCCACCCATTTCTGAGCTTTCTATGGGTGATTTTGTGGCCCCTGCGTGCTCCCTCTAACAGGGAGTCGTAGAGAGTTGGTTTTCCTTACTGACTGATTCCTGATTCCGTATTCAGGAAGTCACCCACTTGCTAACATGTATTTGTGGCCCTCACATCAGTGCACCCAGCGCCTTTGCAGCCGTTCACAGGTGAACGCAGAGCCTCGGAACCCTCAGTTACTGGAGGTGTCTTTCCTCACTGAGCTCGGAAGAAGTGATGCTGACTTTGGCTGTCAGCTTGCGTGCTGCAAACAAGCGTCCTTCTCGGGGTCTTCTCAGTGATGTGGTTTCTGCATTTTTGAGCTTTTGGTGGGTGCTTCTGTTGTTTAAAAGGGGGCCCCAGTTGGAACACTGAGGTGCTTTCCTGTGTTCCTAAGCCCAAGAGGTTGTCAGGCACCTCATGGAGAAAATACCTCCTCGTGTCGGGGAGTTTTGTTCAGGGGGAGTGATGGTGCTGTTGGCTGTGAGTTCAATGGTGATCAATCCAAAAATATGTTAGATAAGACTTCTTTTAGCAGAAATACACATAAAACAAGGTCGCATATTGGTTGGTCAATGAGAAATGGGACAGAGGCTCCCAGGTACCTAAGCCTATATTTTCGGTAGGAAGCATGGTTCAGTATTTGCTAATTCAGGACTCATGGAAGCTTTACAAAATATAGCAATTAGAAATATCGAAAACTGAACTGTCCTTCTTGAGTGCTTTAATGTCTGCGTTTCAGTTGGGCGTAAATATTTAATTCCTTTGGTGTGTGTGCGTGCACACGGGTATATGAGTGTTTGCGATAACAAATAACTATACTCATTCTCCCAGGTTCTCTTGGGCTATTTAATCAACACATTTCTAAAGCTCTTCCTTTGCATCAGCATTTTCTTAAGTTCTTTGGAGAATGTGAATATGTGAAGTATTCATCACCTTGGCTTAAAAAATGCATTTTAATGAAGCAAGCTGCTGTTGCTGCTTAGTCACCTGAGTCATATCTGACTCTGTGTGACCCCATGGACTGCAGCCCACCAGGCTCCCCTGTCCATGGGATTCTCTAGGCGAGAATACAGGAGTGGGTTGCCATACACTCCTGCAGGGGGTCTTCCCGACCCAGAGATCAAACCCGTGTCTCCCGCCCTGCAGGCAGATTCCTTACTGCTGAGCCACTAGGGAAGCCCAAGAATCCTGGAGTGGGTAGCCTATCCCTTCTCCAGGGGAACTTCCCAACCCAGAAATCGAACCCAGGTCTCCTGCATTGGCAGGTGAATTCTTTCCCTCTGAGCCACCAGGGAAGCCCTGAATCAGCTATACATGTACCTACAACCTCTCCTTTTTGGATTTCTTTCCCATTAGATCACACAGAGCATCAGGCAGGGTTCTCTGTGCTGAGAGAAGGTTCTCATTCAGTTGTTCAGTTTAGCTCAGTTGCTCAGTCGTGTCCGATTCTTTGTGACCCTGTGGACGGCAGCTCGCCAGGCTTCCTTGTCCTTCACCAACTCCCGGAGCTTGCTCAAACTCATGTCCCTCGAGTCAGTGATGCCATCCAACCATCTCATCCTCTGTCGTCCCCTTCTCCTCCTGCCTTCCATCTTTCCCAGCATCAGGGTCTTTTCTAAGGAGTCAGCTCTTCGCATCAGGTGGCCAAAGTATTGGAGCTTCAGCTTCAGCATCAGTCCTCCCAATGAACATTCAGGACTGACTTCCTTTAGCATGGACTGGTGTGATCTTCAAGGTTCTCATAAGTTGCCTATTTTACACATCATCAATAGACAGAACCTTGTGCTCAGTCGTGTCCTACTTTTGTGACCCCATGGGCTGTAGCCCACTAGGCTCCTCTGTTCATGAGATTTTCCCAGACAAGAATACTGGAGTGGTTGCTCTTTCCTTCTCCAGGGGATCTTCGTGACCCAGGGATCAAACCCACGTCTCCTGTATTGCAGGCGGTCTCCTGCATTGCAGGCAGATTCTTTACCATCTGAGCCACCAGGCATCAACAGTGCACATAAATCACCCCAACTTTCCCCCCTTGGTAGTCACACGTTTGTTCTCTATGGCTGTGTCTCTGCTTCTGCCTTGCAAACAAGATCATCTGTACCAGTTTTCTTGATTGAAAGTCCAGTGCACTATCCATTTCCTCACAGAGCCACCTGAAATTTCATACTGAAACCGAGCCAAGAAGAGCCACAGAGATGTACTGTCCTGTTTCTGCCTTGAAGACCAGTGTGGTCAAACAGGGGCTGCTGGAAGGATGAACAGGCTGAAGGTGGCCGGGATGTGGGTTGACGCTTGAGAAGGTGGTTTATTTCGGGAGAAACACGTGACAGCAGGTGCATCAGAAACTCTACGGAAAGGAAATAGAGAACTTGCACCGTAAGGAATATTTTAAGGGTAATACAATGCAATTTAAAGCTGATGGGAAAAGACTGTTGAGTTATTGCCATTGCATAACATTTTATTGTGACTTAGAAGCTTTGCATGAGACAATATCTGACTTTTTCAGGGCTATAGTTAAGTTGAAATGCCTTTGTATTAAAATGACTATGCACATTGAATAGTACCTTGTTTTTAAAATAAAAATGTTCCCCCCACCCAACACACACACACAGGAGGGGCAAGGCAGGTCGGAGACCCTTCTACATCTAGCTCAGAGATGTATAGATACTGTACACTTGCAAGGGTGAAGCAAGCTACTTTCTACTTCTTTGAACTCTACAATTTAATTTCATGTTACCTTCCTGAGTTTGCAAAGTTTTTTAGACTCGGAGGTGAGGCCAGCCTCCCAGCCTCCTGGTTCCCAGTGGAGCGTTTTCTGTGCTTGACACCAATATTTTTCTGTGGTCCAAGCAGAGCTCTGGGCCTCTGCCTTCTTTTCCTGCCTTAATATCTTTAATCCAATTGGAGTCGAGCCTTGCTCCCACCTGAGTTCTCTTTTCTTCCCACAGTGACTTTGCATAATGCATTTTTTGGTCCTTTATAGATTGATTTTACAGTTTAATTCTCAGAGGATATTCTTTATAATAATTGTGTTTGTCAGCGCAGGCTGCCAGAACAAAATACCATACACTGGGGTGACTTCCACTGGAGAAAAATACACTTCTCACACTCCCAGAGGCTGGAAGCCCAAGATCGAGGGGCCAGCTGATTCATTTTCCTGGTGCGGGCTCTCTTGCTGGCGTTCAGACAGTCACCTTTTTGCTCTGTCCTCACAGGGCAGGGAGGGGGAAGAGGCAGACTTTCTGGTGTCTCTTTTTGTAAGGCCACTAATCCCATCTTAAAGGATTTTTCCTTATTAACTCATCTAGCTTTCATTGCAAGGAGATCAAACCAGTCCATCCTAAAGGGAACTAACGCTGAATATTCTTTGGGAGGACTGATGCTGAAGCCCCAATACTTTGGCCAGCTGATGCAAAGAGCCGACTCATTGGAAAAGACCCTGATGCTGGGACAGATTGAGGGCAGGAGGAGAAATGGACGACAGATGAGATGGTTAGATGGCATCACTGACTCAATGGACATGAATTTGAGCAAGCTCCGGAAGATAGTGAAGGACAGGGAAGCCTGGCATGCAGGCCATGGGATGGCAAAGAGTAGGACACGACTTAGCGACTAAACAACACCCTTCATCACATTCCTATTCTCAGATACCATTGCGCCAGGGTTTAGGGCTCCAAAAATGATGGGGTGTGGGGAATGCTCGTCCATGGCATCAAGAAACTTGCAGGTAGCCGTGCTCACTCACTTTGGGTACCAGACATCAGCTGTAATATCCAGGAGTGGAAATCACTCACTTGGGGATAGTAGTTAATCGTAGAAAGTCTTACTTAAAATCTGTGCTATTTTTCTAAATTACATGTTGATACTTTCTAGAGACAGACTTCCCATTAGTATCAGCAATTAATCATAATTGAAACAATATGCCAAGCAATTACCTGGCACTCTCCAGGTATAATGAAGGACACATCTGCCAGATGGCAGTTACAGGGCGATGTACCCTGGCCCGCCATCCCAGCGTCTCCAGGCAGAGTTTCTCTCTCAGCGTTTTCACAGGCATATTTGTCTCTAGATTCAGAGTCAGTAGGGATCATAGATGTCTGAGCTTGGGAACCTGAAAATTCATTCCAGTGCCTGCTTGACTGTTCCCCACTCATGTCCCAGCTCTCCTGTTTATACCTGATGATAACTTCCACCATCAATTATAAGGTACTCATCGTGATGTTTGCCATCCCTTGAGACAAAAAATATTTAACAGAGGGCATAGATTTCTTCATTTATCTTTCTTGTCTTTTCATAACAGAACATCAAGCTCAAAAGCACCTCTCCAGCTTTACTGACTTGACTTAAATGATATTGGAGTCTGTGCTTTAAGCCAAATTGCCCCCTGGAGTCTCTAAACAGAAATCTCATAACTATGGAATCTGTGGGGTTTCAGTTCCTGGGTACCACTTCACATCATCTTTCAGGATGATTTTGAACAACTAGAAAAATTCAAGTCCTGCAGAAGTCATCGCACAAGAATATGCCCGAATTCCCTGTGATTGTGTGTTTAAAAGAAGAGGATAGTCCTTGTTAGGGTGGAATGGTTGCCTAGAGCAGATGAGGATCTGCCCAGAGCTTTGTGCGAATTTCTTGCTTTTGCAATTTTTCCCCTAAGCTTGGAAGATAGCATAAAGGAATCAGCCTGTTGAACAAAGCAGGCAGTTGCCTACTTATATCAGATTTACACCATTTCTTGAGACTGAGTTGCATTGGGACCTGAATGTAACTAAGCTCCCATGTTCCTTCCTGGAACTAAGGACTCCACGGGGGCTGTTGTGGACGCCTGGGCCCAAGACACCCACTGGGTCAGCCTCAGTCACACACCTGCTTGCAGGCAGAACGGAGGACCCAAGGGGGACCCATCCCCCCACCCCCGACCCCCGCTAAAAAAAGTGGACACGAAGAGATGCCTGCTTGGGTGGGAAAGCGAAGCTCAGTTGTTTCCGACTCTTTGTGACCCCATGGACTGCAGACGGCCAGGCTCCTCTGTCCATGGGATTCTCGAGGTGAGAATACTGGAGTGGGTTGTGATTCCCTTCTCCATGGGATCTTCCTGACTAAGGGATCGAACCCCGGTCTCCTGCATTGCAGGCAGATTCTTCACTGCCTGAGCCACCAGGAAGCATGCATAGGAGGCTCAGAGCAAGGAAGAGGAACTGTCTGCAGGGGTGTGTGGGCCGCTTGCCAACCAGGAGAGCAACAAGCTCGTCTCTGTAGCGTGACTTATCCAAGACGCAGCTCCCTCCATCCTTCCCCAGGGCGCGGGTAGGTGTGAGTGTGTCTGTCTGCAGTTGTGCGTGTGTGCTTGTGCTCAGCCGTGTCTGACTCTTTTGTGACCCCACGGACTGTAGCCCCCAGGCTCCACTGTTCATGGGATGTCCCAGGCAAGAATACTCAAACGGGTTGCCATTTCTTCCTCCAGGGGATCTTCCTGACCCAGGGGTGAGACCTACGTTTCCTGCGTCTCCTGCATTAACAGGCGGATTCTTTACCACCGAGCCACCTGGGAAGGCTGTTCATCTGAAGTTACTGACCACAATATTTGCAGGTTCTGTAGCACATGGGTTATCTCAGAGTTTTAGGAAGTTTATTTAACCAGGAAAAGAATATTGTAGAAACTCACTCCACAAAGGGATCACATCCTTTGGAATAAAAAAGTCAGTGGTTTCTGCCTGGACCAACAGCCATTGCTCGTAGGTTCCGATGTCTAGAGAGCAGGCAGCAGGGTGAGCTTGATCTTCCTTCTGTTGGCTGAGTCTCCCTCATCACACCCCCACCCCCAGCACCTCTGGGTCCTTTCTGATGGGAGCTCTTCTCCTCTGTGTCCCTCTGATGCCCCTGGCACCCCCCACCCATCCTTCCTCCTCTTGTGGAAGACTGCTTTTGCTTCCCTGTCAGCTTCACCTAGACCCCATCTCATCACTATCAGAAAGAGGTTTTGGAACCAGGTGTCTGCTACTCTTCATGTGATACTGAGGTCAAAGTTTCATTGATCTAGTTTTTGCATCTTTGTTTCTGTTTGGGTGTGAGTGGAGGTGGGAATGAGTTAAGAAAAAGAAATTTTTTTCCCTTGAGACTCCCATGAGAGGAATAAAGAGAGTACCTCAAAATCAACCAGAGCAAATATAGTTTTGCTACACGTGGTCCTACTTCAGGTGGAAATATGGTGCAGAGATGTGCTCCTTTGGAAAAAGAGTCATCTTTTCATACATCAGAAGTAACATGTTGATAACATGTTAAAAACATGTTAGTCCTAACATGATAATAACATTTTAGAACTCCTACCAGGAAGCACACATACATGCAAGAACACAAGGAAATTTTGGAAGATAATAGAGATATTTAGTGCCTTGATTGTCGTGATCATACCATGGATATATGCATACGTGCAGAGTCATCAAGTTGTGTACATTAAGTGTGTGCCATTTTTGTATATCATACACCTCAATAAAGCTTGAAAAAGAAATGATCATTCAGGGGCAAATGAGCACAGAAGCCGTATAGAGTCAGCAGTGGTAGAGCAGGAAACAAACACTCTTCGTTCACTCCAACGAAACAGCAAGGCCCCAAAGATCACTGCTCAGGAGCAGAACTTAACTCCAAAGAACAGTGTCTGGGCCCCTGGGGGATCAACCAAGGTGCACGGGTGCAGCTGAAGTTACCCAGCACATCAGGTCTCCAGCTCAAATGCGGAGCAACCCTGGGGCATCCTGATGCGTGGGGAGGGCGGGGCTAAGGATGAGTGAGGCAGCGGGAAAGCCCCTTGAGGGTCTCTGACTGGGGACCCCGTCTTCTGGGATGGCCCCAGGATGGGCCATTGGCAAACCGGACGGGGAGGCTGAGACAGGCCCATTTGTGGAGACCTGGGAGTCCCATGGCTTGCTCCTACATTTCCTTCAAAATTTTGCTCAAATATTTCCTTCTTAAGGAGGCCTTCCCTGCCCCCTGGTTCCCATTAGAGTCCCCCCTCGGGACATCCCTCACCTATACCAACTGGACTTCCCAGTGTGGCACCTCTGTCCTTACAGAGACCTGTAGAAGAAGCGTGTTCCCTCAGCTCACCCTGCAGGTCCCCTGTAAGCTCCATGCAATGGGGACTTTGTGGCCCTTGTCCATGAGAGCAGGTGTCAGCAAACCACAGCCTGTGGGCTCAGCGTGGCCCTATGCCTGCTTCTGTGAATCAGCTTTTGGGCACACAGTCACCCGTGTGCTTACAAGTTATCTGTGGTTACTTTTGTGCTGCAGTCAGCTGCTACAGAGACCATCCAAGGACCTGCAAAGCCTAAAATATTTAATATGGCCCTTTAGGGGAAACATTTCCTGACCCTTGGGATAGAAAGTGTTAGTTGCTCAGTCATGTCTGATTCTTTGCGACCCCATGGACTGAAGCCTGCCAGGCTCCTCTGTCCATGGAATTCTCCAGGCAAGAGTACTAGAATGTGTAGCTGTTCCCTTCTTCAGGGGATCTTCCTGAGCCAGGGGTTGAACCCAGGTCTCCTGTATTGCAGGCAGATTCTTTACTATCTGAACCACCAGGGAAGCCCTGGAATAGGAAGCATCTGACATATAGTATGTGCTCAATAAAAAGCCACTTGTCTCTTCAACAGTGTGTCTAGCACAAAATTGGTGCTCAAAATGCTAATTTTTGCATTTCAGTTCAGTTGTTCAGTCGTGTCTGACTCTTTGTAACCCCATGGACTGCAGTGTGTTAGGCTTCCCTGTCCATCACCAACTCCCAGAGCTTGCTCAAACTCATATCCATTGAGTCAGTGAAGCCATCCAACCATCTCATCCTCTATCGTCCCCTTCTCCTCCTGCCTTCAATCTTTCCCAGGATCAGGGTCTTTTCCAGTGAGTTGGTTCTTCGCATCAGGGGGCCAAAGTATTGCAGTTTCAACTTCACCATCAGTCCTTCCAATGAATATTCAGGACTGATTTCCTTTAGGATTGACTGGTGTAATCTCCTTGTAATCCAAGGAATTCTCAAGAGTCTTCTCCAACACCACAGTTCAAAAGCATCAATTCTTCTGTGCTCAGCTTTCTTTATAGTCCAACTGTCACATCCATACATGACTACTGGAAAAACCATAGCTTTGATTAGACAGAGCTTTGTTGGCAGAGTTTTGTTTTGGGGTGATTAATAGTGAGTGTGACCCGATCAGAGCATCAAATCCCTGGTAATTTATAGAGTGAAACATTCTTCCACATAGACTGTGAGAGATTTGCTAAGATCATGAGTAGAGAAGAGTACTGGTTTTCTTATCATTTTTCTTGCAGAGGAAAGGGGAGTGATTGGGAAGAGGGAGGTTTCATTACTCCCTTTTGTTGCCCTTGTGGTTTTTGTGTTTGTTTTCAGGCCTTAATTAATAACAGTCAAAAGCTAGGACACAGAAGCAACCTAGATGTCCATCATCAGATGAATGGATAAAGAAGCTGTGGTACATATATACAATGGAATATTACTCGGCCATAAAAAAGGAATGCATTTGAGTCAGTGCTAATGAGGTGGATGAACCCAGAGGCTATTTATTATACGGAGTGAAGTAAGAAAGAGAAAAACAAATACTGTATTTTAATGCAGACATAAGGAATCTAGAAGGATGGTACTGATGGGCCTGTGTGCAGGGCAGCAATGGAGACGCAGACAAGAGAACAGACTTGTGGACATGATGGGGGAAGGAGAGGCTGGGACGAATGGAGAGAGCAGCGTGGAAACATATGCATTACCATATGTAAAATAGACAGTAAAAATCTGCTCTATGACTCAGGGAACTCAAACTGGGGCTCTGTAACAACCTAGAGGGGTGGAGTGGGGTGGGAGGTGGGAGGGAGGCTCAGGAGGGAGGGGACACATGTGTACCTGTGGCTGATTCATGTTGATGTATGGCAGGAACCCGCACAATGTTGCAACGCAATTATCCTTCAACTAAAAATAAATGCATTTAAATAAAAGAAAAGAATTTTCCCATTTAGGAAATGGGGTTCTTGTATGACTCCGTGAAAGCTAAATCTCCCTGCATGGGAGTTCAGGCTTCTGACCCCCCGTAAGGTGTGGGATCTGGATGACCTTTAGCAGCAACTTAGAAGGAGTTGTGTCTGGAATTTGCTCATCATCATTACCCTGAGATAGATTTTTAAGTTGTGCATTAGTGTATTCATGAGGGAACATCTGCTTTTTCTGCCAAGAGCAAAATTGTGAAGTTGGAGAACTTTATCAACAGACTACCTGGTTTTCCTTTCTTCTTGGGCTTTAAAGGTAGGGTTCTGAGCCTTTGTTGAGACACGGACCCTTTGACCATCTGGTGAAGTCTATAGACCCTTTTAAGGATGAGCTATAAAATAGAAGAAGAAAAGAAAGCCATGGGATTACAAAGAAAATGAATGCTGTGTTGAAATTGCAGTTATCAAAACTTAAAGAAATTTTGATACAGGAACTGATTTTCAAATTAAAAAGTTGCAGGTAAGAATACCTTGCTAAGAGTAAGTAATATTTTGAGATATCTGCCACAACCATAATATGATATGAAAACATCACTGATTTCTAATGGTAATGAAGTCAGAGGTTTGGCTGGTGCAGCTGCAGGTGTTGCCTACATTCTTAACAAGGAGACACTAAATATCCACTAGTGAAGAAAATAAATATGTGATTTTACCTCCATGTTCTTTCCTGTGTCCCCCTTTCTACTCTAGTGATATTTTCTGGGCACTCTGGTCTTGGAAAGTACTCTTCAGTTTAACCTTGTGGTGAATTTAAGCTCATGCATTTTATCACCCAAAGAGAAGTACCTTTTATTTATTTACTTGTGAATCAGCTGTGTGCATACACATGTCCCCGCCCTGTTGAGCTTCCCTCCCAAGCCCCCCATCCCACCTCTGGTTCATCACAGAGCAGGAAACAGCAGCCCCTTCTGCTGTCCAGCCGCTTCTCCCTGGCTCTGTTTACTTACGGCAGTGTTTGTATGTTAATGCGACTCTCTCAGCTCAGCCCATCCTCTCCTTCCCACCTTGTGTCAGCAGGTCTGCTCTCTGCATCTTTCTCCCTCTTCCTGACCTGCAAATAGATTCATCAGTACCATTTTGTCCAGATTCCATATATACACATTAGTATATGATATTTGGTTTTCTTACTTAAGTCTGTGTGACAGAGTCTAAGTCCATCTGTGTTGCAGATGTGTGTACGTGCTAAGTCACTTCAGCCATGCCCCATGCTTTGTGACACTTTAGGTCTATCCACGTCCCTACAAATGACCCAGTTTTGTTCCTTTTACTGGCTGAGTAGTATTCCATTGTGTATGTGTACCATATATTCTCTATCCACTCATCTACTGATGGGCATTTAGGTTGGTTCCATGTCTTGGCTACTGTAAATAGTGCTACAGTGAACGTTGGGGTAGAGGTATCTTTTTGAATAACCGTTTTCTCGGGGTATATTCCCGGGAGAGCTACCTTTTAAGCTCCATCTCTCAATCACAAAGGAAGACTTAACTTCTCTTTGATGACATTTCCACGGCGGCCCCTGACGTCTCGGTGCTGGTGCCCTGGGGGCTCTGTTTATGTCTGCAGTCAGCCTGTGTGTGAATTAATCAGCTTGCCCACAGCTGGTGCACATGCTGAAAGCTGGTGAGATGGACGTAGAACTGTGTAGCTTGCAATGAATCTTTCAGGCAGTGGTAGTCTACAGGTGGCCCTTTGCAAAGTAATTCATGTCGCGCTATGGGAATTCATCTTCTGCTTTGCCTCACTGTCTTGCTTTTAGGGGCACTTATTCCTAAGAAGTTGTTCTAATGGAGTATTGGATTATTAGTGTTGATAAAATAATAATGATCCTTTGTGGTTACTGAGCGTCCCTGTCCCCTGACTCTGTTTGCACGGGAAAATTAAAGGAACAAATTGTCATTGAGTGCTTTTCCACCTCTGCAGGAAAAATCAGCAGGAGAGAGAGCACAAGCTCAGAATCATCAATAAGCAGATGCTAACAGGTTACGAAACAATGCAAATCGCAGAACCCTGGAATAAATGAGCTACAGTTGCTGCTCTGTCAGTGTTAGACATCGTTCATGGAACTCAGTAAGGGATGTTAAGGAAAATATTTCAAATAGAAAGAAATGTCGGTAATATTCTCCTCTCCAGACGGAGCCATTTCTAGGAAAGCAGGATTACTAATAAACTTATAAGCATTGTGTTTCACTTGCCCAGTGGTCATTGTCCTCCCTTTTCTTTGCTGCCAGCAGATATTCACCTTTCCTTTCTCCCAAGAAATGAGATTGTAGGCATGTAAGCTTGTACTGGTCCATGATTTCAAGAGGTAGGGCGAAGAGTAACCTAACAGACCATCAGCCCTTAAAGCCAGAACCAAGGGACCGCTACATAAGACACACTTATAGAATGCAGCATGGGTATCCTTCTACATCTCACATTTATGATTCTAATATAGTCTTGCAAAATAATAAAGTTAGAACTTGGGGTCCCATGATTATCTGGTGAGAACAGGAGAAACCCTGAGAATTACTCTGTGCCAGAGCCTCCTGATGAGGGTGAAAGAAGAGAGTGAAAAAGCTGACTTAAAACTCAGCATTCCAAAAACAGATCATGGCATCTGGTCCCATCACTTCATGGCAAATAGATGGGGATAAACTGGAAACAGTGACAGATTTTATTTCCTCAGGCTCCAAAACCACTGTGGATGGTGACTGCAGCCATGAAATTAAAGGACACTTGCTCTTTGGAAGGAAAGCAACGACAAACCTAGACATTATATTAAAAAGCAGAGACACCACTTTGCCGACAAAGGTCCATATAGTCAAAGTGATGATTTTTCCAGTAGTCATACACAGATGTGAGAGTTGGACCATAAAGAAGACTGAGTACCGAAGAATTTAAATTTTTGGTCCCAGAGAAGATTTAAATTCTAGTCCCAGAGAAGATTCTTGAGAGTCCCTTGCAAGACAATCCAACCAGTCCATCCTAAAGGAGATCAGTCCTGGGTGTTCACTGGAAGGACTGATGCTGTAGCTGAAACTCCAATACTTTGGCCACCTGATGAGAAGAGCTGACTCACTGGAAAAGACCCTGATGCTGGGAAAGACTGAAGGCAGGAGGAGAAGGGGGTGACAGAAGATGAGATGGTTGGATGGCATCACCGTCTCTATGGACATGAGTTTGAGCAAGCTCTGGGAGATGGTAAAGGGCAGGGAAGCCCAGCATGCTGCAGTCCATGGGGTCACAACGAGTCAAATAAGACATAGCAACTGAACAACAACAAGAACATCTGTCTCCCGTCATATTGCACTACAGAGAACTGGGCTAAGATGCTCTGTGTGTAAGAAACACTTCTGTTCTCTGAACCAGAGATGTGAGTCCTCTCAGAATCAATCAGTCAATAACTCAATCAACCTCTCTCTCATCTGTTTATCTAGGAACTTAAGAACAGCATTGTGCTAAATGATATTAACAGATAATTATTGATGTAGCTGTGAAATTAAAAGATGCTTGTTCCTTAGAAGAAAAGCTATGATCAACCTAGACAGCATATTAAAAAGCAGAGACATTACTTTACTGACAAAGGTCCATCTAGTCAAAGCTTCAGTTTTTCCAGTGGTCATGTATGGATGTGAGAGTTGGACCATAAAGAAAGCTGAGTGCTGAAGAATTGATGCTTTTGAACTGTGGTTTTTGAGAAGACTCTTGAAAGTCCTTTGGACTGCAAGGAGATCAAACCAGGGATATCAGTCTTGAATATTCATTGGAAGGACTGATGCTGAAGCTGAAGCTCCAATACTTTGGCCACCTGTTGCAAAGAACTGACTCATTGGAAAAGACCCTGATGCTGAGCAAGATTGAAGGCAGGAGGAGAAGGGGACGACAGAGGATGAGATGGTTTGATGGCATCACTGACTCAATGGGCATGAGTTTGAGTAAGCTCTGGGAGTAGGTGATGGACAGGGAAGCCTGGCGAGCTGCAGTCCATGGGTCACAAAGATTTAGATACAACTGAGTGATTGAACTGAACCGATTGACCTGCAAGCCAGATCTGCAGAAAGCACTCTGTTGCTCTGTAGAGAGCCTTATCGAAATATGTCTGAACAAAGTTGGAAAGGATTAATTAAGAAAGTCTAAACTCTATCCCATCAAAGTATCAGAAAGGGAATGAGGAATATGGGAAAGAGATCGTATTTGAAGAGATCATGGAAGGGAGTGGAATTCTTTGTGATTGTTGAAGGCCAATCTTCAGAAACAGGAAGCCAAAATCTTGAGCAGGAGGAATAAGAAGGAATGGACACATGGACATGCCCTGTTGAGCATGCAGGACAAAATAGACTAAAAGTCCACCTTTCAGAGAGAAAAGACAGACTACCTATAATGGGAAGATAAGCAGGTAGGGAACTGGTCTCTCAGCAGCATAATCAGCTAATAGAGAAAATTTCTCAACTGATAACTTTTTATGCAGTGAATTATTTTTCCAGAATGAGGACAAATTAAAATCACTTAATACCAAACAACAACAACAAAAAACTTTATAGAAACTAAGAAAGAAATCCAGAAAGCACAGGTTTGTCCAGGACAAGATAAGGAAATCTGCTCCAGAATGTAAATCAACAGAGTACCTCTCTTATCAAGAGCCTTGCTGGAAAGACATGCTGGCTGCAGTACGTGGAGACCTTAATGATTCGGCTGATTTACATTCTGGGTGAAGCTCCTCATCAGGTTATGAACGAGCTAAGAGTTTGCAGGCCAGAGCTGACGTGTGTGCTACGTGCTGCATGATGGTGTTCAAAGGATATACTCTAGGAAAAAAGGAAACCGTCCAGGGAAAGGTTCAACATGTGAAAATAATGACAAGGAAAGAAGATGACAGCAACCAGATCAAAAAAGAGTAGTAAGTATATTTTGAAAACAAATGATCTTTGAAGTTAGGAACTTAACTAGTACAATAGTCAGGAATGGGCAGTCAGACTTAAAACATTATAATTGGCTTAATTTGTAAATATGTTGATTGCCTTTTAGAGTTTTTCAAAGTCAGAATGCATGTTAAAATTAGAACTTCCAAAAGATATAGAAAGAATAACAGCCAAAGTAGTAGAGGAGAAAATAAGGACAAACAACAAAAATGGACCTCAACTGCTCCCAATGAAGAAAAACAGGAGAAAATGAAGAAAGTCACAAAAAGTAAGACACATAGAAAAGAAAAAATTGCAGGGGAAAAAAATGAATTCAGACTTGTCTGTTATCTCAGTATGGATCCAACCTATCTAGCTGAAAGTTATAAAATGCAAGAATGCAGAAAATCTGTGAAGTCGAAATATGGAAAAAGGTATACCAGATAAACAACATTAATTTATTTTTATTTAGGAAAAGCTAATAAAATAATAATATATACAAGTGGCCAAATACCTTTAATATCAGAAAAACAGACTCTAGGGGAAAAACATTTAAAAAACAAAGATATTACTTATATGTTGATGGTTGGCTTGTTGAAGAAGATTAAGCAGTTTTATTCATTTTTTTTAAGATTTTTTGATTGGAGGATAATTGCTTTACAATGTGCTGGTTTCTGCCATACAACAATAGGAATGAGTCATAATTATATTTATATGTGTATATATGCCCCCTCACTTGTGAACCTCCTTCCCCCTCCCATCCCATCCCACAGGTCTTCACAGGACAGCAGCTGGCCTCCCTGGGCTCAGCTCCCCAGGTCATATCGTAGCTTCCTACTCGTTATCTATTTTACAGATTAGGTAAAGTATATACGTCAATTGAGAAAGTAGATTAAGCAACTTTAAATGTGTATCCACACAATTCTATAACTTCAAAATATATAAAACATAAATAAATACAGATATAAAACTTCAAAAATTAATGACGTAAATAAATGAGATACATTAGGAGTTTGGGATTAATATATACACACCGCGCTCAGTTACTACCCAGTCACGTCCGACTCTTTGCGACCCCCACAGACTTTAACCCACCAGGCTCCTTCATGGAATTTCCGGGCAAGAACACTGGAGTGGTTGTCGTTTCCTTCTCCAGGGGATCTCCCTGACCCAGGGATTGAACTGGAGTCTCTTGCATCTCCTGCATTGGCCAGAGGATTCTTTACCACTGAGTCACCCAGGAAGCCCCCAAACATGTACTGTAGCCCACCAGGTTCCTCCATCCGTGGGATACTCCAGGCAAGAATGCCAGAGTGGTTTACTATTACCTTCTCCAGGAAATCGTCCCGACCCAGGGATTGAACCCGGGTCTCCTGCATTGTAGGCAGACGCTTTACCGCCTGAGCCACCAGGGAAGTCTTTCCAAACACACAGTACCATATTTAAATAGATAACCAACAAGGGCCAATTGTATATCACAGGGAACTATACTCGATACCTTGTAATAACCTGTAATGGAAAAGAATCTGAATGACTTTGCTGTACAGTTGAAACTAACAACATCGTATATCATCTATACCTCAATTAAAAATGCAGAGTTATTTTACAAATTAATGACAAATCCTTTATAAGACCATGGTAGCCTAAAGACTGCTAATGAACCAAGGACAGCAGCCTCATATGTTTGGGTGTCAGCCATGTATCCAAAGTCTTCTTGGGAAAGGAAACATAAGGAATGTGACAGAAACAGAGGAGAAAAATGAGATGACTTCTCTTTCTCGTTCAGATAAAAAAAAGGATACAGAGTTTCAGGTGCAGAAAGGAAAGCTTATTCCTGTCCTCCTAGGGCTTTGTTTCTGAGAGTGGTCATCTCATGCACATGCATGGGAGACCCTGCCGGGAGATTTCAAGACTTTAAACTTCCCACCCTGCACTGCTGCACTCCTACCTGAATCTTTGGGTGCTATTCCAGACCGATTTTCAGCAACTACTGGGAATGGCTATGTGTCAAGAAATTACTAGACATCAGCAGATTGGCATGAATGTGTGAACATGTTGAGGAAGGTACCCCAGGGTATGCAGCTTCAGCCGTCAGGATGAAAGGACGAAACAGCAAGCATCTTGAGTAGAATCAGTTCCTAAAGCAGAAGGCTACTCGTGGCTACTGGGCTACTCGTGGTCCTTCACGTTTCATCAGTAATTTATGGAGGCGTTTCTCTTTCTCTTGGATTCTGTCTTAACCCCTTTGCCAACACTTGACTATTTAGTAACATTTATTATGATCATGTGGGCTTCTCATGTGGCTCAGTGCTAAATAATCTGCCTGCCAATGCAGGAGGTTGGGTTCGACCCCTGGTCAGGAGCCTGGCGGGCTGCAGTCCATGGAGTCACAAAGAGTCAGACACGACTAAAACAACAACAGCATTATAATTATGTACCAGATATCTGAAGTCAAAAGTGAGCACCATCATCCATGTGGCCACCATGTATTTACCCCTGGCTATTAACTATGCTGACTCTGCCTCTCTGGCTCACTCAGGCAGAGCCCAATGTCTTAAATCCTCACCCACGTTCTTTCTGTCTCTTCAAATGTTACACAATTTTGAAAGTCAAAGTCAAATTCTACCTCTTCCAGGCAGCCCTCCAGATCAAACAGGTTTCGCCCTTTGCTAAACTGCCAAACTTTTCCCGGTCCTCAGCATGTGTGTGCACTCTGTATGGTCCCCTCCTCCTTTCCTAAGCTTTAGTCGTGGGTCCAAGCTTCAGGACCAGGTTCGTTTCATATTTCCATGACATCAGATACAGGCAGAGATGCTGAGTGATGGATTCACTGTTATATTGATGGAGACACCAGAATGAATGAGATCATTTCTCTTGGGTTCTTGTAGCCTAGAAATGCAATGATTTTATGACAAAAGATCTGAATTTCAAAAAGGCGAATTTTGAAAGTGATTTGGTTATAATTTCATTTTCTAGCTCTTTCTTAAACTCCAATATATCTGCTGAGTTATCCAGTGTTTCAGTCTTTGTGAAAGTGGTGCAGTAATTCACCTCTGCCAGGTAAGATCCATTACTAACTTCATGAGAATAGATTTGTTCCACTTCCTCCAGCTTCTTATTTGGTTTTGTAAATCATCATTACAATCAACCCTGAAGTCCCTTCTGTCAAGCGATCCAGGCAATAGTGAACTAAAGGCAGATTTGGAAACACTCGGGCAACTTTTTCTCCTCTCATAAAAGGATCATTATCTTTGTCTTTGGCTCACAAGAAACACCTTGGGGTAAGCTGAATGAGAAATGTGGACATTTTGCCACAAAGCGCTAAAAGATAATACAGGAAAAATACAGTAAGTCAGTTAGATGAACGGAAGAGACAAGCAATAAGAACAATGTGTCTCAGCTGCAGCCTAATGGAATGAACTGCAGTGAGATGTAAATGAACTCGTTGACATGATATGAGTTCACGATCTGACATGGGATCTGTTGATGTGAGGACTAGCAGCCCCAGCCCCGCCACCTTGAAGCCTTGTTTGAGAGAAAAGTGCCCGGAGTCAAAGGGTCCTGGGAACCGTTCAGCCTGTCTAAGGGCACAGGGGAGGCTGTTTACACAACGATGAATCCATTTCAGTGCCTGCTTACCTTCTCTCAGTTGCCACCACCCCACCCCCCCCCAGGCGCTTATGTTCCAGGTTGCCCTCGGCTCAGATGACCAATGCCTTGTTAGTCAATTATGCAAACCTGTGCTGTGATCGTTGGGTTAGCTGCACACAGCTGGCCCAGGATGCAGCCTGCCACAGCACCAGCTGAATCCCCACCAATATCTTCCTCATTATCATCTATCTATCCATCCATCCATCAATTTTCCTATCTTTTTTTTCTACCTATCCATGTATTTTTCCATCACCCATTCATCCACTCACCCACCTTTCTTTCTTTATATATGCTATCTTTCTAACTACATGTGTGTCCATTTCTCTGTCCATCATCCATCCATCCATCCATCTTCTACCTTTCTATCATCGATATTTCTACGTCATATATCTCTTATCTATATTTCTATCTCCCATTTATCTAAATGTCTCTCATCTATCTATCTTTGTCTGTCTATCTATCTATCTAATCTATGTGATGAAAGCACCCTGGTGCGTATACTCATCCACAGGGGCGTGCATAGCACGTTATTGTCGCTTATTATGTCTTTCATTTGGAAAAGGAAGAAGGAGATAAAAGAGCATTTTGTGCTTCTGTTCTCTCCTGTCTCGGATCTAGAAAGGGGTGGCTGATGATGGGTGGCCTGGGGAGCATGCCTGACCCCTACACCTGGTGGTCCTCTTCAGACTTGATATGATACTGCTTACTTGATGGAGGTGTCACTGGGTGGGTGATGGCATCTCCCCTCTACCTCTGCCCCGTTATATCCCAGAGATGAGAGGTGATCCCTGAGTCTTCTATGACTGAGCCTCACGCCCTTGTTCACAGAACTGCCCTGCTGGGAGCGAGGGGGTGGCTGGGGAAAGTCTCAGGCCAGATGCCCCAGCCTCAGTGCTCGAGTCTTGGCTGCAAACCTCATCAAGTAAAGACATCACTCATCTTTCCCGACTCTCAGTTTTCTCATCTGTAAAATGGGCTGGCAATCACTGCTTTAGCTCACAGGACCTCAGTGTCACGTTAAATCCCACATGAGACAAAGCTTTGTGCCTGCCAAGTATGATAGCAGTGTGCACCTGGGGCAGAGCCTTCGGGAGGGCGGCTCAGAGGCAGGCAGGCTGATTTCCAGGACAAAGGACACTCGCTTCCAGCACACACACACACATTCTCTCTCTCTCTCCTTCTCATACACACACATACTCACACACACACACACACTCCTGCATCTGGTTATTCCTCGACAACTTGACTCCAGATCCTGTATCCACCTCATTCAACTTGTCTCTCTGTTGGCACGGCATCTCCTCTAAAACCCGGTCCCCCCCGAGGGTCCCCTCCCCTCCTGAGCTGCTCACCAACTTCTGCTCTTCACACACTGACCACCTACCCATGGTTTAGGGTCCATCATTACCTGCCCTGCAGGCTAGGACCGAGTTACCACTATGACAGTGATGGTGGTGCTGTTCATGTCACTCAGCAGAAACAATCTGAGTCGCTCACTGACCATGCCTGAAAGGAACGTCTAGCAGCCTCAAAACCGCTACTGCCAACTGGGACGTATTTGGTGATTAGAATGCAGTCTAGATCCCTGGCCATTCTCCAGGGATCCAGGCGTACCAAACAGAATCAGCTCAGACATAAAAGCCAGATTGTTACCACTGAGCTCATTTGAAGAAAGAAAGAAAATGAGTTTTTAAATTTGTTTTTATTGCAGATCATTTCATAGGATTAAAAAAAAATAGCAGTTGCTTACTGTAGCCACCACAATGATTAGAAATGGATACTGTTGAAATGTTAATGAAATAGATAATCACGTGCTGGGAAAACAGCTTCCGATGGAAGAGTTAAATACCAATTTGGTCCAGCAGTTATTACCAGGCTTTATCCCTGAATCTTTGAGGGTCCCTTCATTTAAAGATAATCCATAAATAATGAATTTAGAGCTTACATACACTTTATGAACATTCCCACGACTATTTGACAAAGCTCTTTAATGCTAATTACATGTAATTTATTTGTAAGTTTACTTGCTGGAGGATTTGTATTTCGGTATTATGTTGATTTTTAGTATAATCAGGATTTACTATTCCAATATGTGTCTCAGATTATTAAACACCTGAATTCTCTTTTCTTCCTTCCTTTCTTGCTGTGGCTTGTTCATTTATTCAGTTAAGTGTTACTGAGTGCAGCTATGTAGCTGTTGTTCAGTCGATAATTTGTGTCCAACTCTTTGTGACCCCATGGACTGTAGCATGCCAGGCTTCCCTGTCCTCACTATTTCCCACAGTTTGCTCAAATTCATGTCCATTGAGTAAGTGATGCTAGCTAACCATCTCATCCTCTGCCACGCCCAGGTCCTTTTGCCTTTGATCTTGCCCAGCATCAGGATCTTTTCCAATGAGTCAGCTATTCACATCAGGTGGCCAAAGTACTGGAGCTTCAACTTCACCATCAGTCCTTCCAATGAATATTCAGGGTTGATTTCCTTTAGGATTGATTGGTTTGATCTCCTTGCAGTCCTAGGGACTCTCAAGAATCTTCTCCTGCACCACAGTTAGAAGGCATCAATTCTTTGGCACTGTCTTCTTTATGGTCCAACTTTCACATCCATTCATGACTACTGGAAAAACCATAGGTTTGAATTTGCAGACCTTTGTTGGCAAAGTGATGTCTCTGCTTTTTAATACCCTGTCTGGGTTTATCGTAACTTTCCTTCCAAGGAGGAATTGTCTTTTAATTTCATGCTATGTACCTACTGTAAGCTCTAGGCATGTAGGACGGTGTTCTTACAGGTCTGAGGAGAATTATAAAGCTTTGTGAACACTTAGAGGTGGAAAAGGAGGCTTGGGACCCAACTCTAGAAGATCAGAGCCATAGGAGAGACCTGATTAGTGTATGGGATTATTTCCAAAGAACAATGGATTCTTTTTCCATTGTTTCCAAAGAACATTATTCTTTTCCCAAAGAACAATGGGTGGAGGGGTTACATTTGCGTTTTCAATACAAAAGCACGTATTGGATCTGTTGACATAGTGGGGGTTAACTGTAGGACAAACTTCAGGGAGAACCCTGAGAAGAGCTAAAATAAACAAGCTTAAGTATCCAGGGTGATGAAGGACAGCTGAGTTAAAAATTAGTTAGAGAAACATGAAGTTGGCAGAATCATCAAGACTTAGTGATGGGAAGTGGAAAGTGAAGGAGAAAGGGGATCTACGATGCTGCGGGGTTTGTAGAAACTGCAGGACGAGTCCCTGAGTCAGAAGAAGCAGCAATAAAGTGAGGAGTGTAAGTGTGGGTGAGGCAACTTTGAGCTGCCTTTAGGATCTCGAAGGGGAAATGCCACGAGGCCATTCGAGAGTCCTGACACCGACCACTGATGCTGTGTGAGTGGGTTTGTTGCCAGGGGAGAGAGAGTGAGAACACAGAAGTGTCATCTTTCAGGTAATGGGCCGTGATGAAGAACCTCCAAGAGAGTGGCCGGAGTGCAGGGAGGGGGGCCTTCAAGTCCGAGAGCAGAGAGCAGCTCCGGAGGGAGGGGCAGTCAGCAGAGCACTGAGGTCCCGGTACACAAGGACTGTAAAGGATGCTGGTGGGGTGGCCGGGGTGCTGCTCCTGCACACCTGGGTTCTGCTCTTCCTCCCCGGCTCCAGGTACTGCATTTCCCAGTCTGATGTATTTAGGTGGGAGCCGTGTGACTACATGGGTGAAGTGTGGTGCCCTCAGGGGATCTATTCCTCTTAGACACCCGACCCCACGTCATTCGCCCAGATGTCACCCTCCACTGTCTGTGTCCCAAGCAGGGAAGATGCAATGTTATGAGATGCAGGCACCTGGGTCCCTGATGACATGACGCAGAGCCCTACCCCCACTTTGGACTGTGCTCTAAAAAGATCCAAAGGATCTAAAGGATCTTCAGTTGCCTGAAGCCACTAAACTCAGGATTGTCTGTGTGGCAGTGGGCACACTCTAATATAGCATATGCTGGACTGGGCAATCAGCAGTTTCAACCCTGGTGATATTTGCTGGTAGTGATTTCATGATGAGGACTGAACTGGGTGTCCATAAAATGCAAAAACTAACTCAAGAAGTGTAACTCCAGAAGTACAGCAGCATTTATTATTTATAGATTTTTTTGATGATGGCCGTTCTGACTGGATTGAGGGGATAGCCCTTGTTAAAGTGACCGTGGAGAATAGAAAGGAGGCTCCTTAAAAACCTAAGACTAGAGCTATCATATGATCCTGTTGTCCTACTCCTGAGCATATATCCAGAGAAAAATATAATTTAAAAAGATACATGCTCTTCTGTGTTCATAGCAGCACTGTTCACAATAGCCAAGACATGGAGACAAACCACCCAAAATGTCCATTGAATGATAAGTTCATAAAATGTTGTGGTGTATGTATATGCAAAAACATATGATGGAATACTATTTAGCCTTGAAAAAGAATGAAATAATGCCACTTACAGTAACATGGATGGACCTAAAGATTATTCTATTAATACTAGGTGAAATAAGTAAAACAGAGAATGATAAATATATATCATCTGTAGGTGGAATGTAAAAAAAAAATGATACAAATGTACTTATTTACAGAACTGAAATAGACTCACAGACATAGAAAACCAACTTATTGTTACCGAAGGGGAAAGGGGGGCATCAGTTTGGAGTTGGGGATTAACATGCTGTTGCTTCAGTCATGTCTGACTCTTTGCAACCTTATGGACTGTAGCCTGCCAGGCTACTCTACCCATGGAATTTTCCAGGTGAGAATGCTGGAGTGGGGTGCCATTTCCTACTCCAGGGGATCTTCCTGATCCACGGATTGAACCTGAGTCTCTTACGTCTCCTGAATTGGCAGATTATTGCATTTCCTTGTTTGCAAACCTCTGTTGGGCCAGAGGAATCCACTTGCCTCACAGAAATTTAGGATTATTCTACCCATGATGAGAAAGAAAAATAGTGTTCAGCTTCTGACATTCAGAATGGGATTTTTTAGAGTCTCCAAGCTGACTTATTTTGTACATAGTGAGAAAATACTTTGGAAAGCCAGATTCTGTGGAGAGATAAAAGATAATTTGAAGTTACCAAGCTTCATTTTTTCACATCGAGGGCCCCTATCTGACACCCTAAACCAGAGGCAGCCTTGGCCACCGGGAGAACATACCCCAGAGAGGTGATTCCTAACTAGGACACCTCAAGGACCCAGGAACCTCTTCTAGGTGTCAGTCAGAACTGATGTTTTAACGTGTGAATGTGTACGCACACATTGTCACACTGATACTGAAATATTTTAAAATAAATTACAACACAGAAATATAAAACGGGAAACTTCCCTGGTGGCTCAGATGATAAAGAATCTACCTGCAGTGTAGGAGATCTGGATTTGATCCCTGGGTTGAGAAGATCCCCTGGAGAAGGGCATGGCAACCCATTCCAGTATTCTTGCCTGGGAAATCCCATGGAGAGAGGAACGTTCAGTTCAGTTCAGTTGCTCAGTCGTGTCGGACTCTTTGGGACCCCATGGACTGCAACACGCCAGGCCTCCCTGTCCATCACCAACTCCCGGAGTTTACTCAAACTCATGTTCTTTGAGTCAGTGATGCCATCTAACCATCTCATCCTCTGTTGTCCCCTTCTCCTCCTGCCTTCAATCTTTCCCAGCATCAGGGTCTTTTCCAATGAGTCAGCTCTTCACATCAGGTGACCAAAGTATTGGAGTTTCCACTTCAACATCAGTCCTTCCAATGAACACTCAGGACTGATCTCCTTTAGGATGGACTGGTTGGATCTCCTCACAGTCCAATTGACTCTCAAAAGTCTTCTCCAACACCACAGTTTGAAAGTATCACTTCTTCGGCACTCAGCTTTCTTTATAGTCCAACTCTCACATCCATATGATTCATGGACCTAACATTCCAGGTTCCTATGCAATATTGCTCTTTACAGCATCAGACCTTGCTTCCATCACCAGTCACATCCACAACTGAGCTTTGGCTCCATCTCTTCATTCTTTCTAGAGTTATTTCTCCACTGATCTTCAGTAGCATATTGGGTACCTACTGACTTGGGGAGCTTGGCAGGCTATAGTCCATGGGTCGCAAAGAGTCAGACATGACTAAGTGACTAACACTTAATGTAAAACCACATATTTACTGTCTAGGGATCATATCACACACCTATCCATAAACGACCAAACAGAAGAAAAGCCTCTGCATCAGAGACCCACTTCCTCTCCTGGAAGACCAGGCATGAGCAGGGAATGGGGGAGTCTCATGCTGAACTGAGAATTATTTCTGCAAATGCCAATACTTAAGCCCTCTATCTTTTCCCTTCTCTTTGATGACCTTTATGTTGACTCTCTGTAGTTGTGCAAACAACTTGTGATTCTACACTCTCCACCCAGACATCACTGGGTGGTTCTCCCACGCTGGACTCCCCAGTACTCTGATGTGGACATTTGCCAGAACCATCACTCGTCTTTGGAGATGAGCTGGTAATCTTGCTGCATGCAGACATGCCTCTTGTGTGTATCTGGTCATCAGTAAGAATGAGAACGAGGAGCTTGATGCTCCTCACTTGGGTCCTAGAGATTCAGAAATTTCGTATTTCTTTACCTTGAGTTCTGTATTACCCTCTTCAGGCATTCTTAACAGTTTTAGAATGGGGGCAGATGTAAGAGGAGACCCTTCATCAGCAGGCACTAGCCCAGGCTGGAACTGGTCCAGCCCCCCAGGCAGGGCTGTGAGGACCACCTGTCCTGAGGGCAGGGATTTCCAGCCATTGGACCTTAGTTCTGATTCCTCCCAGGGCAACCCTGTCCATTATTTTCCGCACTCTTTCTGGAAATACCCTCTGGAAAGTTCTTTCTCTTCCTTTATCTATCTTGGCCACACCTAAAGTCTTGGAAGAGGAGTACGGTGTGGCAGGTTGCTAATTCGCTCACTCACCCAGCTTCCTGCTCCAGCAAAGTTAGGGAAGCAGCTCTGTGTTCTGTGGCTTCACTGTCAAAATCCTCTGCTGGCCTGTGTCTTTGGCACTATGGTTCAATCACACTGAGTTAGATTCCAGATCAATTTGCTCTAGTCAGTTCTTTAAACCAGCAACTCTACCAGAAATTATTATTATTATTATTTATATTTCCATTAGTCACGTATGGACGTGAGTGTTGGACCATAAAGAAGGCTGAGTGCCAAAGAATTGATGCTTTCAAATTGTGGTGCTGGAGAAGACTCTTAAGAGTCCCTTGGACTGCAAGGAGATCACACCAGTCCGTCCTAAAGGAGATCAGTCCTGGATATTCATTGGAAGGACTGATGCTGAAGCTGAAGCTCCAATACTTTGGTCACCTGATGCTTAGAACTAACTCATTGGAAAAGGCCCTGATGCTGGGAAAGATTGAAGGCGGGAGGAGAAGGAGACGACAGAGGATGAGATGGTTGGATGGCACCACTGACTCAATGGACATGAGTTTGCCAAGCTCTAGAAGATGGTGAAGGACAGGGAAACCTGGTGTGCTGTGGCCCATGGGCTTGCAAAGAGTCAGACATGACTTTGCAACTGAACAACAGCAAAACAACACAGCGTGTGGAATCTTAGTTCCCTCAGCAAGGATGGAACCTGCGCCCCTACAGTGGAAGTACAGAGTCTTAACCCCTGGACCATCAGGGAAGTCTGTGTACCAGAAATTATTGCCTGGACCTCATTTTCAAGTTTTCTGTGTCTCTTCCCACCACACTCACTCCTCTGTCCTTGTGGTTTAGCCGCTGCTGCCTTGAGACGACCAGGCGTGGGGAGAAAGCCATGCCTTTGTCTGTTCTTTGCTGGGAGGCTGGGACTTATCTGCCGGTGTCACTCTAAGATCTCCTCAACACCATTCCTCACTGGGTTTAGAAGCAGAGCAGTCCTCTCAAGTCTCTGTGTACTGGACTCTTGCTATTCTTATTTTCTCTTGAATCAAACTTTCCTGATAACACCTTGACAAATGTACTCAATAAGAGCTTTACACGTCAGGGCTCTATTCCTCCCAACCATTTACCCCACTGTGATAATGTCCCCTGATATTGCAGGCAACAGTTTTAATAAATGTTTGTTCAGTGCAATGTCTCCTACAGCAGGTTTTTGTTTTTTTTTTTTTTACCTTCATACAGCCTATCATGAAGTTATTGTCTCATATTTTAGATGTTCACATGGTCCCTTCTTCCCTTCCTTTCTTTCTGGAAAACTCCACTCCTGGTTCAAATTTGTGCATCAGTCAGGGTAGGATAATTGCTATAACAGCCATCCTAAAGGCTCAGTAGCTCAGGACTGTAAAATGTGTCTCTGATTCTTGCAAATCCCACTGCAGACCTTCCTTCTTAGGACGGCTCAACATGGGAAGTTCAAGATGCCCCTTCACCCTGGTACTGCTCTGACTCCGAGTCCTCAAGGTCTGGTATCGAATCCGATGCTGTCCACTGCCCAACAAGCAAAAGGAGACAACCCTGCATGAGCCCCGTGCACTTGTTGTGAGCCATAAGCCCAATATTTGTGGACTGATATATTCTTCTGAAATGCAGGAGATTATTGAGAGAGGTAGCGTGTTTTTAAACAACAAGGAAAAGGATGGGGCCAAATGACTTCTGGGAGCCTTGGAAGAGCATATGCGTGCGGGCACGAAGGGGAATGAAAATAAATTTAAGAGGTTAAAAAAAAGTGGACTTGAAGTTAAAGACAAAAGTGACTTATTTAAATTTTCTTTCAGAAGAGTAGTAATGACTGCAGAAGGACAGAGAAGGATAGACAGGCGTTGATATAAACAGTATGAAAAAGTAAATTCTTCAGGAGTTTACTGTTAGCATTAAATTAGCTTTATAGAAATTGAATGCGTGTACAGAAATACTGCACAACTGCAGACATGCTTAAGAGGTAGCATAAGTGTAATATAATAATTACATATTTAGTATTGAAAATTTCCATTGTCAGCTGAGCTCATTAAAAATCAGTTTAGATTTTCTCCAGTAACTAAACTGAGAACAGTCTATCTATTCAAAAGCACATCACATAGTCATGGCAATAATGGTTATGCAAACTGCAGCATAAGCAATTTCACAATAATATTGGTCATCATTACAGAGTACATTCAATTTAATCTCCTTTCTCTATTTTATGTGAAAAATCACGTTTGCAGCTCTACGAGGGAGCAGTGCATCTAAACACAGCAAGGGTACCTTAGGTTCTCTTATGGGTGGGCTCACATGGAATTGCCTGGGGAATGATCCCAGTGGAAACAGGAAGACTAACAGATGGGAAGTGGGGTTCGTTCCTTAAAGTCTTTCATTTCTTGTATGATCTGGAGAGAACACTTTTCCCTTTGTTGTTACCACTCTTGTCATTGATTTGCAACTCAAATGTGGTGTAGACACCACCAATATGGTGTATATTATGTGTTTATGAGGTTCTCCCACCAGTGGTGTGTAGACATCTTGTGTCCTGCTGATTAATTGGGTTCAAGGACATGAAGTTGGGAAAATGGAGTTCAGGGATCAGACAAGACATCATCTCAAGGGCTCCTAAGTCTTTCTATTTAATGACTCCTCTCAAGAATGGCTTCAGAGTGATCCTAAGACATCCCAGGTTTAGAGGTATCCGGGCAGTTGGAACTTTACATGAGATTGAGGACATGTACAAATTATATGTTAATACATAACACTGTATGCTGGTTTGGCTTTCAATCATCCCTGAGGATGACTGCTTTTATAGGTCCCAAACAAACACATCTTCTCCCTCAAAGGTGGTTAGGAAATAAAAGTGAAATTGACTCCAGAAGATAAATTATTCTTCCTTTTCGGCAGGAGTGGCAGGATTATGATTATTTTTGAATGTTTTCTCCAGGTTTGATGTTTTAGTGTCTAATGCTTATGAGAAGTATTATCATAATAATATCTTAGATCATTTTGTAATCTTTGTAAATGTCCCAGAAAGTACAAACAAATAAATTTATGCAGCCTAGAGTCCATTATGTAATTGCTTACCAGACTAAGTTCTCTTGAGTTCTAAGTGAATATTTACTCATTGTTTACATAAACCTAATATACTTTCTGACAAATCCATTTCTTCTCATTGCCCTAGCTGCACAATTTTTTATTGATCAGATAATTACAAGGAAAAATCTCAGCCAAGAGTTATATCTAAATACATTCCGCCCCTTCCATAACAATAAACTCTATCTCATTCTTCTGTATATTTAGATAATACGCATCTCCATCGGGTCACAAGGAGTCAGCAGGACAGCGCACAGCCCAGCAACACGTGCATGAGGGCTCCCCTGGCAGTTCAGTGGGGAAGAACCTGCCTGCCATGCTAGGAGATGTGGGTTCAATCCCTGGATCAGGAAGAACCCCTGGAAGAGGAAATGGTAACCCACTCCTGTATTCTTTCCTGGGAAACTTCATGGACAGAGGAGCCTGGTGGGGCTATAGTTCATGAGGTCACAAAAGAGGCAGAATAACTGAGCAACTAAACAACATCTCCATAAATAAGTAAGAAAATATTCATCTTCCTGATCTCAGTAACAAATTTAATCAATAATAAGATACAGGACAAAAACCAACAGTGCAAAAGTATTCTTTCCTAGCTTGCTTTTTGATCTTCTTTTACAGTTAGGATTTCCTCAGACATACACCAGCGAACATCAACTGGAAAGTCATTTTCTCTTCTGCTTTAAAGGTTTTCTTTTAAATGTCTTCCTAGGACTTCCCTGGTGGTCCAGTAGTTAAAACTCCACACTCCTGCTGCAGTGGGCATGGGTTCCACCCCCGGTCATGGGACTAAGATCCCTCATGATCAGCGGCATGGCTAACAAAAATGTCTTCCCTGTGTAAAAAGTGCAGAACCCCATCATGGTCAGCATTTCCCAGTTCCACTCAAGTTCTATCTACTTCTGTGTACGGAATTCCTCTTCAGGCATGTATTACAGAAGGTATGTTGATGTAACTCCATCCTCATGGAGTTAACTGTGTTAACAGGGAGGTGATACGGCCGTAGAATACAACATCTCCTTTGGTAGGGAGCATAACGAGGGATGGTACAAGTTCTCACCCATCTCAGCCCACCCTGTGCTCCAAACCACACCTCCTGCACCCATTCCCAGCCAGTTACGGAGCAGAGTGGGGATGCAAAGGCAGGTCCATCTTGGCAAAAGATAGGATTCTTCTTGGCTTGGAGATTCTTGGCTTGAGGATTCAGCATCAGCCTGGCCTAACTGTCCTTGGAGCTATGCTGCAGGCTGAGGCTCTTAGTGTCTAAACATCCCTCTGTCTGCTTTCACAGGTGTCAGGCCAGCTCTCTCCCTCTTCAAATGCCCTCCTCCACTAACCTTACAAGCCTGACGTCGCTTCAGAATCTGCTTCTCAGCTCACTGGAACTAACGCAGGAGGTGCGATCCCCCTTTCACCACCATCAAGTAAATGGACAAGTGTGATGGCTAATCTGGTGTGGCCACTTGGCCAGCTATGGTGCCCAGTTGTTTGGTCCAAGACTGATCCAGATGTTGCTGTGAAGGTGCTTTTCAAGATGCGATGAACATTTAAATTGGTAAACCTGGAGGAAAGAGGGATATTTACATCAATAGATTTTGAGTAAGAAGATTATATTCCATCACGTGGGTGGGCCTCCTCCAACATATTAAGAGTAAAGACAGATTTCTGAAGAAGGAATTCTAAAGACCTCAACAGAGAAAAATGTCAGGCATTAAGGAATTAAATACCCTAATGTGAGATGTGAGAGTTGGACCATAAAGAAAGCTGAGTGCTGAAGAATAGATGCTTTCAAATTGTGGTGCTTGAGAAGACTCTTGAGAGTCCCTTGGACTGCAAGAAGATCACACCAGTCCATCCTAAAGGAAATCAGTCCTGAATATTCACAGGAAGGACTGACGCTGAAGCTGAAGCTCCAGTACTCTGGTCACCTTGTGTGTAGAGCCAGCTCATTGGGAAAGACCCTGATGCTGGGAAGGATTGAAGGTGGGAGGAGAAGGGAATGACAGAGGATGAGATGGTTGGATGGCATCACTGACTCAATGGACATGAATTTGAGCAAACTCTGGGGAATAGTGAAGGACAGGGAAGCCTGGCATGCTGCAGTCCATGGGGTCACAAAGAGTTGAACCCAACTGAGCAACTGAACAACAACAACAATGTGGGATCAGGTGACATAACAGCATGTGGTCAAAGTGCCTTGAGGATTATTATAAGGGAAGGGTTACAGAGGGAGGAGGGGTCTCCATTTTTTAAAGGAATGTTACCAAAATCTCTGCAAGAATAATTTGTCAGAAGCTTCAGGAACTCTTCTACAAGGTAGTTGAACGTCTGAGACTGTATTTTTGTTTTTGGTAAGAACTCATTATGGAGCTGAAAGTGGTCTTAAATTTCAGAGTTAAGGAAACTTAATTCCTTTCTCTGAATTAATCATAAAATTTGTGATTTAATAAACATGCAATTCATGCCCTGCCTTTTTGGGGTAAAGTGATCTCAAACATAAAAACGAAAAAGAAGCAGTGAGTGACTTTGCATAGGATAAGAACCAGAGGAAAGAGCATGGATTGTTGATAATAATTTTTTGTTGTTATTATAGAATTCACAGGTGCTTTCACTCTTTTCCTGAATTTCCAAGGATCTCTACAGTCAGCATGTGTTGATTTTCACCATAGAAATCTCTTTACTAAAGATACTATGGTGTGTGCAAATTCTCCCTGCAAAGTCCCGGGCTCCTTATAGGTCAGGATCCCCCAGCTTTTTGGTTTTCATGCCACAGCTCTGTTTTCTGAATCATCTCTGTGAAGTAGAAATTCCTGGCTTAAAACTTAGAGGCACAAAATCCCCACTATCTGCAGAGGGACCTTTCAGTTGAGTGAAGAGAAGGTTCCATCCAGGGGGAGACACAGGGCATGTCCTCTGGCTTCCTCCAGAAGCTGCATCGTGCTGTTAGGATTCCTCTCCATCACCGTGCCCACACAGCTGGGCACCTTCCCCCTCTGCTCTTCCTACCGAGTGCCCTCCTCTTTCATGGCTCCTCTCCATCCTCTCCCAGGAGTCTCTTCTATACTCAGCGTTAAAATTTCCTTCATCCCTCTGTGTAGCCATAACCGCAGTCCAGCATTTCCCTGGCACATAAATGCAGGGGGATTAGTGGTAGAGTGACCGTGGACCACCGTCTCCCCTGTGGAAAGTCGGCCAGGAGACTTCATGACTCATCACATTCTGCCACTGTGTAAGATTGCCCTAAGCCGGTGGTACCCAGGCAGCCCGTGAGCGAGGGCCAATCCCAGCGCCTGCTGCAACTTGAGAGACTTCAGCAAGTGTCATTGTTTATCTGACCCATCCTAGAGATGACTTGGTATCTTTTTAAACTGAGCCACTATGTCAGTGAGAGAGGGAATGGAAGACCTGGAACCAGAGATCCCCGCAATTTCCACAAAGGAGGTGATCGCATCTCAGGAGGGCTGGATGCCCTGAGGGACATCTGGAGGTCTAGTCACTGCAGCTCCACTTGAGAGTCTCAGCCGGATGCAAATGTCCTCATTGCAAGAGGCCTCGGGTGATATATCCCAAAAGTGGTAGTGGTGGTGTGTGTGTCTGTGATGTGTGGTGTGTGCATCTGTGTGTAAGTGGCATATATGTATGTGTGTGTGTTCACTCAGTCATGTCCAACTCTTTGTGACCCCATGGACTGTAGCCCACCAGGCTCCTCTGTCCATGGGAGTTGTACCAGCAAGAATACTGGAGTGGGTTGCCATTTCCTCCTCCAGGGGATCTTCCTGACTCAGGGATCGAACTTGTGTCCCCTGTGTACCCTGAATTGACAGGCAGCTTCTTTACCTCTGTGCCACCTAAGAAGCCCATGTATCTGTATGCACAGTATGTATGGTGTGGTGTGTGTGTGATGGGGTAATTGGTGCCATTATGTCAGCGATTTATTAATTCCTACAGACTTTGTCATTAGAAACCACAGATTGCCTTTTGTGTGGGTAAGGTGGCGACTCACAGTGGAAGCTAGTGTTAATGATTGATCTCAGTGCTGGTGAGGATTCTAGGATTCAGATAGACACGGCCTCTCCCCCTGCGGGTGGGGACGATATGCCTCGCTGTCCCATTGGAATGTCCTAGAGAGTGGCCTGTGCGTCCACGCGTGGGGAGCCCTGTACTGACACGCATCTTCCCTGCCCTGTAACCCCAGGACCCCCATCCCCCTGAGTCCCTCTGTGCAGGGCACAGCTCTTCCCTGCATTCACCTGCGCCTGTCTTTCCCACTCCATCATGTTCTGAACTCTGATGCCAGTTTAAGCTCTTCTTTTGCTGAAAGACAAGTCAGATAGTCCAGAGTAGAGTAGCTCTGATCCCAGCATCACCTCAACTGACGCACCAGCCATGCAACCTTTTCTGACAACCCACGGGGCCAACCTCCCCACCTCCAATGGGTGAGTTTGATCTGGAGATGAGTTTGATCCCTCCCTCACACCAGGGCTCAGCCCGACTCTTCACGCTAATCAACACCTCATCTGGATTACAGTGACTTTGTGTTCAAGAATGGGCTCATTTTCTAATTTAAGACAGTGACAGTTAGGCCCAGAATATACATATATGTGTGTATATATATATGTGTGTGTGTGTGTGTATGTTTAAGAATATGTCTGTACTTTGGCTGTGCTGGGTCTTTGTTGCTGTGTGGGCTTTTCTCTAGTTGCGGTGAGTAGTTTGTCTCGAGTTTCGGTGTGTGGGCTTCTCATTGCGGTGGTGTCTCTTGTTATTGAGCATGGGCTCTGGAGCACTTGGACCTCAGTAGCTGTGGCTCCTGGGCTCTGGGGCACAGAATCAGTAGTTGTGGCACATGGGCTTAGTTGCTCCACAGCCTGTGGAATCTTCCTGGACCAAGGATCAAACCTTTGTCCCCTGCACTGGCAAGCAAATTCTTAACCACTGGACCAGGGACGTCCCTACATATATTTTTAATATCGAGGGAGAAACGTGTGCTTTTCCCTGGTGGATGTGAAGCTGAGTGAGCGAGCAGAGCTGAAGTGTCTAAGCCGTGTTAGCATCTCGGTGACGGCTAGGACGAGTCAGGGAGGGGAAGTCTGGCCAAGAATGAGACCAATGCCTGGAGAAGAACAACCTGGAATTGATGGGTGGGATGAAGTAGTCATGGTGACATTGTTTGAGGTCATGCAGTATTGTGGAATGGCTGATTCTAACCCTAGACTTGGAATTTTCAGTGACCTTGGTCAAAACTTTTTAAAACTTGAGTTGGTTGTCTTTTCAGTTTATGGTTCCCTTCGCTGTGCAAAAGCTTTAAACTTTAATTAGGTCCCATTTGTGTATTTTTGTCTTTATTTCCATTACTCTAAGAAACAGATCCAAAAAACATTGTTGCAATTTATGTCAAGAGTACTCTTCTAGAAGTTTTATGGCTTCAGGTCTTACATTTATGTCTTTAATCCACTTTGAGCTTATTTTTGCATATAGTGTTAGAGAATGTTCTGATTTCATTCTTTTCTATGTAACTGTTCTGTCTTTCCAGCGTCTCTATTGAAGAGACTTTTTTCTCCATTGTATATTCTTGCCTCCTTTGTGGTAGATTAACTGACTACAAATTATTGGGTTTATTTCTGGTCTATATATCCTATTCCATTGATCTATATTTCTGTTTTTGTGCCAGTACCCTACTGTTTTGATTACTATAGGTTTGAAATATAGTCTGAAGTCAGAGAGACTGATTCTTCCAGCTTTGTTCTTCTTTCTCAAGATTGCTTTATCTATTCTGAGTCTTTGTGTTTCCATACAGATTTTTTAAAAATTTGTTTTAGTTCTGTGAAAAAATGCCCTTGATAATTTAATAGAGATTATTTTGAATCTGTAGATTGCCCTGGGTTCAGTTCAGTTCAGTCGCTCAGTCGTGTCCGACTCTTTGCGACCCCATGAATCACAGCATGCCAGACCTCCCTGTCCATCGCCAACTCCCAGAGTTTAGTCAAGCTCATGCCCGTCGAGTCAGTGATGCCATCCAGCCATCTCATCCTCTGTCATCCCCTTCTCTTCCTGCCCCCAATCCCTCAAAGCATCAGGGTCTTTTCCAATGAGTCAACTCTTCGCATGAGGTGGCCAAAGTACTGGAGTTTCAGCTTCAGTATCAGTCCTTCCAATGAACACTCAGGACTGATCTCCTTTAGGATGGACTGGTTGGATCTCCTTGCAGTCCAAGAGACTCTCAAGAGTCTTCTCCAACACCACAGTTCAAAAGCATCAATTTTTCAGCGCTCAGCTTTCTTCACTGTCTAACTCTCATATCCATATATGACCACTGGAAAAACCATAGCCTTGACCAGACGGACCTTTGTTGGCAAAGTAATGTCTCTGCTCTTTAATATTCTATCTAGGTTGGTCATAACTTTCCTTCCAAGGAGTAAGCATCTTTTAATTTCATGGCTGCAGTCTCCATCTGCAATGATTTTGGAGCCCAAAAAAATAAAGTCTGACACTGTTTCCAGTGTCTCCCCATCTATTTCCCATGAGGTGATGGGACCAGATGCCATGATCTTAGTTTTCTGAATGTTGAGCTTTAAGCCAACTTTTTCACTCTCCTCTTTCACTTTCATCAAGAGGCTTTTTAGTTCCTCTTCACTCTCTGCCATAAGGGTGGTATCATCTGCATATTTGCGGTTATTGATATTTCTCCTGGAAATCTTGATTTCAGCTTGTGCTTCTTCCAGCCCAGCATTTCTCATGATGTACTCTGCATATAAGTTAAATAAGCAGGGTGACAATATACAGCCTTGACGTACTCCTTTTCCTATTTGGAACCAGTCTGTTATTCCATGTCCAGTTCTAAATGTTGCTTCCTGACCTGCATACAAGTTTCTCAAAAGGCAGATCAGGTGGTCTGGTATTCCCATCTCCTTCAGAATTTTCCACAGTTTATTGTGATCCACACAGTTGAAGGCTTTGGCATAGTCAATAAAGCAGAAGTAGATTTTTTTCTGGAACTCTCTTGCTTTTTCGATGATCCAGCAGATATTGGCAATTTGATCTCTGGTTCCTCTGCCTTTCCTAAAACCAGCTTGAACATCTGGAAGTTCTCGGCTCACATATTGCTGAAGCCTGGCTAGGAGAATTTTGAGCATTACTTTACTAGCGTGTGAGATGAGTGCAATTGTGCAGTAGTTTGAGCATTCTTTGGGATTGCCTTTCTTAGGGATTGGAATGAAAACAGACCTTTTCCAGTCCTGTGGTCACTGCTGAGTTTTCCAAATTTGCTGGCATATTGAGTGCAGCACTTTTACAGCATCATCTTTCAGGATTTGAAATAGCTCAACTGGAATTCCATCACATCCACTAGCTTTGTTCGTAGTGATGCTTTCTAAGGCCCACTTGACTTCTCACTCCAGGATGTCTGGCTCTGGGTGAGTGATCACACCATTGTGATTATTTGGGTCATGAAGATCTTTTTTATACAGTTCTCCTGTGTATTCTTGCCACCTCTTCTTAATACTTCTGCTTCTGTTAGGTCCATACCATTTCTGCCCTTTATTGAGCCCATCTTTGCATGAAATGTTCCCTTCGTATCTCTAATTTTCTTGAAGAGATCTCTAGTCTTTCCCATTCTGTTGTTTTCCTCTATTTCTTTGGGTAATATAGTCATTTTAACAATATTGATTCTTCCAATCCAAGAACATGGTTTATCTTTCCATCTGTTTGTGTCTTCTTCAATTTCTTTCATCAGCATCCTATAGTTTTCAGAGTACAGGTCTTTTACCTCCTTAGGTAGGTTTATTCCTAGGTATTTTATTCTTTGTGATACAATGGTAAATGGGATTATTTCCTTAATTTCTTTCTGATATTTTGCTGTTAGTGTATAGAAATGCAACAGATTTCTGCATGTTAATTTCATACCGTGCAACTTTACCAAATTAATTGATGAACTCTAATATTTTTCTGGTAGCAGTTTTAGTATTTTCTATGTATAGCATCATGTCATCAGAAAATAGTGACAGTGTTTGTTCTTCTTTCCCAATTTGGATTCTTTTTGCTTCTCTTTCTTCTTTGATTGTTGTGGCTAAGACTTCTGAATCTATATTGAATAGATGTGGCAAGAGTGGGTGTAAAATATTTGCAAAGGATGCTACCAACAAGGGATTAATTTCCAAAATTTACAAATAGCACGTACAGCTTAATATCCAAAAAACAAACAACCCAATTTTTAAAAATGGGCAGAAGACTTAAATAGACATTTCTCCAAAGAAGACATCTAGATGGCCCAAAAGCACATGAAAAGAGCCTCAACATCACTAATTAGAGAAATGCAAATCAAAAGTACAATTAGGTACCATCTCACACAGTCAGAATGGCCATCATTAAGAAGCCTACAAATAATAAGTACTGGAGAGGGTATGGATAAAAAGAAACCTTTCTCTATGTTTGGTATAGCACTATGGAATACAGTACAGAGGTTCCTTAAAAAGCTAGAAATCCAGTTTTAGAATTACCATATGATCCTGCAATGCCACTCCTGGGGATATATCTGGAGAAAACTGCAATTTGAGAAGATACACACATGCCTATGTTCATAGCAGTGCTCTTTGCAAGAGCCAAGACATGGAAACAGCGTAACAGATGAGTGGATGAACTCCTGGAAAATCTTAATATCACTACCCAAACAGTTTTCCCAGGAGGGGATCGTATATACAATGCTACATATATACAATGGAATATAGCTCAGTGATAAAAAGAATGGAATAACATCATTTGCAGCAACATGGATAGACCTAGAGATTATTATGTCAGACAAAGACAAATATGATGTGATATCACTTATATGTGGAGTGTAAAAGAATGATGCAAATGAACGAGCAAAACAGAAATAGACTCACAAACATAGAAAACAAGCTTATGTTTACCTAAGGAGGAAGAGGGTGGTAGGAATAAACTGGGAGTTTGGAATTTTACTGATACACACTACTAGTAGGTATATCAGTACACCACTACTAATAAACACTACATATATATATATATATATATATATATACATACATATGCATATACACCTTATATAAAATAGATAAACAACAGGAATTTACTATGTAGCCCAGAGAAGTATTTTCAGTATCTTATAATAACCTATAATGGAGAAGAATCTGAAAAAGAATATACACGCACACACACACGTACATGTATAACTGAATCATTTTGCTGTACGCATGAAGTTGACAGCTTGTGATGAGCGGTATCAGAAGAAGATTTAGCTTTAGGATCAGGGGCCACACTTGGTCACTCAGAGCTTTTGTGTGGGAGAAGTTTTATTACCCTGAAAACAGAAAGAGAAAGCTTCTGACATGGACATCAGAGGGGGATGGAGAGTGGCCCCCTCGCTAGTCTTCAGTTCAGTTCAGTTCAGTCGCTCCATCGTGTCTGACTCTTTCTGACCCCATGGACTGCAGCACGCCACGCCTCCCTGTCCATCACCAACTCACAAAGTCTACTCAAACCCATGTCCATTGAGTCAGTGATGCTATCCAACCATCTCATCCTCTGTCATCCTCTTTTCCTCTTGCCCTCAATCTTTCCCAGCATCAGGGTCTTTTACAATGAGTCAGCTCTTCACATCAGGTCGCCAAAGTATTGGAGTTTCAGCTTCAACATCAGTCCTTTCAATGAACACCCATGACTGATCTCTTTTAGGATGGACTGGTTGGATCTCCTTGCAGCCCAAGGGACTCTCAAGAGTCTTCTCCAACACCACAGTTCAAAACCATCAATTCTTCGGTGTTCTGCTTTCTTTATAGTCCAACTCTCACATCCATACATGATCACTGGAAAAACCATTGCCTTGACTAGACAGACCTTTGTTGACAAAGTAATGTCTCTGCTTTTTAATATGCTGTCTAGGTTGGTCATAACTTTCCTTGCAAGGAGTCTTTTAATTGTGTTACTGCAGTCACCATCTCACCATCAGATAGTCTCATCAAGGCCTTATATACTTTTCCCAGATCCACTCCCACAACATTCCTCTTAAGATAACAAGATTAGTCGGAAGGTTCTCGTTAAGAAGGAGAAAAATGTCATCCAGCAAGATACATTGTTTTTATATAATCATTAGTACAGAGCTTAAGCAAAAGCATACCCTTGAGCAAGATGGTGTTTGGCTGTGTAATCATTAGCTCTGGGCTTAAAGAAAGTTAGTCATAAAGACTGTTGTCATAACAACTCAGAGTTTAAGAAAAAATGTCTTATGTGCCTAAGACAAAGCAATGTAGAAAAAAACTGTTTGTCCCTTTCTCCTCCTCAAGAGCCCTGGAGCCCTTCCTCCTTGAGGGTCCTGGACTGCTTATCAACCTGCCTAAGCATTAGCTCTCTCAAAACTAACACAACATTGCAGATCAACTATACTTCATTTTTTTTAATGGTTAAAAGTAACATTAAAAAAAAAAAAACCCTTTGGATTGGAAATCATGCAGAGTGAGTGGAGGACTGGGTGTCTGGATTCCAGTTCACATCTGTCCTTGCTTCTTTAGAGAGCAGGGCTACGGGAAGACATTTACAAGACAGGCTGTTGTGGGGCCCTCTAGATCCCTTTCTCCTCTGTTCTGTGTCCCCTGAGGCCCATTGGGCTCCTGTTCCCTTTGAAGTCAAGAAGGAAGGCACTGTTTATGATGATGCTTTCTGCTTCTGATTCATTCTTTCATCAAGAGGCGTCCCATCTTGATCCTCATGCAAGTGAAAGTGTAGGTGCTCAGTCGTGTCCGACTCTTTGAGACCCTGTGGACTGTAGCCTGCCAAGTTTCTCCATCCATGAGACTTTCCAGGATACTGGAATGGGATACCATTTCCTTCTCCAGGGTATCTTCCTGACTCAGGGGTTGAACCCGGGTCTCCCGCATTGCAGGCAGACTCTTTACCATCTGAACCACCAGGGAATCCATCTTGATCCGCATATGTGAAAACTGTTTGGGTAAGGATATCATTAAGGTTTTCCAGAGATCTACATTGTATTTCACGTACTAACTTTCTTTCAAAGCAAGCTGATCTTGTCTTCCACGATGAAGAGTCAGGAACTGAGCAGATACAGGAGCATCAGCCTCAAAATGCAGAGCTGAGAAGCACACTAGGTTTCCATGGACCTCTGTACCATGTAGCAGTTCATCCTCTTCCCCAGATTTCTCTCTGGATAGAAGTGAAGGAGAAGTTGGGAGAGAGAGAGAGAATCTCACTTATTCATAGCATTGGTGTTCCAATGAGGGCAAAGCTAATGTTGGCAGTGAGCAAAACAAGGCCCTGTGTCTACCTTTCTTTCACAAAATCGTAGAGACTAGGTTTTCTCTTGATTTACGGAGAGCTGATTGAGGGATGAAGTGCTCTACACTGAGAATCAGAACTCCTGATTTCTCTTTACCCGAAGTCCCATGTCTCATTCTTCCGCCCTTTGCCTTGAGTTATTCGTCTGTCTGCTTGGCCATAGCTGAAAATAAACTTCTTCCAAATCAGTGGCGTTTTAACTCCAGCCGTAGAGCAGGTTGTGTGAGGAGTGCTGCTCCTTTCCTGTAGCTACACACATAGACACCAGCTTGCACACCTGCCCACTGCTAGGAGTGCATGCACACACATGCGTGCACACACACACACACACACACACACACACACACACACACTCAGAGCTGTGACTGCACAAACATGTAGAAATCTAGGGCTGCTGGCTGCTTTCTTGTGGCCAAATACCTCCTAACAAGACCAGCTCCATCTTCCCTTCAGTGTCAGGTGGGGTCCCCTGGGACACTGAGAGAATGATGGAGAGGGAAATGGATGCAAGAGAGTTCTTCGGTTGGGGGATACCTGTGAAAAATATAAATGACAGAACCAGATAACAAGAGAGTCAGACTATAACAATGATCTGAAATGTCTCAGTTGACCCACGTGGTAGGCTCAGAGCACAAAGTATGCATCAGAGGAGTGGGCAGAAGTGGCCTGGCCCATCTCAGGCGGCGTGTAGGGGCCACCCCGGCAGCAAGACCGTGGTTGAAATGTGATGGGAAGTGCTGGTGCCGGACCAGTGTGGGAGACTGACCACATTCCTCCAAGCTGAGACGTGGCTATCTCTGGTGGAGAGATCTGAGCTGGGCACCTGCTCTGGGCAGATGAGCTGGGCAGATCTGACTGCCTGGCGCAGGAGTGACTATGACTCGGGGCGAGACGGGAGAGCGGCAGGGGACGCTTGGAATTACTCTAGGTTGAATAGACACGTTGGTTTGGGGTCACGATACAGCTTGTACATCTTGGGGGCACTTTCCTGTTTACCCTCCTTGTAGAGATGGGGGAAGCACCTTGTATAAAGTGCAAACCCAGTAATTTATTGTCTTTAGTTGACAGCTTAATATACCAGTGCCATTAACTTTCAAAATCAGGGTTACCGTGTTGAAATTGGATATGAAACTCACCAATTATAAGGGTATAACTTGAGTATTGATAAATGTATACAGTCAGGTAACTGTCACCACAATAATGATAAGGAGTATTTCCATCCATCACTCCAAAAACTTTTCATTTTCTGGAAATCACTGATGTGTTATTTTACTAGAGTTTTGCCTTTTCTATTATTTTATTATTTCATATAAATGGGATCACACAGCATATCTATACCTCTATCTATCTATCTATCTATCTATCTATCTATCTGTATATGTTATTTAATCAGTAAGTCCTGTCCTACTCTTTGTGATCCCCATGGACTTTAGCCACCAGGTTCCTCTGTCCATGGGATTTCCCAGGCAAGAATACTGGAGTGGTTGCCATTTCCTTCTCCAGGGGGTCTTTCCGACCCAAGATCAAAGCCATGTTTCCTGAATTGGCAGGCAGATTATTTACAACTGAACCACCTGGGAAATGTATCTAACTATGTGTGTGTGTGTTTCTTTCTGGTTTCTTAACAGAATACTTTAGACATTCAGTCATGTTGTTTTAAGTATCAATTTGACAAGGGGTATTACATTTTATGCAAATGCCACAATTTATCCACTTGCCAATTAATGGGTTTGTATTCAGCTTGGAGTTAAGATGAATAAAGCTGCTGTGGACATTTGAGTACAGATAGTTGTGTGACATATTTTCATTTCTTTGGAGGTAAATTCCTAAGATTGGATTGCTGGGCTGTGTGATGTGTACATTCAACTTATTAAGAAATCTTCACACTGTCTTTCAAAGTAGGTTTAGCATTTTATGTTTGAGTTCTAATTGCTCCACATCTAGAACTTGTTCATCTTTTTTAATTTTAGTCTTTCTAGTGATTAGGTAATAGTATGTCATTGGAGTTTTAAATTTGCCTTCATGACTAAAGATATTAAGCACCTTGCATTTTTTGGCAATCATATATTTTTGGTGAAGTGTCTGTTCAAAATCTTTGCCTATTTAAAATATTAAATTCTTAATTTTCTTGTTATTGTGGTGCGAGTGTGTATATATGTTGTGGATACAAGTCCTGTATCAGCTATATGTTTTGCAAATAATTTTTAGTCTGTGGATTGTCTCTTCATTTTATTTACATTGTCTTTTGATGAACAAAAGTGTTAAATTTTGATGAAGTCTTATTTATCCCTTTTTGTTTTATTTGAAGAACTTTTGCCCAAGTTCAATAAGGCATCACTCATCCTTTTTAGTTAAAGGTTTATGTTTTAGTCCCTATATTTAGTCTGTGATCTATTTCAAGGGTAATTTTGTGAATGATGTGAAGTAAATGTTGAGGTTTATTTTCATCCATATGTTTATACTTTTGATGCTGTTGTTGCAGGATTGTTGAAAAGACAGTCCTTTTCCTTTTGAATTACTTTGGTACCATGACCAAGAAAAATCAGTTGATTATATGAGTGTAAGACATCGTGAACTAGCTAATCTGTTGCATTGTACATATGGCTACTCCTTATGCAAATACCACATTGCCTTGTTTACTGTAGATTTAAAGTAAATCTTAAGGTTGTTGTGCTGTGCGTGTTCAGTCATGTCCGACTCTTCGTGACCCCATGGACTGTAGCCCACCAGGCTCCTCTGTCCATGGAATTCTCCAGGCAAGAATGCTGGAGTGACTTGCCATTTCCTTCTCCAGGGGAATGCCATCTCCATCTTCCTGACCCTGGGATGGAGCCAGAGTCTCTTGCATCTCCTGCTGAGCAGGCAGGTTCTTTACCACTAGCACCACTTGGGAAGCCCAATCTTAAGATTAGCAAATGTTAAGTCCTCCAACTCTGTTCCTCTTTTTTTCAAAATCATATTGACTTTTCTAATTCCTTTGCAACTTCATTTGTACTTTGTAATTAGTTTATTTCTATCTCTTAAAAAGCCTATATGGTTTTGACTGCAATTATCTTATATTTATGTATCAATTTGTTAGTCACTCAGTCCTGTCTGACTCTTTACGACTCCCATGAACTGTAGCCCTCCAGGCTCCTCTGTCCATGGAATTCTCCAGGCAAGAATGCTGGAGTGAGTTGCCATTTCCTTTTCCAGGGGATCTTCCTGGCCCAGGGATCAAACCTGGGTCTCCCTTATTGCAGGCAGATTCTTTACTGTCTGCGCCACCAGGGAAGCCCGTATATCAATTTGGGTAGAATTAATCTAACAAAGTTTTGCCCTTTAATCCATGCAAGTGGCATATCTAATTTGTTTAGGTGGTCTATAATTTCTCTCAGAAATGTCTTCTAATGTATACTAAATATACAGAATATGTACATATTTTGATCACTTTAATCTTGAGTACTATTATTGTTATATTTCAATTTCCAACTTCTCATTGCAAATACGTGGAGATAAAATTGATCTCTGTACATTGCTCTTGTATCCTACAACTTTGCTGAACTCACCTATTATCTCCAGTTGACAATTTGTGGATTCCTTAGAGTTCTTTTTCTTTTTCTTCTCTCTCCCTCATTCTTTCTGTCAATTTGCTTGGAACTTCAGTAAAATACTGAATAAAGTATTTAATTCATCCTTGCCTTGTTTCCAGTCTTGGAAAGCATTCCATCTTTCATTAAGAATGATGTGAGAAAAAAAAAAAAAAAAAGAATGATGTGAGCTGGATCTTTTCATGAGAAAGAGATATTCACTTTTGTGACCTTCACACCAAAGGATCTTAAAATGTGAGCCTTGGGCCAGTAGCAGTAGTATCATCTGGGAACTTATTAGGAATCCAAATTCTTGACCTCATTCCAGACTGAATCAGGAGCTCTGAGGATAAGGCTTAGCAGTATTTATTGCACAAGCCCTCCAGGAAATTTTAATACATTCTGATGTGTGAAGACATTACCTCCAAGTCTTCCTTCCCTTCTCTTCTTTTCTTCCTTCTTTCCTTCCCTTCTTTTGCTCAACAATTTTTTTTTTGCTATTGTTCAGTTGCTGAGTCATGTCCGATTCTTTGTGACCCCATGGACTGTAGCACGCCAGGCTTCCCTGTCCTTCACTATCTCCCGGAGTTTGCTCAAACTCATGTCCATTGAGTCAGTGATGCCATTCAACCATCTCATCCTCTGCCATCCCCTTCTCCTCCTGCCTTCAGTCTTTCCCAGCATCGGGGTTTTTTCTAATGAGTCGGCTCTGCGCATCAGGTGGCCACAGTATTGGAGTTTCAGCTTCAGCATCTGTCCTTCCAGTGAATACTCAGGGTTGATTTCCTTTAGGATTGATTGGTTGTATCTCAGCTATTTGCACAGTATTTAATAGTTGCTTTCTCTGGTGTTCTCAGTCATGTCCAACTCTTTGCAACCATATGGATTGTAGCCTGCCAGGCTTCTCTGTCCATGGAATTTCCGGGAAAGAATACTGGAGCAGGTTGCCATTTCCTCCTCCAGGTATCCTCCCAGCCCAGGGACTGAACTCGCATCTCCCAGATAGCCTGCATTTGCAGGAGGATTTGTTTTACCACTGAGCCACCTGGGAAGCCCATTTAATAGTTATCTGGCCACTCATCTTATGTGACTCCCTGAAAGGATACCTACTGCTTTGAGTAATGGTTTGCCAACCCAACGGTGAGCAGACACTACAATGTGAGTTTCTATCTGTGTGCTTTCACTAACCTTTAAATAAAGCCCCCCTGCTTCCAATATGGCAACTCACTCTCAAACTCTTATGAAACAACATCATCACAGGTTATTTGCTGATTGTTTCATACTTCTTCTCACAAAACTCTACACTCTTAGGAAACAGAGTAGCTTGAGGAAAGTTACAAAGAGAAATTAGTGGTCAGCTTTTGGCTGATTGAGATTTAACCCCACAGAGAGGACCTCTTCTGCAGAACTGGTGGGAGTGAGGAGTGAGGAGTGATAACACAGAAGAGTGCATGCAAATATCCCCCAATTGCTGTTCATTTCTGTTCTTCTTTTATCCTACATTGAATTAGCCTAAATTTGCACCAAAGACAAGCAAATCAAATAAAAAATCACTTATTGTGTTTTGACACATTAAAACAAAGAGTACAGTATGCACTCACATATCAGACTCTTCAAGAGAAAACGCAGAGAGAAGATGTGAAAGACAAACCATTTAACTGAGTTTAATCTCAGAGAGCTGGAAATCAAAAATTATCACTGTGCCACTGGAAGCAAAGCTTTTTGGAAAATAGGGTTAGAATTAGGGTTAGTTCTGAAATAATTCTGGAAGGGTGATTTTTAAAAATTATTTTAATTCCCTGTTAACCTAATTGTCGTGAGTCCACTTGATAGGCTAAATCCCAGGCTCTTCTTTTACAAGCTAGAAGGACTATTTTTGCCTCCATGAAACTGTGACTTGGAAACATCTACATAAGGATATGTGAGTTCTATAGTATATAGCTTCTAACACTCTTCAAATTATCACCCTAACCCTGCTTTTCAGTTTCATCCTGTTTTTATTTATTTATTTATAAAAGTGAAAAAAATTTTGACCACATCATTCAACATGCAGGATCTTGGTTCCACAACCGGGGATCAAACCCACACCCGCTACAGTGGAAGTGCAAAGTCTTAAGCACTGGACTGCCATGGAAGTCCCATTTAATCTCCTTTTCATTCCTTAAACATTATTGACCTGCAGTGGTCAATAAGAAGGGTATATGGGGTTGCTTTATCAAGAAGTCACCTATTCTATATCTCAGGGTGTAAACTACAGAGATCTAAAGAAAGATGCTCTTCTGGTGGACGGACATTTGGACATCACTCTGTAGTACCTCAAACCAGTCACCTCATTAGAGGCCAGTCCATTCATTAGACTGGCCCTGGGAAAAAAATCCGTCCCTGGGCATCCAATGTGGCCAAATCAGAGCCAAGAATATTCTCCAAACCAAACTATTCAAAGGACATACACAATATAATAATTTCTAGAAGCTGAGCAAATATAGATGAACAGAAGGATTGCATGAGCAAAATAATTAAGGGTTTTTTTTTATGTTACTCTAATATAGAAGCCCACAAATCTCTCCATTTCAAAAGAAACTGAGAATTCTCTGCCTCTGTTAAAAATAAGACTGCATAAATATTTAAGCAGGTCTCTTAATGATGTTATTAGGCATAAAACTCTCTTGGCAGTGGACTTTGTGTACCTACTTGCAACTTTTATCCCCATTAGTATCTAAATCCTTTCCAAGGAATTGGAAGAGAATAGAATTGTCTTTATTGTTATAACATGGAGATAAATTTGGCATTATAAGAATTTAGGCTAAAAATAATACCAAGTACAGCAAAAGAGTAATATGTTATATCATTATCCATGGTTTTCTGGAAAACAGAGAGTAGCCCTACTTTCTGCCAGTTTTCAGCAATTGAATTTCTGTGTTTTGGGTAAACCATAGTGTTCAACTTGAATACAGTAGATAACGCCCTACCACCCTGGGACACTGTATAGCAATTATTTTAAAATAGAGGCCTATTATCTGTGAGTCTTCCTATAGCCAGTGTTTTAAAATTTATTTATTTATTCAACAAATATTTCTTAAAGAGAACTCTAGGCTTTCCCATTTTGTTGTTTTCCTCTATTTCTTTGCATTGATCACTGAGGAAGGCTCTTGACAATCTCTTTAAAAAATTAGAGATAGCAAAGGAACATTTCATGCAAAGATGGGCACAATAAAGGACAAAAATGGTATGGACCTAACAGAAGCAGAACATATTAAGATGAGGTGGCAAGAATACACAGAAGAATAATACAAAAAAGATCTTAATGACCCAGATAACCATAATGATGTGATCACTCACCTAGAACCAGTTATTTTGGAATAAGTCAAGTGGTCCTTAGGAAACATCACTACAAATAGAGCTAGTGGAGGTGATGGAATTCCAGCTGAGCTATTTCAAGTCCTAAAGCATGATGCTGTGAAAGCGCTGCACTCAATATGCCAGCAGATTTGGAAAACTAGCAGTGGCCACAGAACTGGAAAAGGTCAGTTTTCATTCCAATCCTAAAGAAAGGCAATGACAAAGAATGTTCAAGCTTTTGCACAATTGCACTAATCTCACAAGCTAGCAAAGTAAAGCTCAAAATTCTCCAAGCCAGGTTTCAACAGCACATGAATCAAGAACTTCCAGATGTTCAATCTGGATTTAGAAAAGTCAGATCCCATAATCTTGTTCTCCAGACTCATATGCATCACCATTGTTTTTTGCAATTGCTATTATTATTAGTTACTTTTTGGCTGTGCCACATGGCACATGAGATGTTAGTTCTCTGACCAGGGATTTAACCCAGACCTCCTGCAATGGAAGCTTGGAGTTTTTAACACCTGAATGGCCAGAGAAGTCCCCTGGATAACCACTGTGAGAAAATTGCATCTCTTCTTTCTACTTGCATTCTAGCCTCAAATAGTAGTGTCTGTGTCTTGGCTGGTGAGAATCTCTGTGTCCAGGATAATCTGCTATTTACAGTCTGTTTCAGAGAGAAAGCGCCTTTCTCCCTGAAACACCTCCCCTGCTTGTCTCTTCCTGGGATGCAGAGAGCCTGCCTGCTGCTCTGAGGTCTCCATAAGGGGCTCACTCTGCTCAGATGGGCTGAAGGGGCTCCTGCCTTCCCAGCAGAAGGCGCTACTAGTGCAAAGGAGGGAGATACCTGAGAGGGGGCTGCCCCTGCCTTCTCATTTTCATTCAGTCACGCAGTCGTGTCTGACTCTTTGTGACCCCACGGACTGCAGCACGTCAGGCTTCCCTGTCCATCACCAATTCCCAGAGCTTGCTCAAACTCATGTCCATTGAGTCGGTGATGCCATCCAACCGTCTCATCCTCTGTCTCCTCCTTCTCCTCCTGCCCTCAGTCTTTCCCAGCAGCAGGGTCTTTTCCAGTCTTTCCCAGCATCAGGTGGTCAATGGCATCACCTCAGTAATGCCCTATTTTAACACCTCTGAAGAGAGGACACTGCTTGCCATTGCAGACAGGACTTTTAACTTGTGTCTTCAATGCTTTGGGCTGTGTGTTCCCAATAATCTTTCATGTGGTTTCCCACATGAACAGTGAGACCTAGGAGACTGTTCTTGGCCAAAAAGGGAAAAATTGAGCTCTCTTGAGCAGTGAGATTCTTGGTTATTACCCTAGGAAGACTCCATTGTTGTCCAGGAGACAAGCAACATGGGCTGTGATGGCAACATCAATACATACACACACAACCCTGAAATGGAAAAGCTCAGATGTCCATCACAGTAAAACAGGTAACGTACAGGAGGGAGGCTCAAGAGGGAGGTGATATGTGTATAATTATGGCTGATCTGCGTTGTTTTATGGCAGAAACCAACAGAACATTGTTAAGCTCTTTTTCCCCAATTAAAAATTCTTTAAAAAGCTGAGAGTAATAGGAAAAAAAGGAGGATAATGCAAAGTGGTAAAAATAAATACATTTGAGTAATACATTTTAATACATGTGGTTCCCTTACATAATTTTTTTTTGTAGAATAAAAGCAAGTGACATGATTTTAACATATAGCATGAAATCATTCTGAAAGCTTCAAAACAAAGATAATTGATGTATTTGGGGGATACATACATATTTAGTAAAACTGCAAAGGAAAACAAGGAAAAGATAACCATAAAATTTACAGTAATACTTAATTTTGAAGAAGAAAGAGAAGCAACTGAGGATGGGGCTCAATTGGTTGTTCAGTGGTTTGGGTAATCATAGTCCATTTCTTGGGCTCTGTGATGTACACATGCACTTTTAATCTTTTATGTCTCATATTCTTTATAAAAATTCAAAAGTGATTCATGAAAGTAAATGGTTCTCTGCCTTGTTAGCAATTTGTTCATTCCAATTAGTCAAACATGTGCAATTACATCCACACTGGAGTTTGGAGTCCACAGAGAAAGTAACTTCCAAAGCCTCATTCCGGTGAAAACTGGAAAACCAGGCATGTCCCCGAGAGAGTGGCTCTTCTCTGATCCAGCTCAGGACTGGAAGAGAGACACATAGAAGACAGACCCGGGGCTTAGGCTCTGGCACAGGAACCCTGGTGAATTTCTGCTGAGTTCTTAGATTAGCTGTGACATGCCCGCTTGCTTCATCTAGAATCATTTTCTTCCCAAGGGAGCCTGTGCTCCATGGTCCGTGGAGACCCTGAACGTGCCAGAAGCAACTCTGTACATAAACACCTGCCTGGGGAGTGCTATGACGGGCAGAGAGAGAACCAGGAGTGATGCTATGTGTTGTCTGAAGGGAAGATTGGCTGGGACCACAGCCCTTCTAGAATGTTCTTCCCAGCCTCCAGAGCCCTCCCCACCTCCAGTCCTTATCTGCAAGGCTCTCCGTCACTCACAGTCCATGTTTGGTGGGCTCAGCTTCCCACTCTCTGCAGACATCTCCCATCTCCACCAAAGACTTTGCTCAAGTGGGCATGCTTTCTCTCCACTGAACACATCTGACTTCTGGTAAGGTTCAGTCCAAGCCAGTCAACCAATCACTTATCCAGCAACCAAACAGCTTGTTTATAACTGCACTGCAAAGTCTCTTCATTCGTGTCCGACCCTACGAGCCTGCCAGGCTCCTCTCTCCGTGGGATTCTTCAGGCAGGAATACTGGAGTGGGTGGCCATGCCCTCCTCCAGGGGATCTTCCCAAACCATGGATCGAACCCACATCCCTTTTGTCTCCTGCATTGGCAGACATGTTCTTTACTACTAGCATGCCACCTGGGAAGCCCCTATAAATGCAGAGTAAAATTCAATTTTTTTGCATCAGTGAAACTATCTCAGCCAGCTCAGTCACTCAGTTGTGTCCGACTCTTTGCAACCCCATGTACTGCAGCATGCCAGGTTTCCCTGTCTGTCACCAACCCTTGAAACTTGCTCAAACTCATGTCCATCGAGTCAGTGATGCCATCCAGCCATCTCTCCCTCTGTCGTCCCCTTCTCCTCCTGCCTTCAATCTTTCCAGCATCAGGGAGCTATCTCAGATGAATCTAATCTCCATTGATCTCACCACCAGGTAGACATTTAGCTTAACACGTAGTAGGCACAGGGCTTTCCTGGTGGCTCAGGCGGTAAAGAGAGCACCTGCAGTGCAGGAGACTGGGGTTCAGTCCCTGGGTGGGGAAGATCCCTTGGAGAAGGAAATGGCAACTCCAGTATTCTTGCCTGGTGAATCCCATGGACAGAGGAGCCTGGTGGGCTATAGTCCATGGAGTCACAAAGAGTCAGACACGACTGAGCAACTAATAGTTTGACTTTGACTCTGTAATAGACATATATGCATTATCTTATGTTTTCTAGTGCAAGAGTTATCAAATACTTTTTACTTAATGTCCAACTACAGTACAATGAGTCAAGGATGAATTTATAGTTGACCAACCAGTCCAGATCCAAGTTTATGTGGGAAAAATACGAAGATAATGGTCAGCCATTGTACCTGAATATTTCAGTGAATTGTTTATTTGTGGGAATATGGGGATGCTGATTAATGCATGAGTTATAATGTGGACCCAGTGAAGGTCTGTTTATGGTATAGTCCCAGCCACAAATATTGCTAATGCATATATATTCATTTCTACTCAGTTTATGTTAATCCAACAGAACTAAAAAACTGGACTGATCATAATTATAAGCTAAGAAATAGAGACACAGATGTACAGAACAAACATATGGACACCAAGGGGGAGGTGGGGTTGAGATGAATTGTATAGGTTTTTAGTCATTGTGTAAAAATGAAAGTGTATGGAGTTGCATATGTCTTACAGGTAATTCAGGGTAAACATATTGTTCTGGAAATTCTCAAGGTGTATCCAGAAGTCAGAGATCACAATCTGTAAATCACTGCTCTAACTGTTCTAGAGCCCCTGTGCTGTATTTGCTTATATTGTGTCGGTTTGGCTTGTGTGAACAGTTCTTGGGTCTCAGATCTGCAGAGCATACTTGCAGGTTGATTAGAAGAAGGACCACCATTGGAGGGCAGCCTCACAATTTATCAGTTAGGTGACCTTGGACAAGTCACTTAAACTTTTCCGGCCTCAGTTCATTGACCTGTAAAAGAGGAATGATATCTCATGGAATTGTTCTAAGAACTACCGGAGTTCAGGGCACAGAATCAAACTGTGGTTTTAAGGACTTGGAAACACAGCTTCTGCCCTCAATGAATTTGAAGGTGAGTAGGAAAGATGGTAGAAAAGGAGGTGAGATGCTGTGGTCGAAATAGCCCAGCTCTGATAGCCTGAGACCATCTGTCATGACACCATGTCACCTGGACAACAGAAACCAATCTGGGGCTGACCACGGGTTGCATGGGTCCCAACCCAAGGATCGAACCCAGGTCTCCCACACTGCAGGCGGATTCTTTACCAGCTGAGCCACAAGGGAAGCCCAAGAATACTGGAGTGGGTAGCCTATCCCTTCTCCAGAGGATCTTCCCAACCCAGGGATCAAACCAGGGTCTCCTGCATTGCAGGCGGATTCTTTACCAGCTGAGCTATCAGGGAAGCCCAAACACAGGTTGGGATCGCAAAGAGTCGGACACGACTGAACGACTGAACTGACTGATTGACTGATAGGTTGTATCCTCTTTCCTATTATCTATTCTTTCTGAAAGGCCTTTTTCTCCCACAAGAGAGATTCTCCCTCCTTAAGATTTCAAGCAATATCTGGCTTGCTAATCTCTGATAAAGTCTGTTGCATATTACTCGTTGCAGGGGTGACATTGTAAAAGCTTGTTCCGAGAAACAGCAAAAGCTTCATCGAAGGGAAAATAAGCCCATACAAGGAGATGGGGCAACACTTAGGGTGCAGGCTTCTGGAATTGTATGCAGAGCCCTGTGCCAGTCTAACTTTAGCATCCCATGGGTATATAGTCTGTAAATTTTGCTAGATTCCTAAGGGGATACATCACCCAGAAAGGGTTAAAAGCCAACTCTTTCCATGATCACACTACAGACAGTGCAGCAGGCAGGCACTTGCATGGGGAACAGACACTGTCCCCCACTGTCAATTGTATAATTCATGCCCTGCAGCATGAACGCTGGAGCTGCCTTAGAAGGTTCAGCCTAAATCTTTCCCCAGTTACTTTGCAGCCTACAAGGATAAGCACAGCCTCTTGCACAATTTTCTACAAGGAGAGTTCCAGAGTCCTTTAAGCAGTGGTACAGGGCCTTATAAACCATCCTCAAAGAAGCATGAACTTTTATTTCCCAGGAAATTGGTCATCCTTCTTTGAGACATCTTTATGGACTAGTCTCTCTAGTAAGTCCTCACTGCTAGGTCCTGTGGGAGGCCGGCTTTATTACTTCATCTATGTCTCAGACCCTTTGTAAAGTGTTCCTGGGGTCTCCTGCCAGGCAGAGGATGTCTAGAAGTGACTCAGTCCTCAGTGGCTAACTAAAAGAAAGACTAAAGGCCAAAAGAAAAGAGAGAAAACGCCTAAAAGCTAAAAAATCTGCTCTGTAATAAAATTGGAATCAATTCTGGATTAGTCTCTTTTAATATGGGAACCACATACAAGGTCTGGGAATGCATGATGGCAACTATAAATACCTCCCGTGAAGCTGGAAACCGCTCCAGGGAGCCAAACTAGAAAATCAATTTGCCATCAATTAGAAAAATGCAATGTTACCTTAAAAGGCTTCTAGGCCCAGATTTGAACTATAGTCTGATTGATACATAGCGGGGTGAGAAAAGGCTTTGGAGATGGAGTTCCTGAGTATCCATCCTAGCTCCTGTGCGAACATGGGAAAAGATATTTCTCAGTTCATCAGGCTTCTCAAGTGGTCATGATGGGAATTCATGAGCTGATGTATGTAAAGCACTCAGAGCAATATCAGACATCCTAAGAGTTACAATTGCCGTCTCTTATTTACTCTCTTATTTCAGCTGACACATTTTTTAGGTTAATAACTGTATCCATGTAGGAATCATCCACATGCATATGAAATGTCCTGGGAGAACTGCACAAGGGGTTTATCTAAACGCTGCCCCAGGCAGACAGTGCCCCAGCTCACACACACAGGTCAGAGGCGCAGGTGCCTTCTCCTCTGTGACCTTCAGGAGATGACATTTCTCTCTACTCCCCCAGATGTGTCAAATGGTGGTCCTCCATGTCAATCTGCCAATAAGAATGCAATGCCCTGATCTGCGCAGTTAGAAATCCAAGCCTGCAGGACATGTTATAATCTAATAAGTTATTACGCTGAGTTTCTGACATCTATCTTTTGTGAGTTTGCTTAACGTTGGCCGGTCACCTGCCATTCCATCATCTCTGAGTATTTCATCAAACTTAATTTGGGGCCATAAAATCCTCTGCATTCCCATCACCTTCCTATAATCTGCCCCCTGGGACCCTGAAGTCACCTCTTTATGTCTCTGCCTGCTGTGGTGGAGACCGCCCACACAATGTGCCCATGCCCCTCTTCATGAAGTCTGGAATTAAGTCATTAGGATAGCCATTACGCTTTGTTTTAGTTCCCCTGACTTTGTCTTTCGATGTGCAAAAGCTTGTGAGAAGTAAATAATTCGTGTGTCATGAAAGTGTTAATTGCTCAGTCATGTCCAACCCTTTGTGATCCCATGGACTGTAGCCCACCAGGCTCCTCTGTCCATGGAATTCTCCAGGCAAGAATACTGGGAGTGGGTTGCCATTCCCTTCTCCAGGGGATCTTCCCAACCCAGGGATCAAACCCAGGTCTCCCCCAATGCAGGCAGATTCTTTAGCAGCTGAGCCACCAGAGAGGCCCAAATAATTAGTAGGTAACCAATTACCATGGGCTAGTTGACGGGGGTGGAGGAAACTCAGGTCTTGTCGGGAGGGAGCTGAATAGTGGAACCTTAACACAAGGTATAAGGGATGGAGAGGTGGGCATCTCAAAGACGACCTCTTTCTGTCCCGTGTTCCCTTCTTCACACTCTGCTCACCATCAGCTGTGTCAAGACAGAGGACTGCTCTCTGAGAAGTGTCTGTGGAGTGACCAGAGGGGGTCTGTGCAGCAGGGAAGTGGAGGCCCACTCAGTCTAGAAGTGCCATGTGATAGAAAGAGGTTGGAGTGAGGAGAGAGGAAGCATTTTCAAACAACTGCTAGGCGATAATGCAGTCTCATTCTAAAATCTATTTAGTAAGTAGTGTATAAGTGAATAATAGCCTATAGCAATTTCATTTTGCATTTTTAATGTTTGGCCAGGAAGGACCAACAGAGCAAGACTGAACATTTGTTTTCCCAGTTTCCTGCTGGGACTAATCAGTGATAGAAGATTGAACCTCTCAGTGTCTAGATTCAGTGTATTCACAGAAGGCCATCTCTTAAGGTAGTCGAGAAGTTAACTACTTTTGGATAATCAATTGTAGAATCTAAGAAAGAGCCTTTTTTTTTGTAAGAATCTCCATACTGTTCTCCATACTGGCTGTATCAATTTGCCTTTCCACTAGGAATAAAACTACCGTATGGCTCAACAATCCCAATATTGAGCATGTATCCTGAGGAAACTATAATTGAAAAAGACACATGCACGCCAATGTTCATCCCAGCACTATTTACAATAGCTAGGACATGGAAGCAACCTATGTGTCTATCAACAGATGAATGGATAAAGAAGTTGTGGCATATATCCACAATAGGATATTACTCAGCCATAAAAAAGGAACCCATTTGACTCAGTTCTAATAAGGAGGCTAAGTCTAGAGCTTATTATACAGAGTGAAGTAAGTCAGAAAGAGAAAAACAGATATTGTATATTAACACACACATATATATATGAAATCTAGAAAGATGGTCCTGATGAAACTATTTGCAGGGCAGCAGTGGAGATGCAGACAGAACAGATTTGTGGACACAGTGGGGAAGGAGAGGATGGATGAATTGAGAGAGTAGCATTAGAACATATACAGGATCATATGTAAAATTACATAGCCAGTGGAAATTTACTGTGTGATGCAGGGAGCTCAAACCAGTGCTCTGTAACAACCAAGAGGGGTGGGATGGGGCGGGACATGGGAGGAAGCTTCAAGAGGGAGGGAACACGCGTGTCCCTGTGGCTGATTCATGCTAATGTGTGGCAGAAACCAACAGAGCATCATAAAAAAGTTATACTCCAATGAAAAATGAATTATTTTTTTAAAAAAGAAAGAGCCTTGACCCTTATTGGTCATGATTAAGGTGGTTTACAGAAATTCTGGTTTTGCTCTTTCTGGATGTTGTAGAAGGATTGTACGTCACAGCTCTCCTTGAAGTTGGTCAGACTGTTTTGCTCATTTTGTTTGGCCAATACTGTCTTGGTGGAGGTGACATGCCACTCCTAGGTGTAAACTCCTGGTTTAGTGCTCAGATGACCATGCTCTTTCCTCTGATTGCAGAAGCATATGTCAAGATGCAGCCTCCTCCGTGATCAGAACCATCCTCCCAGTCCATCCTCACTAAACATGTGACATGAGTGATAAATAATGCAATAAATAGTGATAAATAGTATAAAGCCATTGAGATTTTGTAGACTTTTTTTTTTTTTTTTTTTGGCAGAGTAAACCTACCCTGTCGTGATTGAGACAAAAACTGCTGAGAGAAGTATATTATGCTGGAGGTTGAGAGATTTGTATTGTAGACTGATCATTTTCTCTGTAACCCTGAGGAAACAATTCCTTTAGCCACTGAGAGCACTTCTCTCCCAAGTTGGAATGACCCCTGTGGTAATGGATCAGAGTTGGAAACATCAGGATGATTTCATGTTTAGCTTAGTATGAAACAGATGCTACATATAGCAATATTTATAGACATGTGCATATACCCAGCTTATAGATATGCACATATCTCCTTGCTCTGTGTGCTGAGAGGACCTAGAAGCAAAAAACACCCTATCCCCACACCCCCAGTAGCAACAAATACATCTGACAGCCAGATTTCAGTCTCTAATATCATTCTCCAGTATTGGAAAGCAAACCCCTTGGGATAGGACAGAGACAGGATGAAACCAAACCTTTTTTTGTGTACCAGAAAGTGAGAAAAAGGAAAACAATAGTTCCACAATGCTGGGAATTTGTCAAAGAGATGCAGGGACAAACAGAAATAATTCCCAGTGGCCAAAACTGGAGCATTTTGAGTGGAAAAAAGCATAAAATAATGTTGGATTATGTCTTGCTTCCCTGATGGCACAGCAGGAAAAGAATCTGCCTAAACTGCAGGAGACACAGGAGAAGTGGCAGACATAGGTTTAATTCCTTGGTCAGGAAGATCCCCTGGAGGAGAAGATGGCAACCTGCTCCAGTATTCCTGCCTGGGAGTTTCCATGGACAGAGGAGCATGGCAGGCTACAGTCCAAACGATCACAATAAGTCAGACACGACTGAGTGACTAAACACACAATATTAAATTATAATCCAAAGTACAAAATAAATGGACTAATCAGTTCAGTTCAGTTGCTCAGTCATGTCCGATTCTTTGCGACCCCATGAATCGCAGCACTCCAGGCCTCCCTGTCCATCACCAACTCCCAGAGTTTACTCAAACTCATGTCTATCAAGTCGATGATGCCATCCAACCATCTCATCCTCTGCTGTCCCCTTCTCCTCCTGCCCTCAATCCTTCCCAGCATTAGGATCTTTTTCAATGAATCAGCTCTTCGCATGAGGTAGCCAAAGTATTGGAGTTTCAGCTTCAGCATCAGTCCTTCCAATGAACACCCAGGACTGATATCCTTTAGGATGGACTGATTGGATCTCCTTGCAGTCCAAGGGACTCTCAAGAGTCTTCTCCAACACCACACTTCAAAAGCATCAATTCTTCAGCACTCAGCTCTCTTCATCATGCAACTCTCACATCCATACATGACCACTAGAAAAACCATAGCCTTGACTAGATGGACCTTTATTGGCAAAGTAATGTCTCTGCTTTTTAATATGCTGTCTAGGTTGGTCATAACTTTCATTCCAAGGAGTAAGTGTCTTTTAATTTCATGACTGCAATCACCATCACTGTTTCCCCATCTACTTCCCATGAAGTGATGGGACTGAGTGCCATGATCTCAGTTTTCTAAATGTTGAGCTTTAAGCCAACTTTTTCACTCTCCCCCTTCACTTTCATCAGTGGTTGCCGGCAAATGGAGCAGAATGGAGTAGGATTACCAAGGACCCAAGGGAGTGTTTGAGAGAATGGATGTGTCCATTGTTTTGATTGTAGTGATGATGGTTTCTTTCGTTCCAAATCGATCTAATTATATACCTTAAACACTGCATTTTATTATATGTCCATTGTTTTTCAGTAAAGCTAGTAAAAGCATATGTCCTCATATACCATTTGTTTAAAAATGTGTATAAGGGGTTTTAGTCAAAAGAGCCCAAAACAAAGATAACTTAAATCTCTTAACAGGAAAATGAGTTTAAAAATGTTGAATCTTTGTACAATAAAGTTTATCAAAGCAGGTAAAAGGAACTGACTCGATACAGGCAACATTAGAGATGAATCTCAGAAACACTACACTGAGCCAAGTAGGCCAGACACAAAACTGTGTGATTTGATTTATATTGAAACTAAAAAACAAGCTGTTTATAATGACAGAAATCAGAAAGTGATTTTTTCCTAGGAGTCAAGAAAAAGGTAATGGAGAAACTCCCTGGGGTTTGGAAATGTTTTATATGTTATATGTTTCCAAATCAGGAAAGGAGCACATCAATGCTGTATGCTGTCACCCTGCTCATTTAACTTATATGCAGAGTACATCATGAGAAACGCTGGGCTGTATGAAGCACAAGCTGGAATCAAGATTGCCGGGGGAAATAAAAATAACTTCAGATACACAGATGACACCACCCTTAGGGCAGAAAGCGAAGAGAGACTGAAGAGCATCTTGATGAAAGTAAAAGAGGAGTCTGCGAAAGCTGTCTTAAAACTCAGCATTCAGAAAATGAAGATCATGGCATCTGGTCCCATCACTTCATGGCAAATAGATGGGGAAACAATTGAAACAGTGAAAGACTTTATTTTCTTGGGCTCCAAAATCACTGCAGATGGTGACTGTAGTCATGAAGTTACTCCTTGGAAGAGAAGCTATGACCAACCTAGACAGCATATTAAAAAGCAGAGACATGGGGAGGAGCCAAGATGGCGGAGGAGTAGGACGGGGAGACCACTTTCTCTCCTAGAAATTCATCAAAAGAATAACTGAACGCAGAGCAAACTTCACAAAACAACTTCTGATCGCTAGCTGAGGTCATCAGACGCCCAGAAAAGCAGCCCATTGTCTTCGAAAGGAGGTAGGACAAAATATAAAAGATAAAAAGTGAGTCAAAAGAGCTAAGGACGGAGATCCGTCCCGGGAAGGGTCTTAATAGAGGACGTTTCCAGACACCGGGAAACCCTCGCACTGGCGGGCCTGGGGGAAGTGTTTGAATCTCAGAGTTTGAATCTGACTGGGATGGATACAATAAATAAAACCCACAGATTACGAGCCTAAAAGCAACACCCAGCAGAAAAGTGCCCCAGACGCCCGCATCCGCCACCAGCAAGTGGGGGCGGAATGGAGAGGAGCGGGCGCATTGCTTGGGGCAGGGTCCGGGCCAGAGTGCCCTGAGGACAATCGGAGGGAGCTTTTGTGAGTTCCCAGCTTGAACTGTGGGAGAGCAAAAGAGAGAGAGAAAATTAACCGGCCGGAACACACTGCCCGCCGTTCGCAGAACAAAGGGACCGAGAAAGTCCAGAGAAGAGCTCGCAGGCTGCGGACTGGCCCAGCCCCGCCGGAGGCAGGAAGCAGGGGGGAGGGGAAGGGCAAGGCTCTGCCCCAAGGACCGCATCCCCTACCGCACTGCAGACGGGCCTCCGCCTTCTAATCAAAGACCTCCCGAGATTCTGGATAGTCGACATCCGCCGGGAGGGTGGCTAGACACAGTACACGCACCCGGCCAGTGCGGGCGGGATTGGGGCTGGGGGCGCGGAGGGCAGAAGGCGCACGCACCCGACTGGCGCGGCGGAAACTGAGGCTGGGATCGCGCAGGGCAGAAGGCGCGCCGCACCCGGGGAGAGAGCGCCCGACAAGCGCCTGGCTGCCTGAGCCACTCGGGCGGCGTGGGGACAAACCGCGGGCGCAGCTTTGTGTTCCGCGCTTTTGTGGAACACCCGAGGGCTGGAACCGCGCACAGCGTGGGGCGCGCTCCATACAGAGCAGCCGGGAGCCTGAGCAGCCCAGACGGAGAAAATAGCGCCGGCCCCTCCCCGGAGCGCCGGCCCCTCGCCGAAGCACTACGGCACTAGCTACCTGAATAAGAGTCCACCTCCGCCAGCCTGTGTCAGGGCGGAAATTAGGCCCTGAAGAGACCGGCAACAGAAGCCAAATAAACAAAGGGAACCGCTTCAGAAGGGACCGGTGCAACAGATTAAAATCCCTGTAGAGAACACCGACTTCACCGGAAGGGCCTGTAGATATTGAGAAGTGTAAGCTGGAACGAAGAGATATCTGAAACTGAGCCGAACCCACACTGACCGCAACAGCTCCAGAGAAATTCCTAGATATATTTTTTCTTTTTTTTTTTTTTTAAGTAAGGAAAAAAAATTTTTTTTTTCTTTTTTCTCTTTTATTTTCCTTTAAAATTCCCTATTACTCCCCCATTACTCCTTAACTTTCATTTTCATAAGATTTTTACAGTTTTTTTTATTAGGTAAAACATTTTTTTTTCTCTCTTTTTTTCTTTTTCTTCTTTTTTTTCCTTTTCTTTTTTCTTCTTCTCTTCTATTTTCTATTTTTCTCTTTCTCATTTCTTTTAAAGTCATCTAGTACTCCTCTTACTACTCCTTAATTTTCATTTTCAATACACTATAACCTTACAGGGAAAGAAAAAAAAAAGAAGAGAAGCCCTATTTTTAAACCAAACTTCATATATATTTCTAATTTTTTTTTTATGTTTTGGTTTTTGTTTTTAATATAGTATTTTTAAGAGTCTAACCTCTACTCTAGATTTTTAATTTTTGTTTTTCAGTATATGATATAAATTGTGAACATTTAAGAATCCAATATTCAGCTCCCATTTTTATTCAGAAGTGTGTTGATTATTCTCTCCCAATTTTGACTCTCTGTTTTCTACCTCAGAACACCTCTATTTCCTCCTTTCCCCTTCTCTTCCCAATCCAATTCTGTGAATCTTTGTGGGTGTCTGGGCTACGGAGAACACTCTGGGATCAGACAACTTTGTAGATCTGTCTCTCTCCTCTTGAGTCCCCCTTTTTCTCCTCCTGCTCATCTCTATCTCCCCCCTCCCTCTCCCCTTCCTCATGTAACTCTGTGAACCTCTCTGGGTGTCCCTAACGGAGGAGAAACTTTTCACCATTAACCTAGAAGTTTTATTATCAGTGCTATATGGTTGGAGAAGTCCTGAGACTACAGGAAGAATAAAACTGAAATCCAGAGGCAGGAGACTTAAGCCCAAAACCTGAGAGCACCAGAAAACTCCTGACTACATGGATCTTTAAGTAATAAGTGACCATCCCAAAGCCTCCAAACCTACACTGAAACCAACCACCACCCAAGAGCCAATAAATTTTAGAGCAAGATATACCACGCAAATTCTCCAGCAACGCAGGAACATAGCCCTGAACGTCAACATACAGACTACCCAAGGTCACACCTAACACATAAACCCATCTCAAAACTCATTACTGGGCACTCCATTGCTCTCCAAAGAGAAGAAATCAAGATCCACGCACCAGAACACTGACGCAAGCTTCGCTAATCAGGAAACCTTGACAAGCCAATCATCTAACCCCATCCACTGGGTAAAACCTCCACAATAAAAAGGAACCACAGACCTCCAGAATACAGAAAGCCCACTCCAGACACAGCAATCTAAACAAGATGAAAAGGCAAAGAAATACCCAACAGGTAAAGGAACATGAAAAAAGTCCACCAAGTCAAACAAAAGAGGAGGAGATAGGGAATCTACCTGAAAAAGAATTTAGAATAATGATAATAAAAATAATCCAAAATCTTGAAAGCAAAATGGAGTTACAGATAAATAGCCTGGAGACAAAGATTGAAAAGATGCAAGAAATGTTTAATAAAGACCTAGAAGAAATAAAAAAGAGTCAATTAAAAATGAATAATGCAATGAATGAGATCAAAAACACTCTGGAGGGAACCAAGAGTAGAATAACGGAGACAGAAGATAGGATAAGTGAGGTAGAAGATAGAATGGTGGAAATAAATGAAGCAGAGAGGAAAAAAGAAAAAAGGGTCAAAAGAAATGAGGACAACCTCAGGGACCTCTGGGACAATGTGAAACGCCCCAATATTCGAATCATAGGAGTCCCAGAAGAAGAAGACAAAAAGAAAGGCCATGAGAAAATACTCGAGGAGATAATAGCTGAAAACTTCCCTAAAATGGGGAAGGAAATAGCCACCCAAGTCCAAGAAACCCAGAGAGTCCCAAACAGGATAAACCCAAGGCAAAACACCAAGACACATATTAATCAAATTAACAAAGATCAAACACAAAGAACAAATACTAAAAGCAGCAAGGGAGAAGCAACAAATAACACACAAAGGGATTCCCATAAGGATAACAGCTGATCTATCAATAGAAACCCTCCAGGCCAGAAGGGAATGGCAGGACATACTGAAAGTAATGAAAGAGAATAACCTACAACCTAGATTACTGTACCCAGCAAGGATCTCATTCAGATACGAAGGAGAACTCAAAAGCTTTACAGACAAGCAAAAGCTGAGAGAATTCAGCACCACCAAACCAGCTCTTCAACAAATGCTAAAGGATCTTCTTTAGACAGGAAATGCAGAAAGGTTGAATAAACGTGAACCCAAAACAACAAAGTAAATGGCAACGGGTCCATACCTATCAATAATTACCTTAAATGTAAATGGGTTGAATGCCCCAACCAAAAGACAAAGATTGGCTGAATGGATACAAAAACAAGACCCCTATATATGCTGTCTACAAGAGACCCACCTCAAAACCAGAGACACATACAGACTAAAAGTGAAGGGCTGGAAAAAAATATTTCACGCAAACGGAGATCAAAAGAAAGCAGGAGTCGCAATACTCATATCAGATAAAATAGACTTTCAAATAAAGGATGTAAAAAGAGACAAAGAAGGACACTACATAATGATCAAAGGATCAATCCAAGAAGAAGATATAACAATTATAAATATATATGCACCCAACATAGGAGCACCGCAATATGTATGGCAAACGCTAACAAGTATGAAAGAGGAAATTAATAGTAACACAATAATAGTGGGAGACTTTAATACCCCACTCACAACTATGGATAGATCAACTAAACAGAAAATCAATAAGGAAACACAAACCTTAAATGATACAATGGACCAGCTAGACCTAGTTGATATCTATAGGACATTTCACCCCAAAACAATCAACTTCGCCTTTTTCTCAAGCGCACACGGAACCTTCTCCAGAATAGATCACATCCTGGGCCATAAATCTGGTCTTGGAAAATTCAAAAAAATTGAAATCATTCCAGTCATCTTTTCTGACCACAGTGCAGTAAGATTAGATCTCAATTACAGGAAAAAAAATTGTTAAAAATTCAAACATATGGAGGCTAAATAACACGCTTCTGAATAACCAACAAATCATAGAAGAAATCAAAAAAAGAAATCAAAATATGTATAGAAACGAATGAAAAGGAAAGCACAACAACCCAAAACCTATGGGACACTGTAAAAGCAGTGCTAAGGGGAAGGTTCATAGCATGACAGGCTTACATCAAGAAACAAGAAAAAAGCCAAATAAATAACCTAACTCTACACCTAAAGCAATTAGAGAAGGAAGAAATGAAGAACCCCAGGGTTAGCAGAAGGAAAGAAATCTTAAAAATTAGGGCAGAAATAAATGCAAAAGAAACTAAAGAGACCATAGCAAAAATCAACAAAGCTAAAAGCTGGTTTTTTGAAAAAATAAACAAAATTGACAAACCATTAGCAAGACTCATTAAGAAACAAAGAGAGAAGAACCAAATTAACAAAATAAGAAATGAAAAGGGTGAGATCACAACAGACAACTCTGAAATCCAAAGGATCATAAGAGACTACTACCAGCAGCTCTATGCCAATAAAATGGACAACTTGGATGAAATGGACAAATTCTTAGAAAAGTATAACTTTCCAAAACTGAACCAGGAAGAAATAGAAGATCTTAACAGAACCATCACAAGCAAGGAAATCGAAACTGTAATCAAAAATCTTCCAGCAAACAAAAGCCCAGGACCAGATGGCTTCACAGCTGAATTCTACCAAAAATTTAGAGAAGAGCTAACACCTATCTTACTCAAACTCTTCCAGAAAATTGCAGATGAAGGTAAACTTCCAAATTCATTCTATGAGGCCACCATCACCCTAATTCCAAAACCAGACAAAGATGCCACAAAAAAAAGAAAACTATAGGCCAATATCACTGATGAACATAGATGCAAAAATCCTTAACAAAATTCTAGCAAACAGAATCCAACAACATATTAAAAAAATCATACACCATGACCAAGTGGGCTTTATCCCAGGAATGCAAGGATTCTTTAATATCCGCAAATCGATCAACGTAATACACCACATTAACAAATTGGAAGATAAAAACCATATGATTATCTCAATAGATGCAGAGAAAGCCTTTGACAAAATTCAACACTCATTTATGATTAAAACTCTCCAGAAAGCAGGAATAGAAGGAACATACCTCAACATAATAAAAGCTATATATGACAAACCCACAGCAAGCATCACCCTCAATGGTGAAAAATTGAAAGCATTTCCTCTGAAATCAGGAACAAGACAAGGATGCCCACTCTCACCACTACTATTCAACATAGTGTTGGAAGTTTTGGCCACAACAATCAGAGCAGAAAAAGACGTAAAAGGAATCCAGATAGGAAAAGAAGAAGTGAAACTCTCGCTGTTTGCAGATGACATGATCCTCTACATAGAAAACCCTAAAGACTCTTCCAGAAAGTTACTAGAGCTAATCAATGAATATAGTAAAGTTGCAGGATATAAAATTAACACACAGAAATCCCTTGCATTCCTATATACTAACAATGAAAAAACAGAAAGAGAAATTAAGGAAACAATACCATTCACCATTGCAACAAAAAGAATAAAATACTTAGGAGTATATCTACCTAAAGAAACAAAAGACCTATACACAGAAAACTATAAAACATTGATGAAAGAAATCAAAGAGGACACAAACAGATGGAGAAACATACCGTGTTCATGGATTGGAAGAATCAATATTGTCAAAATGGCTATTCTACCCAAAGCAATCTATAGATTCAATGCAATCCCTATCAAGCTACCAACGGTATTTTTCACAGAACTAGAACAAATAATTTCACAATTTGTATGGAAATACAAAAAACCTCGAATAGCCAAAGTAATCTTGAGAAAGAAGAATGGAACTGGAGGAATCAACCTACCTGACTTCAGACTCTACTACAAAGCCACAGTCATCAAGACAGTATGGTACTGGCACAAAGACAGAAACATAGATCAATGGAACAGAATAGAAAGCCCAGAGATAAATCCACGAACCTATGGACACCTTATCTTTGACAAAGGAGGCAAGGATATACAATGGAAAAAAGACAATCTCTTTAACAAGTGGTGCTGGGAAAACTGGTCAACCACTTGTAAAAGAATGAAACTAGAACACTTTCTAACACCATACACAAAAATAAACTCAAAATGGATTAAAGATCTAAATGTAAGACCAGAAACTATAAAACTCCTAGAGGAGAACATAGGCAAAACACTCTCCGACATAAATCACAGCAAGATCTTCTATGACCCACCTCCCAGAATATTGGAAATAAAAGCAAAAACAAACAAATGGGACCTAATGAAAATTAAAAGCTTTTGCACAACAAAGGAATCTATAAGTAAGGTGAAAAGACAGCCCTCAGATTGGGAGAAAATAATAGCAAATGAGGAAACAGACAAAGGATTAATCTCAAAAATATACAAACAACTCCTGAAGCTCAATTCCAGAAAAATAAATGACCCAATCAAAAAATGGGCCAAAGAACTAAACAGACATTTCTCCAAAGAAGACATACAGATGGCTAACAAACACATGAAAAGATGCTCCACATCACTCATTATCAGAGAAATGCAAATCAAAACCACAATGAGGTACCATTACACGCCCGTCAGGATGGCTGCTATCCAAAAGTCTACAAGCAATAAATGCTGGAGAGGGTGTGGAGAAAAGGGAACCCTCTTACACTGTTGGTGGGAATGCAAACTAGTACAGCCACCATGGAGAACAGTGTGGAGATTTCTTAAAAAACTGGAAATACAACTGCCATATGACCCAGCAATACCACTTCTGGGCATACACACTGAGGAACCCAGATCTGAAAGAGACACGTGCACCCCAATGTTCATCACAGCACTGTTTATAATAGCCAGGACATGGAAGCAACCTAGATGCCCATCAGCGGATGAATGGATAAGGAAGCTGTGGTACATATACACCATGGAATATTACTCAGCCGTTAAAAAGAATTCATTTGAATCAGTTCTAATGAGATGGATGAAACTGGAGCCCATTATACAGAGTGAGGTGAGCCAGAAAGATAAAGAACATTACAGTATACTAACACATATATACGGAATTTAGAAAGATGGTAACGATGGCCCTATATGCAGGGCAGAAGAAGAGACGCAGAAGTACAGAACAGACTTTTGAACTCTGTGGGAGAAGGGGAGGGTGGGATGTTTTGAAAGAACAGCATGTATATTATCTATGGTGAAACAGACCACCAGCCCAGGTGGGAGGCATGAGTCAAGTACTCGGGCCTGTTGGGCTGGGAAGATCCAGAGGAATCGGGTGGAGAGGGAGGTGGGATGGGAGACCGGGATGGGGAATTTGTGTAACTCTATGGCTGATTCACATCAATGTATGACAAAACCCATTGAAAAATAAAAAAAAATAAAAAGCAGAGACATTACTTTGCCAACAAAGGTCCGTCTAGTCAAAGCTATGGTCTTTCCAGTAGTTATGTATGGATGTGAGTGTTGCACGGTGAAGAGAGCTGAGTGCCGAAGAATTGATGCCTTTGAACTGTGGTGCTGGAGAAGACTCTTGAGAGTCCCTTGGACTGCAAGGAGATCCAACCAGTCCATCCTAAAGGATATCAGTCCTGAATATTCATTGGAAGGACTGATGCTGAAGCTAAAACTGCAATTCTTTAGCCACCTGATGCGAAGAACTGACTCATTGGAAAAGACCCTGATTCTGGGAAAGATTGAGGGCGGGAGGAGAAGGGGACAACAGAAGATGAAATGGTTGGATGGCATCACCAACTCGATGGACATGAGTTTGAGCAAGATTTGGAAGTTGATGATGGCCAGGGAAGCCTGGCGTGCTGCAGTCCGTGGGGTCGCAAAGAGTCGGACACGACTGAATGACTGAACTGAACTGATGGCTGCTCTGGTGGCTCAGCAGTAAGGAATCTGCCTGCAGAGCAGGAGACGGAGGTTCAACCTCTGAGTCAGGAAGATGCAAATGACGACCCACTCCAGTACTGTTGCCTGGGAAATCCGATGGACAGAGGAGCCTGGTGGGCTACAATCCATGGGGCCACCAGAACTGGACACAGCTTGGTGACGAAACCACCACTACTTGATACTTAAATGCTGGATCCAAAGCATGTGGAACTCTTGAACTTATAATCATGCCATAATAAACATAATAACAAACAGTTATTCTTAGACATGATGAGAAGAGATAGGTGGATAGATAGATGGATAGATAGAGGGTGAGCAACTTCCTTTTTAGAGCAATGGGATGGAGGATCACATAACAGAAAAGGCTGCCATACACAAACATGCTCCAGATACCACAGAAGTGTTGTTAAAAGCAAATGTGTTTGTCCCCATCTCCCAGGTACAATTAAAATCAAAGAATATGTATTTATGTAGCAGTGCAAGTCGATAGTGTGCATCACAGACCATCTGGCCTTCCTGGGTTCTGTAGCTGCGGCAGACACACCGTCTACTTCCACCTCTGGGAGTATCTGACTCCTTCCCAACTGCTGAGAAAATGCCCAAGATAAAATGTCATCCCTGGTCATCAGTACTGTGGGGGAAGGCTGAGGGCATCGTGATGGAGGTGAAGCTTGTCTTCACACATTTCATTTCTTTTTAAAAAATTTTTATTGAAATATAGTTGGTTTATAGTGTTTTGTTCGTTTCAGGTGTATAGCACAGTGATTCAGATTATATGTAATATAAATATATAACTAAACTTTTACATGCATATTTATTCTTTTTTAGATCCTCTTCCACTATAGTTTATCATAAGATCTTGAGTATAGTTTCCTGTGCTATACCGTAGGTTGTTGTTGGTTATCTACTTTATATATAGTGGTGTGTATATTTTAATCCCCACTTCTTAATTTATCCCTCCTCCCCTCTCCCCTGTGGGAACCATAAGTGTGTTCTCTATGTTTCTGAATCTATTTCGGTTTTGTAAATAAGTTCATTTTTACATATTTTAAATTCTGCGTGCAGATGATATTTGCCTTTCTCTGTCCGACTTGGCTTCACTTAGTACGATCTCTAGACCCATTCAGGTTGCTCAAATGGTATTGTTTCATTCTTTTTATGGCTGAGTGATAGCCCATTGTATATATGTACCACATCTTCTTTAGCCATTCATCTGTTGATGGACACTTAGGCTGCTTCCATGTCATATAAATAGCACTGCTATGAACATTGTCAGTACATGGGTCTTTTGAATTAGAGTTTTCTCTGGATATTTACCCAGGAGTGGGATCGCTGGGGCGTATGAATATCTCACAAGGGCTTCATGTGCAGAGATTCAGAGATTGTGCAAGAGACAGACCTGAATATTCACAGTACAGTCCTGCCACCCGCTTGGTCCTTGACCTTTCTAAGTTAGTTCACGTTTTCATGACTGTGATGGGGAAATAATAAAAATGTCTGCCTAGGATTTGAATTGTTATTGTAATTAACAATAACAGTTTAAAAACAACTGCTATAGTGTTTTGCACTTGATGTACACTCTAATTGATACATTTCATTGTTATCACCTCAGAAAGTATTCTATCCCTTTCCTGACAGGACACAATTAATTAGGGCATAAATAAGTCCTCATACATAGGTATTACTCATCAGATTCTCTTTTATGATGTGAGGAACCAGGAAACTAGTGGGAAAAAAATCATAAACTCTGTGACTAAATAATTGAATGAAGAGGAAGATATTTCCTAAAACAGTTCAGCATTTTTAATAGCTGGTGAGTATGTATGTTATAAATGGATAGAAAAAATTATATGCATACACAACCATCTTGCGTTGAATTTCCATGTTGTCTCCAAGCTGTGAATAAGGCGTTCTCACAGTGGTCTGGGAGAATCCATATTTGAGACACACAAAAAGAAATCAGAGAGTTTAAAAGAAATTGGGTAACAAACTCTATTCAGTGCAACAAAACACTGTCAGCTGTACTTTCCCACCGGCTGAAATTAGGTGCATGTGAGCTCTGTGTGTGTGTTAATTTGTGTACACATTTAGCAGTAGCCACACTGACTTCTGAGAACTTTTCAGGAATACCAGGTAAATCATACCCCCTTCTTGGCGGGGTGGGAGAGGGGAGCTTTGCAGCTGCTTCTCTCTTCTTGAAATGTGACCTCCTTAAATGGTCCTCTTGTTGCTTTCGTGTCCCTGCCCAAATGTTACCATTGTAGAGATACTTTCTATGAGCATCTTTGATAAACAGAGCCCAGAGTCATTCTCCATTTCCCGAACTAGTTTTATTTTTCTTCACAGTCTTTCTCATGATCTCATGATACAGTGACACTTATTTATTCATCCATTATCCCCTCCACACACAGACACGCACTGGAATGTTAGTCCCATTAGGACTGTAATCTCTGTAACCCTAGAGTCTAGGACCATGCCTGCACACAGCTAAGACTTGATAAACATCCGTTGTATAAAACATGTTACCATGAAAGGATACATCTTTTACTGCACTCATTAAAAAAGAAGAAAAACTCCAGGATTTTTGGACGAAGTTGTTAAAGAAGTGAAATAATCAATGGATAGACTTTCACTCTAAAACCATCTGTATATTGAGCTTTGTACATGTGAGTGCCTGCTAGGCACAATCCAATCCCTGTTAAAATAATTAACTTTGTGTTTGCAGCATACTTTCCATCTTAAGAATTCACAAGACAAACTGCAGAGCTGGGAGAGGGGGCTGAGTGGGTGTGGTGAGACAGGGGCCGCATTGTCAGGACCCTGGACAGAGGCAGTAGGCGTGGGTCTACCCAGGGTGTCAGAGGTGGGGAAATCAGGGCACCCAGCCTGCTTGCCTCCCCCTGGGGTCCAGCCTCGCGCTGTAATGAAATGGAAGCTTGCTCCATCTACAGTCACTCCTCTAATCTTGCTAAGTCAAGTGGGTGTAGATTCCACAAACACAGCACAGGCAGCTTTCTTGCAGTAGAAAAAAAAAATCACAGACTCACTGACCCTGGTGGAAAACTAGACGAGTTAGACACACAATACATTTGCCCTCCTTGTTTCTTTTCCCTTTAATATATTTCAAGTCAAATGGCACTTTCTTGGGAACACAGGATTTGGGCTGTTGAAAGGAACCTCTTTATTTTCCAAATGGCTTGGCAGCCTGTAAAACTTTGGACATACCAATTTGTTTCAACCTAAGAATGGGGAAGGAGAAGATTTCAGTCTAAGGGGAAATATTTGTGACTTTTGAGAGTTTCTTTTGAGTCAATCAGATAATTAGATAAAAGCTCTAAAGGTGTTTTTCAACATTTTTAGAAATCTAATCCCCCTCAGGGAGCCTTTGTAGACATCCCCAGCCCCCCAATTGCCCTCTTCAAATTCATGGTGTTGCTAAGGAATAACATTTTGTCAGATGGGATTAAGTTTCAGAGGAACAAAAACCACTGTAATATCTGAGATTTTTGTTGTCCTTACGGGAACTGATTTTCTTGGAGACAATGCCATCTCCATTGAGAATATGCACTCTCAATACATATTGTTACTTAATCTACACAGCAGCTTCATGGAGATCTTACAGGACTTTAAATCTCACAATGAGGGGGGAAAAAATCATGACAGTGACAAAACTTGCCAGAGGTACTGAGTGGGTAATAGCCAAACTAGAATTTTTTTTTTCCGAACTAGAATTTGAACCAAGTCTTGTTTGACTTTAAAAAAAAAAAAAAAAAAAAAAAAAAAAAATTTGTGTCCTTAAACTCCATGCAACGTGGCCTTGAGCTTGAGAAGCAAATTGCAAATGACAAATCGCAAAGCAAATGCTAAATGAGCATTGTCAGTTGTTTTGCAAGAATCTGTCTGGGGTATTCAGTCAGGTTTTGGTCTGCAATTTCTCTCAGAGGTTTTATATTTAAATATTAGCTTTATTAAGATACAATTTACGTAAGATAAAACTTCTTCTTTTGACAAGTAGAATTCAGTATTTTTTGGTGCATCACTGAGTGGTACAGCTATCACCCATCCCTAGTTTCGGAACATTTTCATCAGCCCCCAGAGAAATTCCGTGTTCATTAACCCCTGGGCTGCCTTCTCAATACCTGGCATCCACTGTCATGCTTTCCCTTTAAAAGGCTTTGTCTATTTCGAACCATTCATCTGAATGGGATTATATAATAGGGAGCCCTTTGTGACTGACTCCTCTCATTTAGGATAATGTTTTCAATGTATATTCATCCTGTAGAACATTAAGTACACAATTCCTGTCTATATCTGGATAATATCCACATTTTGTTTATCTGTTCATTAGTTGATGGACATTTGGGTTATTTCCAATTTTTGGCTGTCATGATTAATTCCACTATGAATGTTCTTGTACAGATTTAATGCAGCTCTCTGGTTCCCATGCTCTTGGGCACTGTGGAAGGTAGAATAATGCACCCCACATCCATGGGGTGCACCCATGTTCTAGTCTATGGAACCTAGGAATATGTCTTACTACATGGCGAAGGGGAATTAAGGTTACCAGTCAGCTGATCCTAAGACAGCGGAGTTCTCCCGGGTTATCTGTGCAGTGCAGCAGAATCACGAGAGCCTCTGAAGGTGGAAGAGGGTGGCAGAACAGGAGGTCAGAGTGAAATGAAGTGAGGACCCACCTGCGGCATCTGGCTTTGGAAAAGGTAAGGAAATGGACTCCACTCGAGCCTCCAGAGGAGCAGAGCGCCGAGTGACCCCTGGGCTTTAGCCCCCTGAGATCTGAGTTGGGCTTCTAACTGACGACACTGACGGATAACACTTCTGTATTATTCTATGTAATTAAGTGTGCTGTAACTTGTTACAGCAGGCAAACAAGTGTACACCCGGTAATGGAATCGCTGAGTCCTATGATGACATCATGTTTAACATTTTGAGGAACTGCTAGACTGTTTTCAAGGTAACTGCAGTATTTTCTGTTGCCGCCAACAGTGTATCCTGTTAAGCCCTGGGAGTGACTTTCTCATTGTGGTTATTGTGCTAGAACTTCTATTTGGAAAATATATCGCTGTGTATCTACCTGTGCTTACTTGATGAGTGGTTATTGTCATACTTTTCTTTAGTTCTTTACATATATGCTTTCATTTAGTTCTTCAAGCATATTTAAAATAAGTCATTAAGATTTTTTGTTCAAGAAACCCGATGTCTGGGCTTCCTCCTGGGCAGTTTCTATTGACTGCTTCTTTTCTTGTGTATGGAGTGCACTTCCTTGTGATTTCCCTTCTTCCTCATAAGTTCTTGTGGACTGCTGACCAGTTTAAGTATTATAATGGGGTAACTCTGGAAATCGTATTTCCTTCATCCCAGGGTGTGTGGTCCTTGATGATTGTGGTTGCTGCTGCTGCCATCTGTTTGTTTAGTGACGTTTTTGAACCAGTTCTATCAAGCCTACATCCTTGTCCTACATGACTTCTGGTCTCTGCTGTTAACATGTGTGTTTCCTTAGTCACAGGCTCCTCTGTCCATGGGATTCTCCAGGCAAGAATGCTGGAGTGGGTTTCCATGCCCTCCAGGGTGTCCTCCCAACCCAAGGATCGAGCCCAGGTCTCCCAACCCAAGAATTGAACCCTGGTGGCTCAGACAGGTATTCCTTGTCTGAGCCACCAGGTTTAGCTAATAATTGGCAGAGGTCTCCTAAAATACCAAATGTCCTTAAACTCCTTGAACCCGCATGTCTTCCCCACTTTGCCTCAAGACCCTCAGCACCCAGGCCTGTGTGATTCTCCCTCAGCCTTCCCTTTCTGCTTGCACATACCCTCCACGTCAGTCAGTAGTGAGAGATCAGAGTTTCTCAGACCTTTTCTGGGCATGTATATGGCCTTCAAGATCCTCAGGGCATGTGGGAAAGTCTCCACTGGGTCCCGGTTCCACTGACATCATTGCAAGGAGCCACCGTCTCCCTGTATCCACAGAGTTTTACACTGTGGGCATTTGTCATATCTATATATCTGTATGTCTATATCTATCTCCAAGTTAACAGCCACCCTTTGATGTTTGGGGATTATCCATTTCACGGGTCTTGGATGAGGAAGAAGACCACCTCCCCTACAGATCGAGAAGTGTTTATACCTGCCTTTCGGCCCTCTCTTGAAGCTGGAGCCCAGGCGTACTCTTTGGGCCCCACCAATCACAGTGGCAGCACCCATCAGGATAAAGGATGAGCAGTTAATAACAGCACAGCAGAAAGATCAGGAGACACCAGTACCACTGCTGAACCACTTCACTCAAAACCCTAGACTATTCAACAGTGTGCGTGCGTGGCCAGTTGTGTCCAACTCTTTGTGACCCCATGGACTGTAGCTGACCAGGCTCCCTTGTCCATGGAATTTTCCAGGCAAGAATACTGGAGCGGGTTTGCCATTTCCTCCTCCAGGGGAATCTTCATGACCCAGGGACTGAACCCAAGTCTCTTGTGTCTCCTGCATTGGTAGGCAGGTTCTTAACCACTGCGTCACCTGGAAAGCCCCTATTGAACAGTAGATGTTTTTAATGTGAAAAATACCAAACCTAATTATTTGAGGCCATGTTGTAGCTGGTGTTCTGTTTGCTGATACATTCTGTCTCCACCTCCCAAATGTTTCTACAGGGTGTTTCATGTTCAGCATGTTATTAGAAAGCAAGCTTTCTTCCATTTTTTTATTCTTTTTTTTCCCTTAGATTCTTTTCCTTAGGTCACAGAACATGGTCACTGAAAGGATTGTTCTACTACGTATTTTAATTTGCCATCTGATTATTAGAGAGGTTTCAGTAATCACACTGAGGAGGCCTTACTGTGTGAATCAAAAGCTTGGATACATGGTCATCAGATGAGAGAGGCTCATGTGTATACCCTATTCCCGTGTGTGTATGGGCATGTACAGGGTTTCAACATCCTTATATCTTTCAAACCATAACAAAGGCTTGGCACGACCCATAGAAATTAAGAGCAAAAGAAACATTTATCCATCATGTGTTACATGCCAGAGATTGCTCTAAGGGTTTTCGTTCGTTATCTCAACTGTCCCCACTATTTCTGTTTTCAGACCACAAGGTGAGACTCTGTGATGCTGTGAATGTCTGGAAATCATACAGGTCACCATCGGTACAGCCGTAAGGGAAAGCCAATTCTGCCTGACTCCGGAGTGCGTGCTTTGCCACTTGGAAAAGGTCTCTGTGCAGAAAGTTCACGCCTGCTGCCTCATGATGGGGAAGAGCATCTGGGTGCCACTCCATGGGATTCCTCTTACTTCCATATCCTCTTCACAAGCCTCTTGGAAGAGAAATAATTGTCTACATATCCTGCCTAATGCCTGGAGTCTGGCAAGAGAACCAGGAGAGCTGCAACTGTCTGCAATAACTGGTTAGCCCAGAAGAGAATGACTTAGCCCTGGCTTTCCTGGAGCGAATCAATGGGAAGAAGGACCCCTCTTCTGCACCATCATCCTTACCACTGTGTATGAAAAGAAGAGTCATCTCTTGTGCAGCTTAATGCCAATGAATGGTTGGGTCATTGAAAGCTGGACCCATTTGCTTCTGTATCCCTACTCTGGAGCCCCCCAGTCCTGTAACATGGGACCTGTGAAGTAAGATATGCCGGGATTCAGGTGTTAAAAGTGCAGGAACCCTTGTGAGCCAATTTGGAGCTTTCCATTTTTAATAGCATCCTTTTAATGAAGATGTTGTTTCGCTAAAGTGTTTGAAACCAGTTTTGCTCCTGTGTGAGGAAGCAAACCCAGTCTTGAGAAATCTGGTGGAACCAATTTTCAGGGCAGAGCTGGGATGAAATAATTTTGCATTTATCATTTAAGTTAATTGCAATGAGCCTTCATCTAATGAGCCTTACCTCGAAACCCCATTGAAAACAATAGTTAATTGCTTCATTTTAATAAATGTTGTCAGGATAGTGAATATAACAGTGACTGAACACTCAATTAAGACTGGTGTTGGAAATGAAGATGTACAGAGCTTAATGAGATGCAGCATTGGAAAAGAAAATTAGCATCCAGAGGTGGAATAGGACATCCTTCTAAAAGCAACATAAAACGAAGGAGTTTGTTTGAAGTAAACACAGAGATTCAGACTGTTGTCACTGCTGAGTGTCTGCTATGTGACTGTGGGTGTGTTGGGCAGTGTGTTCCCACACTCATTTTGTTTGGTTCTTATTTTATCTAATGAGGAGCTTGAGGTTCAGAAGATTTTGCAACTCAGGCAGTAATCAGTTCAATTCAGTCACTCAGTTGTATCCGACTGCGCGACCCCATGGACTGCAGCACGCCAGGCTTCCCTTTCCATCACCAACTCCCAGAGCTTACTCAAACTCATGTCCATAGAGTCGGAGATGCCATGTAACTATCTCATCCTCTGTCATCCTCTTCTCCTCCTGCCTCCAATCTTTCCCAGCATCAGGGTCTTTTCAAATCAATCAGTTCTTCACATCAAGTGGCCAAAATATTGCAGTTTCCGCTTCAGCATCCATCCTTCCAATGAATACTCAGGACTGATTTCCTTTAGGATGAACTGGTTGGATCTCCTTGCAGGCCGAGGAACTCTCAAGAGTCTTCTCCAATACCACAGTTCAAAAGCATCAATTCTTTGGTACTCAGCTTTCTTTATGGTTCAAATCTCACATCCATACATGACTCCTGGAAAAACCATAGCTTTGACTAGATATACCTTTGTCAGCAAAGTAATGTCTCTGCTTTTTAATATGCTGTCTAGGTTGGTCATACCTTTTCTTCCAAGGAGCAAGTGTCTTTTAATTTCATGGCTGTCGTCACCATCGCAGTGATTTTGCAGCCCAAGAAAATAAAGTCTGTCACTGTTTCCATTGTTTTCCCATCTATTTGCCATGAAGTGATGGGGCCAGATGCCAAGACCTTAATTTTTTGAATGTTGAGTTTTAAGCCAGCTTTTTCCCTCTCCTCTTTCACTTTCATCAAGAAACTCTTCAGTTCCTCTTTGTTTTCTGTCATAAGGGTGGTGTCATCTGCATATCTGAGGTTATTCATATTTCTCCCATCAATCTTGATTCCATCTTATGCTTCATCCAGCCCAGCATTTCTCATGATGTACTCTGCATACAAGTTAAATAAGCAGGGTGACAATGTACAGCCTTGACATACACCTTTCCCAATTTGGAACCAGTCTGTTGTTCCATGTCAGGTTCTAACTGTTGCTTCTTGATCTGCATACAGATTTCTGAGGAGGCAGATAAGGTGGTCTGGTATTCCCATCTCTGAAAGAATTTTCCACAGTTTGTTGTAATCCAAAAAGTCAAAGACTTTGGCTTTGGCATAACCAGTAAAGCAGAAGTAGGTGTTTTTCTGGAACTCTCTTGCTTTTTTGATGATCCATTGGATGTTGGCAATTTGGTCTCTGGTTCCTCTGCCTTTTCTAAATCCAGCTTGTATAGCTAGAAGTTCTCAGGTCATGTACTGTTGAAGCCTTGTTTGGAGAATTTTGAGCTTTACTTTGCTAGCGTGTGAGATGAATGCAATTGTGCAGTAGTTTGAACATTCTTTGGCATTACCTTTCTTTGGGATTGGATTGAAAACTGACCTTTTCCAGTCTTGTGACCACTGCTGAGCTTTTCAAATTTGCTGGCATATTGAGTGCAGTTCTTTCACAGCATCATCTTTTAGGATTTTAAATAGCTCAGCTGGAATTCCATCACTTCCACTAGGTTTGTTCATAGTGATGCTTCCTAAGACCCACTTGCCTTTGCATTCCAGGAAGTCTGGCTCTAGGTCAGTGAGGACACCATCATGGTTATCTGGGTCATGAAGATCTTTTTGTATAGTTTTTCTGTGTATTCTTGCCACCTTTTCTTAATATCTTCTGCTTCTGTTAGGTGTTAGGTCCATACCATTTCTGTCCTTTATTGTGCCCATTTTTGCATGAAATGTTCCCTTGGTATCTCTAATTTTCTTGAAGAAATCTCTGGTATTTCCCATTCTATTATTTTCCTCTATTTATTTACATTGATTGCTGAGGAAGGCTTTCTTATCTCTCCTTGCTATCCTTTGAAACTCTGCATTTAGATGGGTATATCTTTCTTTTTCTCCTTTGCCTTTAGCCTCTCTTCTCAGCTATTTGTAAGGCCTCGTCAGATAACCATTTTGCCTTTTTGCATTTCTTTTTCTTGGGGATGATCTTGATCCCTGCCTCCTGTACAATGTCATGAACTACTGTCCATAGTTCTTTAGGCACTCTGTCTGTCAGATCTAATCCCTTGAATCTATTTGTCACTTCCACTGTATAATCATAAGGGATTTGATTTAGATCATATCTGAATGGTCTAGTGGTTTTCCCTACTTTCTTCAATTTAAGTCTGAATTTAACAATAATGAGTTCATGATCTGAGTCACAGCCACTCAAAGACAACTTCATGATTCAGAGCCTTTCTTTTTTTTTTAATTGAAGTATATTTGATCTATAGTTGATTTATGATATCATGTTAGTTTCAGGTATGAAAGTAAAAGTGTTAGCTGCTTAGTCATGTCCAACTCTTTGCAACTCCTTGGGCTGTAGGCCACCAGGCTCCTGTGTCCGTGGGAATCTCCAGGCAAGAATACTGGAGAGCATCGCCACGCCCTCCTCCAGTTATACACAGTATTATGTATATATTAATCCCAAACTCTTAATTTATCTCCCTCCCCACTTCCCCTTTGGTAACCACAAGTTTGTTTTTTCGGCCTATGAGTCTCTTTCTGTTTTGAAAGTAAGCTCATTTGCATCATCTTTTTAGACTCCACGTATCAGTGATATCATACGGTATTTGTCTTCCTCTGACTTACTTCACTTAGTATAATCTCTAGATCCATGCATGTTGCTGCAAATGGCATCAGAGCCTTTCTTTTGGAGTCATTTGTTAATTTACTGTCTTGTCACTTTTTTGCTAACTTTTCAATGAATGATGTCGAAATCCAGAAAGTCTGTGCATCAGAAAAGAATCTAAGTAAGAGAAAAAAATTCTACCCTCTGATGGAATACAGTGCTTGAATTTTTACACACTGCTATGTTCCTAAAGCTTAACAATTTAGGTGTGGGGATGGGGAAGGAGGTGGGAGAGAGGTTTAAGAGGGAGGGGACATGTGTATGCCTATGGCTGATTCTTGTTGAGGTTTAGCAGAAACCAACACAGTACTGTAAAGCAATTATCCTTTGATTAAAAATAAATAATTTTTTAAAATGTAGGTGTGTATAAATGGAATGGCTTGCTTGTGCTCCTAGAGAAGGGAGGAGTTCTCTCTACATAAATGGGTTGAAACAACTCTTGGCAGGTAAATTGTACCTCGCTTATTTGATCAGACATTTGTCACCTGTATCTGGAACTATGCAATTGTTTAGACTCTCTTCCCTCCTGTTGGATGGTTCAGGTTGTCTTAACCCTGCCTCCTCAGAAGTCAGAGCTGTAGGAAAGAAAAATAGCTGAAACAGGTTTGTTAGGAAGGAGCAAGGGAGGAGAGAGGAAGTGGGAAGGGAAAGGTGGGTGGCTGGGGGCTGCATTGGAACAGAGAGAAAGAGCTCATGACCATGTGATGTATGCCAAATACAAAGGCGCCTTTGGAAGGAGTCATCAGACATCTGACCCCACTCTCCAAACACAGGAGGGTGAATGGCCGTCATTAGAGAGCACCCAGCTCCAACCCAACTCAACACCTCATTAGCTGGAAGCAAGCAGAGCCTTCGGTAGGGGAGAATATTCGCCATTTCCGTTTCTACAGTTCCTTTTTGCACAATATCCAACATGCAGTAAAAAAATAATTATGTGACAAGAAGCAGGAAAATGTGACCATAATCAAAAGAATAAATTTGACAATAGCAGCAGAGTCAAAAATGACCCAGATTTTGGAATTAACTGGGAAGGCTTGTGGTGGTGGTTTAGTCAGTGCATCGTGTCTGACTCTTGCGACATCATGGACTGTAGCCCACCAGACTCCTCTGTTCATGAGATTTCCCAGGCAAGAATTCTGGAATGGCTTGCCATTTCCTTCTCCAATAATTGAATCGAAAGTTATCTGAAATGATGAATTATTGAATCAGTTTACTAGCAAGAAAAAGATCAGCAAATCAAAGGCATGCCAATTAAAAAAAAAGTATAAGCTCTCAATTCTCCATCAATTTCTAGTAACTCAGATTTTTATTATAAGTCGCTTTTTCTTATTACCATATCCATTCAGTTTTTTACTCTCAGCTGGAGATTTTGGATGGTATATTTTAGTCTCTGTATGACGTTATCTTCCTCCAAAGAGTGTTGAAATTGACTTTGGCAAGCAGTTAAATTACTGAAAAGTAGCTCACTTTTCTCTTGTGAAGCCTGGGTTTTGGGCTCAGTTAAGGTGTGCTTGATTCAGTTTTTTCCTTTTTACTCAGGAATGGCCTTTCTGGGGTCACACTGCCTAGTTCACCAAGGTCTGTCCTCTCTTTCAGCTCTGGGTAGTCATGTCCCACTCTTTGCAACCTTTTGGACCCACCAGGCTCCTCTGTCCATGGGATTTTTCAGGCGAAAATACTGGACTGGGTTGCCATTTTCCTCCTCCAGGGAATCTTCCCAACCCAGGGATCCAACCAGCATCTCCTGTGTCTTCTGCATTGCAGGTGGACTCTTTACCAGCTGAGCCACAAATGCCAGAATCGCCCTGCATTGTCTGACATTTGTTTCTGCTCAGCCCTTAGGTTCCGGGTAAGTGTTCTGTTCTATGCTTTTCTTTCTGTGGGCTACCCTCTGCATAGCTGGGGAGCCACCTAGACTCTCGGGGCGTATGTTTGCAGCTTTCTGAGGTCAGCTTCCTGCAACATCCCCCTTCCCCAGTGCCATGCCCGCCTAGACCACCCCTCTCAGCAGCCGCAAGCGCCGATGCCTCCTCTGGCCAGTAACGCTCCTGCCTCCCCCTCAGGAAGCTGCGGTGACTCTGGGCTCAGTTGTGTGCTCCCCTTCTCCCCGGGGTGGTGGCTCTGTGTTGGGCTGGGCCTGGGTCCTGAAAGAGCGGTTTTACCTGTTTCATCCAATCAGAGGCTGGCTTCCCGATCAGGGTCCACTCCACGCGTTCTCCTGCTGCCTTCTTCCCTGCAGATCAGGTGAAACGGCAGGTCTCCATTTTCCTCTCTTCTCCCTGAATGCAGAAGGGGTCCTCTGAGCGTCTGGGTTGCACGGTGTATTATTTCCCACCGTGTGCCTGTGAAGCACCTGGAAATCTTTCACAGCACATACAGCTCTCTAGGCGCTCTTCCGGAGTGTGAGCTCCCTGAGGGTAGTGGTTGGGTCAAACTGCTCTTTCATTGATTTATTTTTTATTGAAATAAAGTTGATATACAGTGTTGTGTTGATTTCTGCTATACAACAAAGTGATTCAGTTATACTTTTGTATATAAATGTATATATGGTTGTGTGTGTGTATATATATATATATATATATATATATATATATATATACACATGCATGCGTGCTTAGTCATGTCTGACTCTTTTCAACCCCGTGGACTATAGCCTGCCAAGCTCCTCTGTCCATGAAATTTTTCAGGCAATGATACTGGAGTGGTTGCGGTTCCTTCTCTAGAAGATCTTCCCAACTCAGGGATCAAACCCTCATCTCTTGTGTGTCCTGCATTGGCAGGTGAATTCTTTACCACTGAGCCACCTGGAAAGCCATATATATGTGCCTTTTTAAAAATATTCTTTTCCATTTTGTTTTTTAAACGGATTTATTTTTAACTGGAGGATAATTGCTTTACAAAATTGTGTTGGTTCCTGCCATACATCAACATGAATTAGCCATGGGTATACACATGTTCCCTCCCTCTGGAGCCTCCCTCCCACCCCATCCCACCCCTCGACATTGTCACAGAGCACCGAACTTGAGCTCCCTACATCTTAACAACAAATAGTTATTTATTTTTTTAAGACAGTAATTTATTTTTAAAATATTTATTTATTTGGCTGTGCAGGGTCTTAGTGGCCGCATGTGGGATCTTAGTCCCCTGACCAAGGATCGAACCCAGGCCCCCTGCACTGGGGGCACAGAGTCTTAGACGCTGGACCACCTGGGAAGTCCTGAAACTGCTCTTCTGATTTCCACACTCAGCTCAGTCCTACGGCCATTGATGTAAGCCGAGTGGTCCTCAGTTGAAAACGGACAGAGTACCTGGGCAGGTGCTGGCGTTGTGGGAAGAATCCAACCGTGCAGGGAAACTTCTAGCTGGAAAAGACATGTGGCTCCATCACCTCTGATGTCTCTCTGGCAGACTTGAACACATTTCTTTTATTTTAAATTGAAGTATGGTTGATTTGGGCTTCCCTGGTAGCTTGGATGGTAAAGAATCTACCTGCAATGCGGGAGACCTGGGTTCAATCCCTGGGTTGGGACGATCCCCTGGAGGAGGGCGTGGCAACCCACTGCAGTATCCTTGCTTAGAGAACCCCCACGGACAGAGGAGCCTGGCGGGCTGCAGTCCATGGGGTCGCACGGAGTCTGACACGACTGAGCGCCCAGGCACAGCACTAGTGGATTTACAACGTTGTGTTAGTTTCTGCTCTTTAGCAAAACGATTCAGTTATGCACATACATGCATTCATTTAATATTCTTTTCCGTTAGGGTTTATCACAGGATGCTGAATATCATTCCCTGTGCTGTACGGTGGGACCTTGTTTATTCATCCTGTATGTAATAGATCGCATCTGCTAACCCCAAACTCCCAATCCAGTCCTCCCGCAAACTCCCACCCCTCTGGCAACCACAAGACTGATGAACACATTTCTTAAAAGAGCAACTGGTGGACGTGCTGCAGATCTGCACGAGGCTGCTGCTAACAGGCTGCCGGGACCTGCTCTGTGCTGCCCTCCTGAGGTGATACTGCCAGAACCGATCCAATTTTCAAGGCACAGGGCTTCTAAGGATCACAGAAAGCTGGTAGACCAGCTGGTAAACGGAATAGCTGCAAGTCACAAGGATACATGGAGACTAGACAGTTCTGCACAGCCGGGACCAGCCTTGGGTGATGCGGTCAGCCACCAGAGGGGAGTGGCAGCGCTACAGGTTGAGCTGTATTTCTTCCCAAAATATATTGAGGAGCTGACCTCAGCGTGTGACTTTATTTGGAAATAGGGACTGCAGCCATGAAATTAAAAGATGCTTACTCCTTGGAAGGAAAGTTATAACCAACCTAGACAACATATTAAAAAGCAGAGACATTACTTTGCCCACAAATGTCCTTCTAGTCAAGGCTATGGTTTTTCCAGTAGTCATGTATGGATGTGAGATTTGGACCATAAAGAAATCTGAGCACCAAAGAACTGATGCTGTTGAACTGTGGTGTTGGAGCAGAGTCTTGAGAGTCCCTTGGACTGCAAGGGGATCCAACCAGTCCATGCTAAAGGAGATCAGTCCTGGGTGTTCATTGGAAGGACTGATGCTGAAGCTGAAACTCCAGTACTCTGGCCACCTGATGTGAAGAGTTGACTCATTGGAAAAGACCCTGACGCTGGGAAAGATTGAAGGCAGGAGAAGGGGATGACAGAGGATGAGATGGCTGGATGGCATCACCAATGCAATGGACATGAGTTTGAGTAAGCTCTGGGGGTTGGTGATGAACAGGGAGGCCTGGTGTGCTGTGATCCATGGGGTCTCGAAGAGTCGGACTTGACTGACTGAACTGAACCGAACTGATGGTCTTAAAGTTGTAACTGACTGGTTTAAGACGGGATCATATTGGAGTAGAGAGGGTTCTTAATCCAATATAACTCATGTGCTTGTCAGACGGAGAAGAGACACGCGATGGGAGGATGGAGACGGAGATGAAAATGATGCAGTTGCAAACAAGGGGACCCGGGGGTTCTGGCAACCCCAGAGGTAGAAGAGACACGGAAGCCCTGGGGGAGTGTGGTCCGGACGACACCTCGGCTTCAGACTTCCGGCCTTCAGACCCGTGAGACCACGCATTCCTTCTGGTTTAGATCACCCAGGGTGTGACTGGTTGTCCTGACAGGTCTAGGAAAAGAAGACAGGCATTAGGAGGTCTTGGGTACAAGGGGACTTGTCATGGCAGGAAGAGCACTGGGCTGGGTTTCAGAGGAAATGATGTCCATCGCCCGAGGAATGGGTAAAGAAGATGTGGCACGTACACGCAATGGAATATCACTCAGCTACAAAGCGGCATGAAGTGGTGTCGTTTGCAGAAACGTGGATGGACCTAGAATCTGTCGTGCAGAACGAAGTGTCAGGAAGAGAAAAGCAAATGTCGCATATGAATGTACAGAATCTAGAAGAAGGGTGCAGAGGAACCCATAAAGCAGAAATGGAGATGCAAAGATAGAGAATAACTGTGTGGACCCCCAGACGGGGAGTGGGGAGTGAGATGAACTGGGAGACTGGGATTGGCACGTATACACTATTGATGCCATGTATAAGCTGGTTAACTAATAGGCACCCACTGTATGGCTCAGTGACCTAAATGGGAAGGAAATCCAAAAAAGAGAGGTTATATGTACACGTATATCTGATTCACTTTTGGGTACAGCTCGAAAATAACGCAACATTGTAAAGCAACTATGCTCCAATAAGTATATTTTTAAAAACAGAAATACCATCCCACCTCTATGTCTCGGGGAGGGTCTGGTTTGGCACGACAGCAAAGTGACTCTGATGACGCTCATTGATAGAAGCTTGCCCCATAGAAGCGAGTGGTTTTTAGAAATGTTGATCCCTGGTTCTATTTATCCACATCCTCGTCAAATCTAAGTCCGTCAGCTGTTCGGCCACACCTGGTAATATCCATGAGACCCTGAGTGAGTCACAGTCTGCTGAGGGGTCAGATGTCATCTGTAAAACTAGGGACTTTAATCACTTAGTCTTTACCATGATTTGCAATTGAAAGATAATATGGTTGAAACTTTGAGGTAGAAAGGATTTGAAATGACCTCTCAGTGGTGGCTTGGCTAACAGAAGAGAAGCCTCAGTGAAAATAACATTCATTACTTTGTTGATGTGTGTGTGTGTGTGTGTGTGTGTGTGTGTGTGTGTGTTTGTATACCTGTATGTGGAATATATGAATCCTATTAAGTGCCAGAATTATCCATTTTCAACGACTCATGCTGCAGGAAGAACAAACCAGGTTTCGAAAACAAACTTATGGTTATCAAAAGGGAAAGGTAGAGGAGGGAGATAAATTAGGAGTTTGAAGTGAACATAGACACACTACTGTCCACAAAATAGATCATCAACAAAGACCTGCTGCATAGTACAGGGAACTCTCCTCAGTGTTCTGTGACAACCTATGTGGGAAAAGAAGCTGAAAAAGAACAGAAATACGTCTATGTATGACTGAATCACTTTGCTGTACATCTGAAACTAGCACAACATTCAATCAACTACTACGCTCCAAAATAAAATAAACAGGAAATAACAGGTTATAAATATGATAGCTCTCACGTCCGTATATTTTTCTGAATATTCTGCAAGTCAATTCATGTTTTAAATTTTACTTGTGTCCTTTATTTGGTAGCAAACTGTTCATTTCATCACTGTACTTCACCACTCCTACAATCTTGAAGTTGCTGGAGGTCCATCCATTCATCCTTGTTATTTGCTGAGGTTACACTGCTGAGCATGACTTACCAACCTCAACAGTCCTGCTTGCGGAATCATCATTCAGGTTATTAACATAAACAACGGGGCGTGTCACCCTGTCCCAAGACTCTGGCAGAGCCTGTGGGGAGACCCTTCTTGTTTACAATGAAGACAGCACGCTGGTGTCAGTGGCGAAAGTCCTTGGAATTCAGTATTTTGTTTCTAGTTCTGGCTGCGTGTCCTAAGAATAAGAATCAGCATTTATGGACTTCTTTTTCTTATTACTGTGAAGTGTGTTCCCTGTGGATGCAGTTCTCAAGATCTTTTCCAGGTTTGGGAAGCTCTTCTTCTAGTTTCTAAGACTCCATGCTGTTTGCAGCATCATTCAAATTTCTTGCTCTTGGCAAATATTGCCTGCTTCTGTCCTTTGACTGAAGTTTAATTTGACACAGAGAAACTTAGGTGCAAAGTAGCACAGAGGCCCCACTACTGTGTTATATGCACTTTCATTATCGTTGCTTTCATTAACTGACAGTAAAATTCAAAAAATTCTTAACAAGCTGGTGAAGCGTGACTCTTTCTTCATGAAATCACACTGGTTACTGAAATGAGGTTTCTATAATTCATTGTCTTTTCTCCAAACACTGCTAAGTGAATAGTACCAAAACCTCTCTATTTGAATGTTGGGCTTCCCTGGTTGGCTCAGTCAGTAAAGGATATGTCTGCAATGCAAGAGCTCCAGTTTCTATCCCGGGGTGGGGAAGAGCCCCTGGAGGAAGGAATGGCAACGCACTCCAGTATTCTTGCCTGGGAATCCCATGAAGAGAAGAGCTTGGGGGGCTGCAGTCCATGGGGTCAACAAAGAGTCAGACATGACTTAATGACTAAAGCACCACCATTTTAATGTAAAGGCTAAGAAAATGGCTAGCCCGACAGCAGCACCTTCATGTCTATACCATCTCCAAGTCAAAGGAAGGGTTTTCAAAAAAAAAAAAAAAAATGGTCTGAATAAAGGGCAAATTAGTCTGTCCCCTATTTGAATTAATGTCTGTTAGAAGATACGGACAAAATGAGCTTTAGTAATTTGTGGGAATCATTGTGGAGGAAGAAAGAGGGTAGAAGTTCTATGTTTTCATGGTGATGCTTTCATCACCCAGTTGGAGTGAGCTGGCACCCAGGAGGTATGAGTTTGGGCAATACGTTTATGTAGTTCTCCTGTAACTGTCTGTGTTACATGTTTGTCATTGCCGGATACTGACGGTGCGCTTTGTCCGTGTGAACTGGGCACCAGGTTAATGAGGAGCTGTTTCTGATGCAGCCAATTATAAACAGTGCCTGGAAGGCTTCTCTGACCAAGAGTACACCTTCACAGGCTGGCCGCAGTGTCTGAGGTTTCTACCAGGAGAGGGATGCAGACTTTACAGTTCCTAGAAGGGATAACAAAGACACTGGCCAAAGCTTTTTTCTGGAATCTAAATCCAAATTGAGTTGCAGTATTACCATATTCAATTTTATTGTAGCACGAAGAGAGGATTGGGGAGAAAGATGTGAAGGGTGTCACCATCTTGCCAAAGGAAAGATAAGCAATGTTATTTGATATAAACTGTGCTAGACTGGATGGAACTCAGGATATTAGTGTTTGAGTTAAGCTTCCTGAAAGTTAGTTGCCTACATTTGGGCAAGTCAGTGTTGTTTTTCTGATCTATAAATATAGGGAACTTGACGAAACCATCTCAACTATCTCCCAGCTCTGAAAATCCATAATTACATGCTATGGGTTCCTGCCTTGCTTACCTGACTGGGAAGCAGAGAGCAACCAGTGGACGCCGTGGGTCACAATCACTGCCAGACATGGTCAGTGATAACTGTTCTCTAGGCAATGAATAAACATGAACCTGTGAGTTATGACCATGTTGATCTAGGGTCATGGATTCTAATACTAGAAAAGGTGGCTGAAGCCCAGGAGGGTCAGCCCAGGGGGAGCGGCAGAGCTCAGCTGGTTGGGAGATCACTTCCTGGGAAGCTCCGAGGGGCTGCAGATTGGCAGCAAAGGCACTCTACAGATGCAGGAGGTGACAGAAAAGACAGGGAAGGACCACAGCTGCAGCTGTGGAGTGAAACACCAGTTAGGTGGATGTGGGAAAGCCAGCCTAGTGGGTGGGACAGAAGAAATAGGCAAACAAGTCAGAAGAAGATTCAGGTCAAAGGCAGGGGAGCAGAGACCACAGGAAAAGGGAGCAAAGTCACTGGACACCCAGCACATCTCGGGTATACAGACCGACACATCTCACATATACGGACCGAACAGGAGGTCGCTCGTGACAGTACCAGCCCATGTCATCACGATTCCAGTCATCCCCAATGGGTTGAGCCCTACTTACCCTGAGATATGCAAATCTTCCAATGGCTGTTGGACAAGATGAGCTATACAGGTTCAGGACTCGAGGGATGAGAGCTGAATTTCTCTTTAAAAAAGAAAAAAAAGAAGTGGACCATTCTTTAAAGTCTTGATTGAATTTGTTACAATACTGCCTCCCCCCTCCCACCCACCCCCAGCATAAGAAGGCAAAGTCTCAACCACTGGACCACCAGGGAAATCCCCTAGAGTTGAATTTCTGAAGGCTCAGTACACAGAAGCTGTAGGAATTTGTAAAAGCAAAGAAAAAAGGGGGGGAGGGATGTACTGAAAATAATTTGATATTTCAAGAAAATGAACGACAGATCAGAACTTTATTGGTCTCTCTATATTTTGGTAGCTTTTTCTCTTTAATTAATATAGGTGGGAGTTGGTATATGATAATGGTTTCAGAGGTTAGGGTCTTTAAACTCAAAGTCCTATAAAGAATTATTGCAACTGAAGCACATAAAACCCATTGAGCTCACCTAGGATTCAGTTTCTAATCCTGGCTCTGTGATTTAGAAGTATTGTGAGTTTGAAACAATTACTTAATCTCTTTAAAAGCCCATTTCCTAATTGGTAAAGTTGGAACTGTAATTATCAGATTTAAATCAAATAGTAGGTCCTGTAAGGCATCATTTTCTTGCCATAGTCAGGCATTGTGCTCAGCATTTGACATAAAGGGTAAGGTGAAGAAAGGAGGAAAAAATTTCTCCCATCTCACCACCATGCCTCTACTCCCACATCACAGATAATGTCTTTCTTCTGCCTGCCTACCTTCTGCCTTCTTGTTCTGTTTTTTCCTCCTCTCTCTGAATTGAAGATTTAATAAGACAGCTTTTAGGCATAATGGTGAAAATTGCCGCTCTGCCCTTTACCAACCATGTAACCTTGGAGAAATCACTTAATCTCCTAAACCTCAATTTCCTCATCAGGAAATCAAGGATGGAAACACGGTCTTTAAAATATTATCAGGCAGACAGAAAATAATGAATGTCTGGCAGACACTTGGCAATTAATGAATTGTAAATAGAGTTTTCCTTGGGAAGTGAAATGGAATTTTGGTGGTTAATATTTATCAAAGGACGTCTGTGTTGTCTTTTTACTTTGCCTTGAGAATATAAGAGTTTATTATCGGAAGGGGAACAATTTGCCTACTTAATGTTCATAGCGCATGCATTAATCAGAAACTACAAAGGAAATAAACTTGGTGTTTCTCCATAGTTATGTCTGAGATGGAGGTTTAGGGAGAGGAGATGTAGTGACTTGAAAGGCACCCAGAGCCTATGGTTCATAAACCATCACTCCGTCATGAAGAACGTTGTCATCCCCCACTGAGACAGCTTAAGATGTCCTCAGACCAAGCTGGATGACTCCTAGGTAGCCAGGCACAGAGAATTAGAGACATTGTCATAAGGATATGGAACAATAAAGCCCACAGCTTTATTGCCATGGTCGGTACGTCTTTGGAAATAGACCTTGTTTCCCGCCCCAAGGGTGGTATGGTGAGGGAAAAGGGAAAAGCAAGAGAGCAAAAATGGACACCGTGGACAGCATGCCCGAGCCGGTCTCAATGACACAGGAGGAGGAAGAGCTAGTTTCTGAAGCCAGATGAAATGCAACACTTTTTTCTGATAGAATACACAAAAGGCGGGCTGCCATATCTGAATATGTGCACACCTCAGATATCTCACTGTGATCATGCCCTTTGCTGTGCAGAAGCATTTTTGCTTGGTGGAGTCCCACTTGTTTAATTTGTTTTTCTGGCCTGAGCTTTAGGGAGTCATATTAAAAAAAAAAAAATCGTTGCCAATGTCAAGGAGCTTTTTCCCTTTGTTTTCTTCCAAGAGTTTTAAAGTTTCAGGTCTTTAAGTCTTTATTTGAGTTGATTTTTGCATATGATATATTATAGATAAGGGTCCAGTTATATTCCCCTGCATGTGCATATCCAGTCTGCCCAACAGCGTTTATTGGAGACACCATCTTTTCCTCCATTGTGTATTCTCAGTAGCTTTGTTGAAAATTATCTGACCATATATGCTTGGATTTATTTTTGGGTTGTCTTCTGTTCCATTGGTTTATGAAGAAACAACCCTTATTTAGAATAAAGGTAGTTAATCTTAGGTTTGGAAAGGTCTGTAAAAGTTTCTATGTCAAACTTCAAGTGTATAACAGAATCCCTCCAAAGTCATTCACGGAGATACCACCCTGTCCTCTGTTTAAATAATTTCAGGGTCTGGAAGTTCCTTAACAAGAGGGCTGCCATTGCTGGAACATTCTTGTTCTGGATGACCACATCCTAACTCTTTCCTCTAGATAGAAATGGGAAAACGATGACCCTCGGGCCAAACCAGGCTCAGAAACTGTTTCTATAAATAAGATTTTATTGCCACATGCATAAGTCCATTCATTTACCAATTGCATATGGCTGTTTTGATGCTACAAAGGCAGATTTAAGTATTTGCTACAGAGACTGTAAGGCCTATGAAACCTAAAATGCTACCATCTGGCCCTTTCTAGAAAACTTTTGCTGGTCCCTGATTTATAGAAATGGTCTCCAGACCAGACTGGACACTTGCTAATGAGCATACAAGTGACTGGTTGGGGGCTAGAAGAAAACAACAGAAATTATATTTCTATTTAGGTTTAATTCATCCTTTAAAAAACTCTGCTTTCATGTATATTTAAATATACACACGAATAAATATATTAAAATATATAAATATTTCTTTAAATTTATATTTTATATACTCAAATACTATACATGCATTTTTAGTGGTGCCTAGCACAGAATTTTAACAATTATTATAACTGTATTGCTACATGGTATATTAATATATTATCATTCATTATACATACTGCAATTATTGGAACTATATTATAAACACTCTTAAGTGCAACTGTATATCAAATACAATATTGTATTGATCAAATGTAATAAAGTGACAATAATTGCTCAAATGCTATAGAACTCATTCTGAGCCAGGCACTGCTCAAAGTCATTTACATCTATCTGCTAATTTAATTCTCATATTAACTGTTAGTGCCATTATTCTTACCATTTTCATTTTCTAGATGGTGAAACTAAAGCACAGTTAGGTTAATAAGCTACCAAGGTCTACAACGAAAAAGTGGCAGAACCAGGATTCAAATCTAGATGGTCTTGCTCCATCTGTGTTGTAAACTCTTTTACATACAGGAACACGTGTATACAATCTTCCTCAATGAACAAACAAACATGAGACTGCAGACTCAAACATTTCTTACTGAGGAGGTGCACTGTTAATAATGTTTATAGCCTTTTGCTCTATACCAAGCAATGCTTATAGCCTTTTGCTTATAAAAACAGAAACAAAGTGGCCACGTTCAGTGCCTGCCATAGATTTGCAGACAACTATTAAATTCTTACTGAAACTCTTACACAGATCTGCTGGCAACTGCAGAACCCCACTGGCATTTATCACTTTCTTGTCATCTCATTTAATCATGTTTAAATTAGGCAAATTACGTGATTGATATTATTTGAAGGAGCTGACTAGTCCTCAGACCGCCCTCTCTGGAGCCAGAGTCTCCTTCCAAGACCTCCTTAAGGTTATATTGTTATTTTGAAACCAAAATTATGCCTCTGCGTCAGACGGGTTGCGTCCCTTGGCAGTCTGGGCTTCATTTTCTCAATTCTAATGAAAGGAGAGAGGCATATCATTCCAGCAGGAATTTCTGAAAAGCTCCCTTCCGTTGGCTGAGTGGGTGGGTGAGAGAGGGAGCAAGATTCAAGTGTCAGGTTTCGAAAGAAAATCCAGTTGTGTGTTTCAACCCTCTCTGAGTTCTGTGGCTTTCAAAACTGTTGTGTGTGGGCAGGAAGTTTGGGGTTTGGTTCGATAAGTTATGGAAATCCTTAAAAACTAGGTCTGTTCAAGGCCTGAAATTCACACCAAGAGTTAAATATTGAACTAGTAATTTGTGGTTCCTATTTTAAAGCTTATTTTCCCAGATAACCACTGCACTTGAATTTTGCATGATCTGTTGCAACCTTGTTGTGACTTGTTTCAATAGCCAGTGTCAGCTCTCTATCCATGGGCTCCTGGTTGGGGCAAGAAGGAGGATTTCCTTTCTAGGAAGAGGCATCACTTTCATCAATCAATTTCGTTTAACTCTCAACTTCACGTCTCTTTAATGAGGAGCTATTATCCTGGTGAGATGTGTTTGAAGTGCATAATTGAGAATGTTCGCTTCGGTGTTTAATTATGTCTCAGTTGCCTCATATGTGACACAAATAAAAATGGTACCCACATCAAGCAGACTTTCTTGAATGTTAAATCATAGGATATATGAAAAGTGGTTGGTAAATGGTTTATAGTAAGCCAGCTATTGTTGTATTTCAGTGTTCTAATCCCCAAAGATTATAGTAACAGTACTTTGTGCCACTCAAGACTTAATGTGATGGAATTCTTTATTTTGGCATCTAGACGATGGTGTTCTTTGGACTTCTCAGTGATGTAATGTATCGGGGGCTGAGAGAAGGGGAGATACCTGAAAAATGGAATCCTGCTAAAGATAGGTGAATTGGGGTACCAACATGCAAAGGGACCCAAGGAGCCTGGGAAGCAGAGCCATGGTGGGATGGAGCCAAGAGTCTCCCAAAGCCTGACAACTCGGCACTGAAAGTCCTCTTCATAAATTGTCTAGACACAAGGAATATGATTGCCTCTCTTCGTGAATTCCTAGTCCTCTGGTCCAAGACAATACCAGGGGTCTGGTCTCAGGGGGTTGGGTTCACTATGGCACTTTATCATCTTCTATGATATTCTTTTTTTTTTTTTTCATGAAACCTTAGACCACATTTTATTTTTAAATTTTATATATACATATACTTTTTCCTGATTGGGAAAGTAATATGAGCTCCTTGTCAGAAGTTTGGAAAACATTAAAAAAAGAATTTTTAAAAATCTTATTTTATTTAAATTATCCATAGTCTCACTACCCAGAAACAACCCCGTATACCATTTTTATGTATTTCTTTCATCATTTAATTTTTACTTTTTTCTATATATAATGAACCTCCACACAGTTTTCACTTAATACATCCCCTCTTTTTTCACTTAATATTACATTGGGAGCAGTTTTCTCTTGTCACTAAAACATCATTTTTGTTGTTTGATCATGTGAAACATTCATCTGTTAACCATCCCTCCTCTTATGAAACATTCAGTTCAGTCAGTCAGTGCTGTCCACCTCTTTGTGACCCCATGGACTGCAGCATGCCAGGCTTCCCTATCCATCACCACCTCCCAGAGCTCACTCAAACTCATGTCCATCAAGTCAGTGATGCCATCCAACCATCTCATCCTCTGTCATCCCCTTCTCCTCCTGCCTTCAGTCTTTCCCAGCATCAGGGTCTTTTCCAGTGAGTCACTTCTTCACATCAGGTGCTTCAGCACCCGTCCTTCTAATGAATATTCAGGACTGATTTCCCTTAGGATGAACTGGTTTGATCTCCATGCAGTCCAAGGGACTGTCAAGAGTCTTCTCCAACACCACAGTTCAAAAGCATCAAATCTCCAGTGCTCAGCTTTCTTTCTGGTTCAACTCTTACATCCATACATGACTACTGGAAAAACCATAGCCTTGACTAGACAGGCCTTTGCTAGCAAAGTAATGAAAGGTTGTTGCTGAGTAAGACCGGTATGAAAATAAAACCAAGATGTTCCTTCTGAGTATCACCACACCAGTATAAGCGATAGCAAAAGAGATGGTGAAGGGCTGGCCAGTGAGGAAAAAGTGATTTTTGTCCTCGGATTATTAGAGCCAGCCCTTCCAGTTCACTCCCACAGATTCCGCAGAAAGAACATTTAAAGAGTTGGGGCAATAAGCCACTGGAGATCCTCTTCTCGCCCACTAAGAGCTAGCATTGCCAAAGAAAGAAGCCCGCTGTACTTCCTGTCTGAGTAACCTTCAACCTGAGAGATGCTCTCGGAGCTAGAGCTCCATCTATTTCTGAACTTTTGACTCCTTTGCAGGACTAGGTGCTTCCTGACTCCCAAGCCAAGTTTAGGACTTAAGTAACAGTACACAGTGACAGCATAGATCACAAGTCCCTTGAAAGTCTATGATCCGACAGATTAGGTTAGTAGCTCTAATCCCCAAGAAGTTCCGAAATGGTCAAAGAGACCAGAAAGTTTGACCAAGAAAGGAGAGTTTGGTCCACATACTTTGTCCATCTCTTTGGGCCATCCCCCAAAGGAGACACTGGGTGCCTCTTGACATTAGCAGGTGGGTATAGTCCCCTGGCAGGGTTTCCTGCCGTAAGCCACATGAGGTCACCTCAGAACCACAGATCAGGACACGGCTCTTGCTTCACACATGTGTGTCTGTTTCAATCAATCACACACACAAGCACACCATAGGGTTGGTAAAGTACAGCAGAGAGCATGTTTGCTGGGAGGACAAAGAACTAGAGCTCCAAGCTCCCTTACCTTCTCCTGAAGAATCCCCGATGAGGCCCCAGAATGAAAGGTTGCTGCTGAGCTGTAAAAAATGCCAGGATTCTTGGCCTCTGGAGTAGAAGAATTCAATCCGGGGCCAGAGATGAGGCTTGATTGCTCAGAGCTTTTGTGTGATAAAGTTTTATTAAAGTATAAAAGAGATAGAGAAAGCTTCTGACATAGACATCAGAAGGGGGCAGAAAGAGTGCCCACCTGCTAGTCTTTAGCCGGATGGTATACAGCTACTAGCAGTCTGATAATTGGAGAAGGGAAATGTCTCAAAACTCAGAGACTGGCACCAACCCCTCACCCATAATCTGCATTTTGATTTAACATCAACACAGGTGGGTTGTCCTGGGCCATAAAATGATTGACATGAATCTTGAAAAAAGGCAGGTTTCCAAGCAAATACAGTTTCATTAACATAGCTTGAGAGAGCATTTGCATGAGTAAAACTTACTGGTTTGTCAGGTCGGTTCTGAGTCTTAGGTGGAACCAACTGGAAGACAGAGTCTAGGGTACATACATAGTTCATTAACATAGCATAAGACAAACATTTCCATAAGAAAAATGCATTGGTTAGCTCAAGGTTTGAGAAAAGTTAAATTCAGGTGGAACCAGGTATCATCATGGCAACACAGAATTTTAAAAGAAACCTCTTTTTAAATTTGTATAGAGAAGGGGGAAAAAAATCTAACACTTGTAGTTTGTTTCCTCCTGTTGCTTATGAGAGAGATAAAAACGTCTGACACTCACAGCCTATTTCCTCCATTTGAGACCCCTGGCCTTCCTGCCTGTTACCCTCTCAGTAACATCTCTGCTTTTTAATATGCTGTCTAGGTTGGTCATAGATTTTCTTCCAAGGAGCAAGCGTCTTTTAATTTCATGGCTGCAGTCACCATCTGCAGTGATTCTGGAGCCCAAGAAAATAAACTCTGTCACTGTTTCCATTATTTCCCCATTTATTTCCCAGGAAGTGATGGGACCAGATGCTATTATCTTAGTTTTTTGAATGCTGAGTTTTAAGCCAACTTTTTCACTCTCCTCTTTCACTTTCATCAAGAGGCTCTTTAGTTTCTCTTCACTTTCTGCCATAAGGATGGTATCATCTGCATATCTGAGGTTATTAATATTTCTTCCAGCAATTTTGATTCCAGCTTGTGCTTCATCCAGCCCAGCATTTCACATGATGTGCTCTGCATATAAGTTAAATAAGCAGGATGACAATATACAGCCTTGATGTACTCCTTTCCCTATTTGGATCCAGTCTGAAACATTGGGAAGATTTATTCTTTAATTTACCCAAATCTTCTTGAACCCTTATGACCTGTGTAGACTGGAGTAACCTAGCCACAGGCTGTACTGGTACTGGGGTCTAATTTTGGAAGTTGTACAAGGCAGTTGCTGCAGTTTAGAAATTCAAGACATGTTGTAGCTTTAAAAAGAAAAACAACAGCTTTGTTGATATATAATTCACATGCCATACAATTCACCCATTTGAAGTGTACAGTCTAGTGGCTTCTGGTATAGTCAAAGAGCTGTTCATCCACCACTACAATCAATTTTAGAAAAAAAAATCATTGCTTCAAAAATAAACCCTGTGTCTGTTAACCATTACCCCCTAATTCCCCACCCATCTTCCCAGCCATAGCAAACCACTGATCTACCTTCTGTCTCCAGATTTGCCTGTTCTGGGCATTTCATATAAAACCGGTCATGCTTGTGTGGTCTTTGGGACTGGCTTCTTTCACCTAGCATGTTCTCAAGGTTCATCCTCGTGGTGTGTAATCGTACTTCGCTGTCCTTTTTTTGGGGGGGTGGGCAGGGTGCTATGCTAGGTCTTCACCGCAGCCCACAGCCTTCTCTAGTCATGGCACTCAGTCTAAGTTGCCCCACAGCATGTGGGACCTTGATCCCCTGACCAGGGACTGAACCCATGCTCCCTGCATTGGAAGGTGGATTCTGAGCCACTGGACCAGCAGGGAAGTCCAAACCCCAGGGCTTTTTATGGCTGAAAAATACTCCATTGTGTGGAAACACCACAGTTTGTCTCTCCATTCATCAGTTGATAAACATTTGATTTTTTCCCACTTTTTGGCTGTTATGAATAATGCTGCTATGGATGTTCATGTACAAGTTTCTGTGTAGACATTTATTTTCCTTTCTCTTGGGTTGTTGTAGCTTTTTTAAAAAATGTCTTTATTTATAGGTTTTTGGCTGTGCTGGGTCTTTGTCGCGGTACCTGAGCTCTTGGTTGCTGTACGTGGGCTTTTCTCTACCTGCGGCAGTCGGGGGCTCCTCCCTATTGCAGTGCATGGACTTCTCGCTGTGGTGGCGTCTCTTGCTGTGGAGTACGGGCTCCAGGTGCCCTGGCTCCGTCATGGTGGTGCACAGCCTTAGTTGCCCGGTGGCCCGTGGGATCTTCCCAGACTAGGGATGGAGCCCACGTCTCCTGCATTGGCAGGCGGATTCTTAAGCCCTGGACCACCAGGAACGTCCCTGTTGTAGTTTTACGAGGAGACTCCTCTCCCTCTTTCTTCTGCTTCTCCCTCCTCCCTCTTCTGCGTCAGCAGGGTGATCCCCTCTCCACTTTCCTTGTAACCATAAAACCCAGCCATCCTGTTCAGGCTGTGACCAGGACGTAATGAACTGGTTTCCAATTCTTTCCTGGAGAGCTCTCACCTTAAAGCCGTCAGCAGGTAATAACTTCTCGCTGCTAACAAGGGGCTGTCAAGTTTCCCATTTCCCGACAGAGGATAAATGAAGGTGTCAAGACCAGCCAGTAAGTCCAGAGCTGGGAACCAGTTGCTCTCTGGGATAGAAAACCGTTTTGACTGAAATCACATCCCAGAGAATCCCCTCTCATCATCCAGACAGCTGTTTCTCTTTTAAGGGTCATGTGACTGAAGCCCATGTCTTCTGAAACCTCTAAAGCATTCACCCAAATGATTTATTAGATGAAGTATTAGAAGAAATGTATGTATATCTCTGTATGTCTGTATGTCTGTATCTGTGTCCACCTCTGTGCATCTATATATGTGTGTGCCTATGTGTATTTCTGCATGTCTATCTCTCTGTCTCTGCATGAGTGTATGTCGATGTGTTTGTGTCTCTGTGTCTATATGTATCTGTTTGCATGTGTGTCTATGTGTGTATATCTCTGTGTATGTCTGTATATGTCTGCTTCTGTGTGTATCTTTGTGCATCTGTGTTTGTATGTGTCCTGGTGAACTAGATTTTACATTTTCCTGATCAAGAATTTTATGCATTCTTATTTTGTCCTCAGTAGTACCCAGAATAGTGGAAAGAACATAGCCGATTTCAAATGCATAGCTATTGATCATTTGGTTGGTGATCATTAGCAATGTTCTAGCTGATGTTGATGAAACCTGCCCATATCTTAATTTAAATACATTGTTTACATACATGTATTTAAATGAAGAGATTTATTCTAATGTGTAGTATAATTCACTCGGTCATATCTGACTCTTTGCAACACCATAGACTGTAGCCAGCCAGGTTCCTCTGTCCATGGGATCCTCTAGGCAAGAATACTGGAGTGGGTAGCCATTCCCTTCTCCAGGGGATCTTCCTGACCCAGGGATCAAACCCAGGTCTCCTGCATTGCAGGCAGATTCTTTACCATCTGAGCCACCAGGGAAGGCCCAAAAGATTTATTTATTCTTGTTAAAAAATATATGAGAAGACATTAACTCCCTCCATCCTGAATTTACATCTTAAACATATAAAATAAGAATATTAGTTTGTGACACTAGTTTTGTAACTTTTTAACATAGTTCATTCTGTCAGTGTCAGAAATTATCTGAATTTTCCAGGCAGTTCACAGTCTTAGGCCCAGGCAAGGGTTCAACTAGTAGCTAATGACATTTGAACTTACACAGAGCAAGCATATGGTGGAATTCCCTTTAAATAGCCACTGAGTACTGTTTTTGAAAGTTGAATTTACCATTGAGGAAAATAATGCTTCCCATTTCAAGCTTTAACTGCAGTCACCAGAGGATGGAAGACTTACGACCTGGTTGCCTTTGGAATCATCCACACTACACTGTTTTAGTTCCTCCTAATGGCCAGTCCTCGTGACGAGGCACCATCATGTAAGCAGGTGCTGGGCGCCCAGGCAGGGAGCTGGCAGACTCTCAGATACCTGAGCCAGTTTCCTCACTGTCCTTGGAAAATCTGCTTCAGCTCCTTCTCAGCCTGGTTTCCCTGCCTTGGTTATGGTACCACCCTGCTACTTACACTCCAGGGATGGAAACATTCCCAGGGGAGGCAGCCCAGCTCCAAACATGGGACATATGGATGAAAGGCTATGACGTGTGCCGGACTTCTTGAAACATTGGCTAATCTTGTTACAAACACTTAATTTTTTTAGTTGGTGTTCATGATTTAATAACTGAAGCCCACAGAGTTTTTGTAGGCATGGAGGATGGAAGCAAGGGTGATGGCCACCATTTATAACCTTGAAGATGATGGCGCAGAAATTGGGAGAGTGTGGACAAGGAGTCCGCCAACATCAGGGGATGTCCCGAAAGGGGTCTGTCCTGTCCATCACCTTGAGTCTTCTTAAGTGGCCTTTGCACAAAGAGCTGCTCCTTAATCCAAGACCTAGAACAATTTCTCTACTCCAGAGACAGCTCCTTTCTCTGTGGCTCACAGAAGCTGACCTAGAGAGTATGACCCTCATCTTTTCCTTAATTCTCATGAATCACAAAACCATGAAGGTATGAAATATTGAATCTATTCTGTCTTGACATAACAACAATATATTGTAAAGTTTTTAAAAATTAATTTCTCTTATATACTTAAAAAAATAAATTTGGTTAGTATTTACTAAAACCCAATGACAAACCTGGTAGCTGAAATGGTAGAGAATCTGCGAGCAATGTAGGAGACACGAGTTCAATCCCTGGGTCACGAAGATCCCCTGGAGAAGGGAATGGCAACCCAGTCCAGTATTCTTGCCTGGGAAACCCCCTGGACAGAGGAGTCTGGTGGGCTACAGGCTATAGAGTTGAAGAGTCAGACATAACTGAGTGACCAACACTTCCACTTTCAATGGCAAACAAGTCAACTTATGTTATAGGCAGAATTATGCCTTCTCTCACACACAAATTCAGAGGATGTGATGGTTGGATGGCATCACTGACTCAATGGGCATGAGTCTGAGCAAACTCTGGGAGATAGTGAAGGACAGGGAAGCCTGGTGTGCTGCAGTTCATGGAGTCACAAAGAGTCCAACACAATTTAGCGACTGAACAGCAACACACACACAAATTTGTATGTTGGAGTCCGGATTCCCTCGGGCCCCAGAATGTGACTCCTTGGAGCTGGGGTCTTTAGCACGGGCCCTGGTCCAACCTGACGGTTGTCCATATAAGAGGGGCAGGTATGTGAGAACACGGGGAGAGGATGGCCATCAGCAGGGCAGGGGGTGCGGTCTCAGAAGGAACCACGTGCTGATTTACACCCATTAAAATTTGCATTGCATAAGCGTGTAGTCTCCTTTTCTTTCATCAGGCACAGAACTGAGTTCTCCTGAGATTTAACCTGGTTGTTACCCTGCAGCTTGGTGAAGACGTGGGTGGGATTCCTTTTGAGGTCTGTGCTCGTGTGGCCCAGGACATGTGTACAGTGCTCTCAAGTGCTCAAGATGCCTTCACATCCAAAGCACAAAAGGTTAAACTCAGGCTTCCATGTGTTTTTGTTTTTTAATTTTATTAGAGTATGGCTGCTTTACAATGCTGTTATTTTCTGACCCACAGCATAGTGACTCAGCCATATGTTTACAAAACCGCAGACATCTTTCCATCTGGCTCAGAGCAAAAGCCCAAGTCCTCAGCACGGTGGTACGGTCTATAAGACACCGCATCCTCTGCCAACACTACATTCTCCCTTCACCATTAACCGATTTCATGTCCTACCATCCTCCTTGTCAACGCTGCGTTCCGGTCACACTGGGCCTCTGGCTGTTTCTCAAGCTGACCCATCACTTTCCTGTCTCAGGGCCCACTCTGCTGTTCCCTCTGCCTACAGTGCTGCGTTCCCAGGTCTCATTACTCATCCCCTTACTTCCTCTGAAGCATTAGTCACTCAGTCGTGTCTGACTCGGTGACCCCACGGACTGTAGCCTGCCAGACTCCTCTGTCTTTGGGATTCTCCAGGCAAGAAGACTGGAGTGGGGAGCCATTCCCTTCCTCAGGGGATCTCTCCAAACCAGGGAGCAAATCCAGGTCTCCTGCATTGCAGGCAGTTTTCTTATTATCTGAGCTACCTGGGAAGACCTTGAAAATCAATGAATACAGCAAAAGCAGCTCATTGAGCTATGAAATGTGGATTCTCACAAAGGTAGGATTGTCAGATTTAGCAAATAGAAGTACAGGATGCCCATTTAAAATTGAGCTTCAGAAAAAACAACAGAGCATGTCTTTGTATAAGTATGGCTCATGCAATATTAAACTGTGCAACAAACATGATGTTTGCTGTTTGCTGAATTCAAATTTATCTGGGGTACTGTATTTGATCATGATGCCCTCCAAATCACCAATGCCATCATGAGGCCTAACGGCTGAGACGCCCCATCTGTGCTGAGCTTCCTGCCCTTAGTACCCCCAGCATTCACTGGGGAGACACCTCTAGAAGAGCTAGAGGGTAGTTCTCACTTAAGAATGATGATGATTCAAGTGTGGATTTTAACAAGTCATTCTAATCTCAATGAGGCCCCCAGTGATCCAGGAATGTTGGCTCAAAGCATCAGGTCCAAGTGAAAGATAAATAGGCGGGAACTCTCCCCAAGCACCCCAAACCCCGTAACACACTGAGCAGCTCCCATTCTCATCGAAGCCCAGATGTTTAAGCCACGGGTGAGAACAGGGTGAAGAGGCGCCACCCTGTTCCCTGACAGCCCGCATTCGGTCTTGCCCTTCGGTCCTGCGTGCCACAGTCTCTGTTGTAAGTCGCACGGGCATCCCCTATCGGAGGACTTTCTCCAGGACGATGACAGCCATGACATTGCTGTTACATCAGCCTCCTAACTTGCTTTGATCCTTAGCTGTCACCACTGTCTAAAGGGGAAAGTCCCTGCTGGTTCTGAGTATGAGCCCTGACCCCTAGGGGGAGGCGAGCGTTGGGGTGCTGCCCGCAGAAGCCAGGCCTGCAGCGGGCAGGGGCAACCCCCTGCGAGGTTTGCTCTTGGCCAGTGGAGAGCAGGGCCGTGGCTGAGCAGGGACCGCTGCTTTCTGTCTGGATGTTCTTTACGAGCCAGCCAGACGTTGCTTCTAGTCCACTGCCCAGCACGTGGTATGAAAATGATGGTAAGTCCCAGCAGTGAGTGAGCGTTGTGCTGTTTCATTACCGGGTCGCATCCATTCTCAGATCTGCCCGTTTCCCCTTCAAATAACCACACGCTGCGATCTTCTCCAGCACGTATGACTCTCAAGACTTAAACCAGTGTTTTTAAAAAGGGTAGCACCAGGACCTGCAGCATTAGCATAAATTCTATGCAAATTTTTGCACTTGTTAGAAATGGACACATTTTTGGACTTCATTCCAGAATCAGAAATTCTGGAGCTGGAACCAGGAAATCCAAGGGAAACGAGCATTCCAGGTGATTCTGATACAGTGTTTGACAGTCACTGACCTAAACCACTAAAACCACTGGATTAAGATAAAATAAGAAAAACATGAAAGGAGAGCAGACTGGCAGGAAAGATAAACATCTCAGGCCGTGGTCCCTCCGAAACTGTCAGCTCAGTTCAGCAACTCATCATGTCTGACTCTGCGACCTCATGGACTGCAGCACGCCAGGCCTCCCTGTCCATCGCCAAACCCTAGAGTTTGCCCAAACTCGTGTCCATCGAGTCAGTGATGCCATCCAACCATTTCATTCTCTGTCGTCCCCGTCTCCTCCTGCCTTCAATCTTTCCCAGCATCAGGGTCTTTTCCAGTGAGTCAGTTCTTCCCATCAGGTGGCCAAAGTATCGGAGCTTCAGCTTCAGCATCAGCCCTTCCAATGAATATGCAGGACTGATTTCCTCTAGGATGGACTGGTTGGGTCTCCTTGTAGTCCAATGGACTCTCAAGAGTCTTCTCCAACACCACTGTTCAAGAGCATTAGTTCTTGGGCACTCAGCCTTCTTTATAGTCCAACTCTCACATCCATTCATGACTACTGGAAAAACCATAGCTTTGACTAGACAGACCTTTGTTGGCAAAGTAATGTCTTTGCTTTTTAATATGCTGTCTATATTGGTCATACCTTTTCTTCCAAGGAGCAAGCGTCTTTTAATTTCATGGCTGCAGTCACCATCTGCAGTGATTTGGGAGCCCAAGAAAATAAAGTCTCTCACTGTCTCCACTGTTTCCCTATCTATTTGCCATGAACTGTGCTGGGGCCTTATTGGTTCTCCAGGTGAGTCTAGAACTCAGCAGTTTCCTGATGGGGAACCAGGCCAGTGAGTTCCACTGCTGTGGGACCGGACGGTCCTCTATAGGTCTCCCCTCTGTTCACCTGTGAAACATTCAGACTTGCTCACAGAACTGTCCTCAGGATGTTCTTAGAAATCTTCCCCTGCACTGACCAAACTGCCTTATAAATGTCTGGCTTGCTGAGAAGCTATTGGAAGTGCAACAGTGTCACCAGCACGTGAAATGCGGGCCACCCATCAAACTATCCATGAGGCTGAATTTAAGGGAGCCCAACCCGCTGGTCACCCTCCCTGCCAGTGGCTCGGGCCCACAGCTCTCCCTTGGGTCTCTTCTGCCATCAAGACTTTCTACTCCTGGGAGTGGAAAATGAAGGGTAAGGCTCTGTCCATGACTAAAATGGACATTAGCCCCTCCCTGAATGAGAGGCGCCACAGTCACAAGGAAATGCTGCGGTTTTCCAGGGAGAGTAATGTACCCATGAGCACCTTCCTTTAAATGAATTCCACCTTTGTTACCAGTGAGCCCCAGCTTGGGTAGGCAGTGACTGGAGAAAGTGCGGATGGAGGGAGAAGGAAGGAGGGAGAAAAGCAGGCTTGACACTCGGGCTGCAAGCGAGAGTGTGAAGCAGAAAGCAAGTGGTGAGTAACCACGCCTCTTCCCCTTATTTTCCCCCTTTCACTTTTCCTTCTATTCCCTAGGTTAGTAGAATTTGGAGTTAACAAAGCTGTTAGAATTTCTGATCCAGTTTCCCCCTCAGTCAGTCTCCCCATCAGAAAGCTTCCATAAGCCTCTTATCCTTCTCCATCAGAGGACAGACAGAATGAAAACCCCAATCACAGAAAACTAGCCAATCTGATCACATGGACCACAACCTTGTCTATCAGTGAAACTATGAGCCATGCCGTGTGGGGCCACCCAAGACGGACGGGTCATGGTGGAGAGTTCTGACAAAATGTGGCCCACTGGAGAAGGGAATGGCAAATCACTTCAGGACTCTTGCCTGGAGAAGCCCATGAACAGCATGAAAAGGCAAAAAAGACGAAAGATGAGCTTCCCAGGTCGGTAAGTGCCCAATATGCTGGTTGGATGCATCACCGCTTCGATGGACATAAGTCTGAGCAGGCTCCAGGAGTTGGTGATGGACAGGGAGACCCAGCGTGCTGCAGTCCATGGGGTCGCAAAGAATTGGACATGACTGAGCTGAACTGAACTGGAATTTCTGATCCCTAGCACAGTTTTTAAACTTGAGCTCTCCTGGTGGCTCAGATAGTAAGGAATCTGCCTAGAATGCAATGCAGGATCCTGGAGGGGCAGTTTGGACCGACTATGCCCCTGGATGCTCTGAGACCTGGGTTTGACCCCTGGGTGGGGACAATCCCCTGGAAAAAGGAATGGCAACCTGCTCCAGTAGTCTGACCTGGAGAATTCCATGGACAGAGGAGCCTGGCAGGCTACAGTCCAGGGTGTCGCAAAGAGTTGGACTTAGTTCTGAAAGTACTGATTTCTAATCATTGCATGGACAACTCTCCATGAGCATTAATTAAGCAACTACTGTATTCTAGGCCCGAGTAGATCAGTCTTTAGCCATCTGTGTGTTTGTCAGAGACCCAGTCCTATGACAAGTAGAGAAAACTGGAGTGGGGTGGAAGCTGTGGGCAGTGGAGTAGGGAGGCAAGGCTCACAGACTCAAAGTAACCACTGACCCCCTAAAGCACCCTCCTCCATCACCCACCAGCCCACCCTTTGCTGCCTTGAAAGGTTTGCTGTCACTCAGAGTGAGACCCAGCATGATCGGGGTGGCGGGGAGGGGGGAGGGTGGAAAGTGAGGGGAGGCTCTTCCAGGATACACCTGGGGGCTTACTGGGGGATCATTTTCAGATCAAGGCCTGTGAATGTGAAACCATGGGAGAGGCAGAAATTGGGGAGCCTTCTTGCAGTGTAAATACAAGAGTGGACAGTGATATGTGGGAGACGTCTCCCTGCATGAGGACCAGAGGGCTATTGTGGCCTCCAGCTTTGAGTCCTAGTCTCTGGGAGCTGGAAACACTGCCTGAGGACCCAGGTCAGTACCCCTGGGAGAGGGGCAGGCAGGAGTTGAGAGGGTGTCAGAGTCCCGGGTCCACGTCCTGGATTCTGCTCTCAGTGAGGGGTGGGGATGAGTGGGTGCAGGGGCTCTCCTAGAGTCAGGAGACATCCCATCACATAGCTTATGGAAACGAGTGGCTTCCAGGGGCATGCAGGGCTCATCAAAGCCTCCAAAAGCAGCAACATCAACTTGATGTTTTATTTTCTGGTGGGATTGATGCTCCGGAGGTCCTCCCTGCTTTTCTTGGTCGCCAGGGCTGATCTAGAATTTGGGCTGAGCTGGATCTTCCAGTGACAACATTGTATGGACTTAATGGGTAAAGAATAGAGCCACAAATCCTGCTTGGACACCCGGGGAAGCCCAAATGTCACAGGCAGGTGAGTTGTAAAGTCACAGGTAGATGGCCCTCCTAGACATTCACCTGCATGAACTGCTGTGCGGTGAGACTGGGCTTTGTGTCTGCTTGTTTGTTTAGCTTGGATAGAGGCAGAGGCTTTTCAAGGAGGGCCTTGAGGATGCCAGAGACACACGGCCCATTGAAAGGGGTGGAGAGCGAGGGCCTTCACCAGGGAGAAAGGAGCAGAAGCTGTCAGAAGGGCCCTGTAACCTGACTCCTGAAGGAGGCTGCTTATGCCCAGGTGTGGCATAAGCCAGAATACTGGAGTGGGCTTCCATTCCCTTCTCCAGGGGATCTTCCCAACCCAGGGATCGAACCCAGGTCTCCGGCATTGCAGGCAAATTCTTTAGCAGCTGAACCACCAGGGAATCCCAAGGATACTGGAGTGGGTAGCCCATCCCTTCTCCAGTAGATCTTCCCAACCCAGGAATCAAACCAGAGTCTCCTGCATTGCAGGGGGATTCTTTGCCAGCTGAACTATCAGGGTAGCCCCAGTATTGATGGGGGATTGTATTACCAGTCTATGTGTATTAGATTTTTTTCCAATGAAATCACACAACTGAAAGATGGACCCAAGGACTATCAAAGCATCGCAAGAAACCATAATACGAGGAGGCCGCCCACCCCCCGACTACCACCCTGCACCCGATTTGCCCACCCAGCCCTCTCCACCCCTGCACCCCAGTGAGATCTGTGAACACAGTAAAGGCAGCACAGCGGGAAATTTGGCAAGGCTTGTAAAAAAAAAGGAGAGAAAGGCTCTTGGCCTTCTGTAATGATAACTGGCAGCATCCGAAGAGAAGCTCACAGTCCTGGCATCACTTTTCCATCTGCGTTGACGTTTCCAGCTGAAAAGGTAGAGGAAACAATCTGGGATCAAACACGAGTGAGGGGCCAGGAGGAAAGCACCTGGTGGCCTTCAATGAGCTTGAATCCTTGCTGCCACTTTGATCCCACCTGTTCGGAGGAATCATGAGAGGACTCTCAAAACCTGTGAGTGTTAGCTGAGAACCACCTAGAGGCGGGGTTGGGAAGGAGTGGGTCTACTGAGCCATAAGACATGCTACATAGTAGGTCCTCATGGGTTATATATTTTATTTTTTAATTTTTAAAATAATTAAATGTATTTTTAATTGAAGGCTAATTGCTCTACAAAACCAATACAATATTGTAGAGTGATTATTCTTCAATTAAAAATAAATATTAAAAAAAAAACAAAGGATTTGGCTCAGAATATTTTTAAATTTTTTAAAAATGATTTCCTCATTTTCTAATTGGATTTTTAGCCTTCATTTCTTTATTTAGCTGCACTGGATCTTGGTTGCAGCACTCGGGATCTTCCGTCTTCCTTGTGGCAGGCGGGATCTTTAGTTGCAGCTTGCGAACTTCTTAGTTGAGGCATGTGGGATCTAGTTCTCATACCAGGAGTCAAACTCGGGTCCCCCTGCATTGAGAGTGTGGAGTCTTGGGCACTGGACCACCAGGGAAGTTCCTGATTCTTGATACCGTAGGGTAATTATTCTTAAAAGGAGAAGATATGTCCTGAAATGGGGAACAAGTTACTTAAGAAATTGTGAAGCCTTGAAGCAAATAGATCTGTGTGACCTCGTGAGCTCCCTAAAATAACATGCACATGTTCTACACGTACCCAGTGCATTTTTGGTGGAAAGTCCACTACCTTCAGGGGAATTCTGAAAGGAATCCCAGGCCCCAGAAACGCAGACCCAGTGTCCTAGAGAGACGGGCAGTGGAGAAGTAAGCTCGTGTTCTGGGCTAGGTGCTGTGCGGGCTGCTTCACGGAGTTTACGGAAAATGAAGGGACATGCGTTTAGGTAGAATAACTCTTATTGCCTGCATTTTACAGATAGACAAAATGAGGGTCAGATGAAGTCATTTGCTGAAGACTGCGTTTTTGGTTACATAGCACACCTGGGGTTGTTAGTGAAGCTCATGTTCTCTCAAAATGTTGCTAAAATTCAAATACATTGTGGCTGTAGGGGAAAGTTCCTAATGTTTTAAATGTGAGTAAAACGTAGAGAAGTGGATTTTATCTAGTAGTGTTGATAGAAAAATGGAGAATCTTGATTCAATAAATCAACTTCAATTTGAATGAAGCTCATTCATGACATGTTTCTAAACTTGGCGCTGGGTTCAGTGCTGCCTCAGTATTTTACAGAAGTGGTTTGAAAGCAAATGTATACATAACATCCCTTTAATCACATGTGGTTTGGTGTTTGTTTAGCTTTATTGAAGTAAAAATTGATGACACATACACGCTGCTATATTTAAAATAGAAAACCAACAAGGTCCTACTGTATAGCATATGGAACTCTGCTTGATGTCATGCGGCAGCCTGGATGGAAGGGGACTTTGGGGGAGAATGGATACATGTGCATGTATGGCTAAGTTCCTTTGCTCTGCCCCTGAAACTACCAACATTGTTAATCAGCTATACTCCATTATAAAATGAGAAGTTTAAAAAAAGTGATATACAAAAAAATGCACACACTGAACACATGCATATTGATGAGCGTGGACGCAGGCACACCCGCAGGCCAGGAGCCACACGCGTCCATCACCTCCAAGCATTTCCATGAGTCCTTTGTTGTCGTTTCCCTTTTTTGAGGCCATTCAACATGACCTCTGTTCTCTTAACACATACGTGCTCTACATTTCATTGTTAACTATAGGTACTGCATTGTAAAACACATCTTTAGAAAGTATTTGTCTTGCACAGTAGAATCTTCCTACCCGTTGAAAAGCTACTCCCCATTTCCGCCTCTCTCCAGCCCCTGGAAACCACCCTTCTACTCTCGGCTTCTCTGTTTGATTATTTTAGATTTCTCACACAAGTGGAATCAGGTAGTACCTGTCTTCTGTGACTAGCTTATTTCACTGAGTATAATGAGCTCTGAGTTCATCTGTGTTGTTGTAACGGCAAGATTTCTTTCTCTTTGAAGGCTGAGTAATATTCCATTGGGTGTACATATCACATTTTTTTTGTCTATTCACCTGTTTATGGAAATTTGGGTTGTTTTCATATCTTGGCTATTGTGAATAAAGCTGCAATGACCATGAGGTGCATGGCATGATAGATTTCGCATTTTTTAAGAGCTCTTTTAGTGAAATAGTAGATTAAACCAATAGTGATTTTTTAAAAATAAGGATGAATAAAGTTTCTGCATTTAAGATAAAAAAAATCAATCACACAAACAAAGAATCAGATTCTGGTTCATACAACAAACACGTAGCTGATATGGCTAATTTTAAGCTCACTATGACTCACCCATGTCACATGGATCTTAAAAAAACAGTACCCTGATCTTTGGCAGAGCTTTGAAATTAAAAAAAAAAAAAATTAGTTTCAAAATAATTGTAAATTTACAGGAAAATTTCAAAGATAGTGCTGAGTTCCTGTTCACTTCCCCTGATCAGTGTCTCCCATGGTCATGATAATTGTCAAGACTAAAAGGCTAACTTTGATATGTTACTAACTACACTAGGGACTTTGCTTCAAGCAGCTTTTCCACTGATGCTTTTATTCTTATCCAGGATTGTGCAGTGCATTTAGTTATTCTGTTTCCACAGCCTGCTCCAATCTGTGACACTTCTCCACCCTTGCCTTGTTTTTCTTTCATGAACTTGACACGTGTAAAGAATAATGGCCAAGTGTGTGTAGAATGCTGCTGAATTGGAGTTTGTCTGATTTTTTTCATGATTAGATTGAGACTATAGTTTTGGTGGCAATATGTCACATACGTGACGTGCCATGACTGTGATCTGCTTAGTATGTATATCATATTAGGACCGAATGATATTGGCAAGTCTCATTATTAAGGAAGTAACCAAGATGACCACTTGGTGATGTGTTAACTCCATGTTACTCTACTGGAAAGGTGGTATTTTTCCCTTTGTAATTAAAAATTGTTTGAGGAGAGATAACTTTAGATGACACCACCCTTATGGCAGAGAGTGAAGAGGAACTAAAAATCCTCTTGATAAAAGTGAAAGAGGAGAGTGAAAAAGTCGATTTAAAGCTCAACATTCAGAAAACTAAGATCATGGCATCTGGTCCCATCATTTCATGGGAAATAGATGGGGAGACAGTGGAAACAGTGTCAGACTTTTTTTTTTTTTTTTTTTTTTGGCTCCAAAATCACTGCAGATGGTAATTGCAGCCATGAAATTAAAAGACGCTTACTCCTTGGAAGGAAAGTTATGACCAACCTGGATAGCATATTAAAAAAGCAGAGACATTACTTTGCCAACAAAGATCCATCTAGTCAAGGCCATGGTTCTTCCAGTGGTCATGTATGGATGTGACAGTTGAACTGTGAAGAAAGTTGAGCACCGAAAAATTGATGCTTTTGAATTGTGGTGTTGGAGAAGACTCTTGAGAGTCCTTTGGACTGCAGGGAGAGCCAACCAGTCCATCCTGAAGGAGATAAGTCCTGGGTGTTCATTGGAAGGACTGATGCTGAAGCTGAAACTCCAGTACTTTGGCCACCTCATGCAAAGAGTTGACTCATTGGAAAAGACCCTGATGCTGGGAGGGATTGGGGGCAGGAGGAGAAGGGGACGACAGAGAATGAGATGGCTGGATGGCATCACTGACTCGATGGACATGAGTTTAAGTAAACTCCGGGAGTTGGTAATGGACAGGGAGGCCTGGCATGCTGCGATTCATGGGGTCACAAAGAGTCGGACACGACTGAGCGACTGAACTGAACTGAACTGAACATTAGAACTGTGCCGATACCCTGCCCTCTCATTTTGTTATTCATCAGGGAATCTTGCTGGCAGAGAATGTTATTCTAGGATTCTAGTGACGGTTTTCTATCTCCCTCATTTCTTCCTTGTTTATTGGAATTCTTCTGTTAGGGAACAGTTTTCTGTTCTTCTTCTTTTATTTATTCAGTCATTTATCCTTATTGACTTCACTGTGTCAGTATGGAATCACGAATGTCTATTTTGTACTTTCAGTGAAAGTCAAATGTTATCAGTATTTACTTTGCTTCTCAATTCTTTCTAGTTTGATCTCTGGGAGATCTTTCTAGTTGGTTCCTGTGACCTTCTCACATGCACCAATCCTCTTTTTCCCCACTCTCTTACTTTCTGACTTGACAGGGTCTCTCTTGCAATTCTTAGGTAAACATTTCATTATTGAGATCGCACGTGGATATTGGTGTTCAAGTTCTCAGTTTCACATTTTGGGGAGGATGTGGCGTTCATTTCAGATTTTCAGGTGGTAGCAAAGAGAACGGTGTCAGGGTATGAAAATGCCCCACACTTGAGCTGTCTTGGAATCTTCATTTGAGGTTTGACTTCCGAATGGAAGGGTGTACCTGTCTAGGTGGGGTGGGAGAAAGGGAAATGACCGGGGGTCACCTCCTGGTCCCTTCCATGGCAGAATTCCACGTGACGTAGAGGTGACAAATCCTCACAGAGGAGGAGGGAAGAGTGTTTGGAGAAAGACAACAATCAAGCCCTTCAGCCCTGGTAAGTTTATTGCAGTTTTGACTGCGGGCCCCAACCTTTTTTCACCAAGAACTGGTTTCATGGAAGACAATTTTTCCATGGACCGGGGTGAGAGGGTGGTTCGGGGATGATTCAAGTGCGTTACATTTATTGTGTACTTTATTTCTGTTAGTGTCACATCAGCTCCACCTCAGATCATCAAGCATTAGATCCCGGAGGTGGGGACCTCTGCATTTTGAGGTCAGCCAATGAGTGAGGGCAGGAGCGCAGGGTGGGAACAGGGTCAGGGCAGGAAACGTGCAGGGTAGAAAACCACTGCCCAAAAGCAATGGTCAAATCTTCCTTCTGGAGAGACAGCTCAGAAAACGTGTCCATTTACAATACCAGGCTGGCTTCTCAAAAGACAAAAACCAAAGTCACGGTCTGCCCCCGCTGGTAGATTCTCCTAGGGAGAAAAGCTTGATGGATTGAGCAACTCTCTCTTAAATATGCAGGAAATCATATCTGCTCATATATTTTTCAGAATATTTTCTGTTCTTGCAGTAAAGAAGTGAAAGCATTGTGGCAGGGTGGGGGCAGGCCTATCTAAAATTACTTCATGCTTTCTCAGAAACATAAAAAAAGATATTTAAATTCTCCAACATAAAACTTATTTGTAGTGATTTTATTCATGTTTTCCAAATACAGTAAACTCCAGTTTATGGGGCATTCTATCAATTGGAAGCCTATTTACTGGTAGTTTAGTGCTTCTGTAGAACCCAAGCCAACAAAAACAAAACAAAAATCAAACATGATTTTGTAGCTTGTCTTGTTATGAACCTTGATGTTCATAGCTAGAATGGACTGAGGGAAAAATTTCCCTATAATCTCAGTGTTAGGTGTTTTCTCTTTGACTCTGATGTATTTAAAATTGATCATTTATGCACTACCAGAATGTTTATTCAAATGAAGCATCCAGTTGGTCTACTCTGCAAATCTGAAAGGTAATGCAACAAATATCTCTTCTTCAAGGGAGGGTTTGGATCTGTATGACTTCAGGAGTGCAGTTTCAACTCATTAATATTTCTTGGGAGAAATGGTTCTCTATCTATGAATTATCACACATCGAAATTATATCTTAGACCTGAGGTACAACCAGCTCACTCCTTTGAAATTCATGAAGATCAAGTTCACATGGCAAGTGTTTTTGCTTTTAAAAAAACTTCTCTGTATAGTACAGCAAACTCGACTCAATATTCTATAATAACTTATATGGGGAAAGAATCTAAAAAGAGTGGATATATGCATGTGTATAATTGAATCAGTTTGCTGTACATGTGAAACTATTACAACCTTGGTCATCAACTGTATTTTGATTACAAAAAATTTAAAAAGGAAAAAAATACACAAAAAAATCCCTTCTCTCCCATATATAAGAATTTCCTTATTTGGTTATCAAAGACAGAGGTCATCTACTTGCCCTCATGAGTAACTGGCAACCTTCAAGGTTAAGGTCATTTTCACATGGTCTTTCCCAGCATTTATCAATGTGTGTCCTCCTGAAAAGAAATGTCGTTGCTTGTCTGTGTGTCCTTAACGATATGGTCATTCCAAACCGTCCATCTCTTAGCACATGTCCCAAATCTTCCGACATTCTAGCCACATTTGTTTTTTAGTTTGGGGTTTTTTTTTTTTTTAGTTAACCTGATTTGTGCCTCCTCCGGAATGACTTTTTCTTTCTAATCACCTCCTGCCCACTTCCCCATCCAGTTTAATTGTTCTCTGTTCTTCAAACCACACCCTCAAAGGACAAGCCATCTGTTTGGTGACAGTGCCACCCTCGGTTGTTGTAGTATCCTGTCCACACCTCCCCTGGAGGAACGGTGACACTTCATCATTACCATGATGTGCCTGCCATGAAGCCACTCCTGGCCGGGATGGGCCTGGCCTGGCCCATCTGTGCTGTGATTTTATGTTCTACTCTCCAGACTGAAGCCCCAGCACCTGGAAGGCTCTCAGAGGATGCTTGGTGGTTTTCGTACCTGGATTATTGATGAACGGTGCTGGGACAACGTTTTACTCAAAAATAGTCCTAGAGCTGCATGTCAGGTGCATAAGACATCAGTGTCTTCACTCCTCTTCTACATTATTCTCTTTCTCTTTAAAATTATAGTAATTTACAATATTGTGTTTGTTAGTTTCAGGTGTGGTGTTGGAGAAGACCCTTGAGAGTCCCTTGGACTGCAAGGAAATTGAATCAGTCAATCCTACAGGAAATCATTCCTGAATATCCATGGGAAGGACTGATGCTGAAGCTGAAACTCCAATACTTTGGCCACCTGATGCAAAGAACTGTCTCATTGGAAAAGACCCTGATGCTGGGAAAGATTGAAGGCGGGAGGAGAAGGGGATGACAAAGGATAAAATTAGTTGGATGGCATCACCAACTCAATAGATATGAGTTTGGGCAAACTCCTGGAGTTGGTGATAGACAGGGAGGCCTGGCATGCTGCAGTCCATGGGATTGCAAAGAGTCAGACATGACTGAGTGACTGAACTGAACTGAACTGATATATACACTTCTTCAGATTCTTTTCCCTTATAGATTATTATAAGATATTGCCTACAGTTCCCTGCGCTATACAGTAGGCCATTGTTTATTTTATATACAGTAGTGTGTATCTGTTAATCCCAAACTCCTAATTTATGCCTCCTGCTGACTTTCCCCTGTGGTAACCATTTCTATGTCTGTGAGACTACTTCTGTTTTGTATATAGGTTCATTTGTATCATTTATAAATTCTACATATAAACGATATCATATGATACTCATCTTTCTCTGTCTGACTTAGTTCACTTAGTATGATCATCTCTAGGCTCATCCATCAGAGAAGGCAATGGCACCCCACTCCAGTACTCTTGCCTGGAAAATCCCATGGAAGGAGGAGCCTGGTAGGCTGTGGTCCGTGGGGTCGCTAAGAGTCAGACACAACTGAAAGACTTCACTTTCACTTTTCACTTTCATGCATCGGAGAAGGAAATGGCAACCCACTCCAGTGTTCTTGCCTGGAGAATCCCAGGGATGGGGGAGCCCGATGGGCTGCCGTCTATGGGGTCGCACAGAGTTGGACACGACTGAAGTGACTTAACAGCAGCAACAGGCTCATCCATGTTGATTGAGATGACAAAATTTTCTTACTAAAATATCAAATTTAGAATAAAATTAAAGGAATTCTGCATTAATATCCTTTTACCCATAACCTCAATTCTACCACTAATGCTATTATGCACATCTTACCAAATATTTCTTTAATCACTTCAGTATCTGTTAATTCATCTTATTTTATTGATGCATTTAAAAATAAACTGCAGACATCAATAACTTCCCCCTAAATAATTCAATATGTTTATTACTAAGTAGAATGCCGTATCTTTTTTTTCTATTGAGGCAAAATGTACATACACTAACATGGATAAGTAGTAATGGTACTTTCTTCATTAAAAAAATACAGAAAGTGCTGAAAAAGAGTGGATATATGAGTGTGTGTGTGTGTGTGTGACTGAATCACTTTGCTGTAACCTGAAACTAGCACAACACTGTAAATCAACTCTTCCTGAATATAAAATAAAAATTAAAGAAGAAAAAATGCAGACACCTAGGACACAGAACCTGACCAACAAAACATAGAACATTCCCGTCACCCCGTAAAGTTCCTTCACATCCTCCCAGGCATGTCTACCCCTTCCATCCAAGGCAACCACAGTTCCGATTGTTTTTATCATCATAGATAAGCTTTCTGTGTTGTAGGAGTTCACATAAATGAAATCATGCAGCATGCTGTTGTTTGTGTGGCTTTTTTCACTCAGCCCAATCTTTCTGAGGTTCTTCCACTGTGCTGGTCTCCTCTGCCTCTTTACTGATGAGCAGTGTTCCATTGTGTGACTGTCACTCAGGATGTTGCCTGTTCTCCTGGTGTTCACCTGGGCCATCTCCAGGCTTTGGATAATATTATGAATAAAGATGCTGTGACTTTTTTTCTTGTTGCAATTTTTATTAAATAAAAAATCATTTCTTTTGGTGAATTAACAAGAATTTCTATGCTTGGGGTAAGTATATATTAAATTTATGAGAAGTTGTCACACTTTCAAAGTGATTGTACCATTTTCTACTCTTGTCAACAGTGGTTAGGAATTTCAGTTGCACTGTCATCTCATCAGCGCCTAGTATTGTCAGATTATTAATTTTAGCCATTCTAATGGGTGCACCCTTCACCTTTTAAACTCCTGAAATCCATCACCAGACTAAATCAGTGTCTAGAAAGTCCACATTTCCATATGTACATGTAATTTTAAATTTTTGTTTCCATTTTAAGTAATTTTATTACCCAATTATTTTCTTCAGGAGAAGAAAATAATTTGTCAGTTTTCATAATGACAAACTCATTATTAACTAGACATTTTGAAAATGTCATACAAATTGCTGTGAATAATTAAGTATAAAACCTAGAAATGGTACATGGCATCCAAGAGAAGCAGAATTCAAGAACTCCTACAAAATTGTCATACATATACTGACTTTACTGCATCACTGTATACAGATAACCAGTGGGAGAAGTTGCATTCTTTGTTTCAGGACTGACAAAATGTAGGCTTTGGAGCCCAAGTACCCTATTGGTTCTTATTCATCCTGCTTATTTATACTTCTTATTCATCCTACTTCTATGACTACTTCATATTCACCCTATGTCTACTATATTTACTACTATTCTGCAGTTGTTTTTCAGTCACTAAGTCCCGTCCGACTCTTTGTGACCCCATGGACTGCAGCACGCCAGGCTCCTCTGTCCTCCACTATCTCCGAAGTTTGCCCAAATTTATGTCCACTGAGTTGGTGATGCTCTCCCACCATCTCATTCTCTATACTACTATATGTACTACTTCTTATTCATACTACTTCTATAACTCTGAGAAAGTTGCTTATCAGAAGCCATTGCTTCTGGTTCTCCACCTGTAAAATAAGAATAACAGTAGTACCTCCTCATAGGATTGTCGTGAGGACTAAATGAATTACTGTGTGTAAAACAAGGCCTCGCATATTCTTTGACTTTGGTGGATTCTGTGCTGTGCCCCACAGATCCTGGTCCCCCCACCCACTTCCTTCAGTTAGCAGGACCATTGCTTCCAGAAATGAAGTAACTCAAATCTCCCAACAATTGCCCTTTATTAAAGGATGTTGCTCCTACCAGGGCACTTGACCTCCATGAGGGCAGCCCACATCCAATGGCGGGTCCATGTAGGGGTACAAACACCTGGCTAGCTTGCCTCTGTTTGGAGCATCTCTTAAGTGCCACCCAGCTCCAGAGCTCACCTATCATATATATTCCTTTTATTCCATCCTTACTTCTACTGCTTTAGTTCTTCCCCCAATCAGCTGTTGCCAAGATTAATCTAAAAGCTTCAAAGCTCATTTCCTTGTATCCAGGTCCAGCCCCTTCTAATCCATATTCATCTCTTTTGCTGAAATAATCTTTTCTGAAATGCCAGTCTGATCATGTCACCTTCCTGCTTGAAATTGTTTAATGGATTCTTATTGCCTTAAGAACAGAATCCAAAATTTCTCAGCACAGAATAGGAAACTGTAAAGATCTAGTCAATGTCTATCTATGTAGGTTTAAATCTTACCTCTCCCTCACCAATTCTTCAGCACCACAATTCAAAAGCATCAAAAGCATCTTGAGAGTCCCTTGGACTGCAAGGAGATCAATCCAGTCAACCATAAAGGAAATCAACCCTGAATATTCATTGGAAGGACTAATACGGAAGCTGAAGCTTCAATACTTTGGCCACCTGATGTGAAGAGCCAACTCATTGGAAAAGACCCTGATTCTGGGCAGAAGGAGAAGAGGGTGGCAGAGGATGAAATGGTTAGGTAGCATCACTGACTTAATGCACATGAGTTTGAACAAATTCCCAGAGATAGTGAAGGACTGGAAAGCCTGTTGGTCTGCAGTCCACGGGGTCACAAAGAATGGAACATGATTTAGTGACTGAACAACAACAGTTAAACTATTGTTTATTTCTGAACCATTCTTGAAGCTAAAGGTTTCAGTGTGACTTAACATCAGTTCCTTTGCTATGATGGTGACATTAAAGTATTAAATTCAGTGCTGTATTTTTCCTGAAGTTGCATTTACCATTAAAACTCTTTTTCCAATAGGGATCTGATAGCCTGTAGTATATTTACGATGAGTTAGAGGAGAGGAAAAGGGTTATAGGAATGCTGTTCAAGATTTTCCCCAAGTACCTTTTCTGTCTTTTTTTATGGGAAACAGTGTGAAGGAGAGAAATGTGACTAATGAATTTCTACCTGTGTGCTCATAAAGATTTATATTCTGGGCTGAATGTTATTACTGACCAATCAAATTGCTCAGCTACTCCTACTCATTTCATGAAAGTTAATAAGATCCTCACTGCAGCACTGGTGCAAAAATAAAAACTGATTTATGAAGAAGGTTGATTTTTTTGTACCAGTCACTCAGCTCTGTTTTCCTGATATATATGGTGAGGATGGGTGAAGACTATTAATACATTGTAACCCTAAGAGTATCTCAACCACCTGTTTGCTGTGAAGACCCAGTGCAGTTGCATTGCTTTCCTGTTCTTGGTACCTACAGTATCAAAAATAAATGGATATCAGATAAGGTCAGGGACATAGTCAACTAGTAGTTTAACGCTGAGCAATTCAACTAATATTTCTAAGTTTAAGCTTTGAATGTGAGTCTTTTATTTACACAGAGATTTTTTTTTTAAAGGGCAGCCAAAGAAATAAAAATCATACAGATGAAAAATCAGGCAGATGGAAAGAGGTAAACGTATTCTTTGAAGGTGATATGATCATTTCTGTCCAAACTAGTCAAGAATTTTCAAGTGAATCCAGTTAGTAAGATCATAAAATATAGTGTTGATATTCAAAAATCAATTGTATTTCTATAATAAAAGCAAACAGTTGGATGACAAAAATGCTACTTGCAATAGCATTAAAAAGATGAAATAACTAGAGATAAATGTTACCTACTAACTGCAAAATCTGTGCCATCTAAATTATAAAAAATTGCTGAAAAATAATAAAAAAGACCTAAGTTAATGAAGGGAAAGACACTACTGATGAAAGACTCAACATTGTTCAGATGTCAATCTTACCCAAACTGATCTTAAGATACAATTCCATTCCAAATCCCAACAGGCTTATTTGTAGAAATTGGCCAAGCTCTTTCTAAAATTTATTCAGAAAAGAAAGGACCTAGAATGCCAAAATAATTTTCAAGAAGAAAAAGAAAGTTGGAGAACACTATCTGATTTACAAGCTCACTGAGAAGTTATACCATCAAAACCAAAAGAATTGGTGCCAAGGACAGATGTAGACGGGGTTCCCTGGCAATTCAGTGGTCAGGGCTCTGTACTTACATGACTGGGGCCCTGGTTTGATCCCTGGTTGGGGAATTGCAATCTTGCAAGCTGTGAGGTTCAACAAAAAAAGAAAAGAAAAGAAAGAAAGGCAGTCATATAGATCAATGAAACAGAACAGAGACCATAAATAGATTCACGTCTATATATGGCCAAATGAATTTCAACAAAGATGTCAAGGTCAAGATGTCAATATAGAAAAAATAGAGATAGACATAAATTCCAAGTGGGACCTTCAGCACTGAGAAGGTAGCAGCGAGAAAGAACACAGCGTCTTCAAGGAAGGGTAAGTGAAACAGCACGACACACACTTGAATCCAAAGTTGGGTTAGGGAGTAAGGGGCTTCACAAACAGGTGTGTGAACGTCTCTGGATGTTCCCAGGCCAAGCAAGGTACCAGGTCTATGCAATAATCATTTATAAATGTAACTTTTCAGTAGCTGTGCAGCAGCTGTGAGAATGAATCCTTCATTTTCTCTCACATTTACGTCCCTTAATAAAATCTTTGCTTCTCAGAGTGCACAAACTACACCAGCTCCAAAAAACTCCTTCCAGGGGAACAATTTAAAAAAGGAAAGAAGTAAGAGAACAATTAAAATAGAGGAACCACAGCTTCCACTTTATATGCTGAGCCAGAGATGGTAAGGGGTGTTAACTTAGAAGAAGAAGGAGACAAAGACAAAGATAGAATATTGTACTGCTCAGGGTTTTCCAGAGAAACAGAGCCAATAATGTGGATGGAGCTATGTATCTATAGACAGATATAGAGACATGCCAACAGATTTCTTATAAAGGAATGAGTTACAGGATTATGGAGGCTGACCGATGTCAAGAACTTCACGGTGAGTGTACAAGTTGGAGCCCCAGGACGGGGTCCAAAGCAGTGAAGAGCTGAAACAATCGCTCTTTGATTTCCTCTGCCTAAGGTTTCCCCTTCTCTGATCCCCCCATTTTGTTATTCTGGTAAGTCCTGTCTAAAGGCAGGAAAGAGCTGACGTCCTTGCTCAATGGCAGGCAGGCAGGAGAAATTCTCTCTTACTTGACAGTGTAGGGAGAACTAAAAGAATGAACTTTCAGGCCCTCAACTGAGTGAGTGAGGCCCACCCACATTGGGAGAGCAATCTGCTTTGCTCAGTCCCACCATTCAAATATTAATCACACCCTGAACATTCTCACAGACACACTCAGAATAGTGTTTGACCACATGTCTGGGCAACCATGATCCAGTCACATTGACCCATGAAAATAACCATCCCCAATGTTTGGGGATTATGGGTTGTTGTTATGTTCTTAGTTGCTAAGTCAAGTCCAACACTTTTGCAACCCTAAGGACTGTAGCCCACCAGGCTCCTCTGTCCAAGGAATTCTCCAGGCAAGAGTACTGGAGTGGGTTGCCATTTCCTTCTCCAGGGGATCTTCCTAACCCAGGAATCGAATCCACATCTCCTGCATAGAAGGCAGATTCTTTATTGGGTTATGGGTACTGACCTTACATTCTAAAATAGAGTTTAGTGAGCAGACCATTTAGCATGAGAGTTATTTTCACATTCTCCAGCTCTATGTATAGATTTTACACAGGGAGCAAAAAGGAAAACTAAATATTCTTACTGTTTGATGCTTAAATGAAAAGAAGTATCATACCTCCAGGAGAGCTTCAGTCCCCACCCCAAAGCCCAGGGAGGAGGAAGGGAGATTCTGGACCCAGACTGGGGCCTGGTGTTCACAGGTACACCTGGTGACTGAGCCAAAGACAAGCTCATCCATGAAGGGGAAACAGGAAATGATCATTTTATGAGATTTTGTACACTTACAGCTTCATTAAGCTCCTGTTTCAGCCGCCTCCAAAGTTTAATCACCCTTTCTGGGAAAGAAGTTATGTTTGTTTTCATGAGAACTTCCTGTCTCACGCTGATTTCCTGGGACTAGATGGTGACGGTAGTCCTATAAAATATTGAATTCTGTGGGCTTTACTTTCCTAGGATTATCTAAATACTTCTCTCCTTCAAGGCCAATCTTGAGTCTAACATCTAGGAAACCTCCTCACAACCATAGACCTGTCTGCCTGGTAAGGAAGAGCAAGTCTTCTAGAACTTGTAGTCTGCGCATTTCACCTTAACGCTTGATTGTAAAAGTCTTCGGTTTCTCCAACTTTTCTTATGGTTAAGTAGTTCCAAACAGACAGAAAAGGTCTCAAAATAGTTTTGTTTTTGAAACCTCACTCCTTGTGCCTGCACTTCTCCCGTATCTCATTTGTCCTTCTTTGGATCCCCCACATGGAACTAAATTCCTGATCATAAGGATGAAAGAAGACATGGGACCATGCTGTGGATGGCACAAGAATCAGCTTCAAAATGTGTCCTCTTTCTCCTTTTTTCTGTTGCCTCCACTCCAGTCCAAACCAGCAGGAGGATCCTGCCATGGTCTCCTAAGTGGTTCCACCCACCTCTCATGCATTCCCTGCTTATCCTATTACAGTCAATCAGTTCAGTCACTCAGTCGTGTCCAACTCTTTGCAACTGCAGCACACCAGGCCTCCCTGTCCATCACCAACTCCCGGAGTTTACCCAAACTCAAGTCCATTGAGTTGCTGATGCCATCCAACCATCTCATCCTCTGTCATCCCCTTTTCCTCCATCTTCAATCTTTCCCAGCATCAGGGTTTTTTCAAAGGAGTCAACTCTTTGAAAAGAGTTGACCAGCATCATGTGGTCAAAGTATTGGAGTTTCAGCTTCAACATCAGTCCTTGCAATGAACACCCAGGTCTGATCTCCTTTAGGATGGACTGGTTGGATCTCCTTGCAGTCCAAGGGACTCTCAAGAGTCTTCTCCAACACCACAGTTCAAAAGCATCAATTCTTCATTGGACCTTGCTTCTATCACTAGTCACATCCACAACTGGGTGTTGTTTTTGCTTTGGCTCCATCCCTTCATTCTTTCTGGAGTTATTTCTCCACTGATCTCCAATAGTATATTGGGCACCTATAGGCCTGTGGAGTTCATTTTTCAGTGTCCTATCTTTTTGCATTTTCACACTGTTCATGGGGTTCTCAAGGTAAGAGTGCTCTTGATTAAAACTTTAGAAGGTTTATCCCATCAATTTTAGGAAAACATCCAAGCTTTCTAGTCTGGCCTATAGGGGTCTGCATAATCTAACTGCTTATTGTCACCAGTGAATTTAACCCTCCTACCATTGGGGGAAAAAAAATGATCTCTCTGACTCTTTTGCAACCCCAAGAACTGTAGCCCACTAGGCTCCTCTGTCCATTGGGTTCTCTAGGCAAGAGTACAGGAGTGGGTAGCCGTGCCCTCCTCCAGGGGATCTTCCCAACCCAGGGATCAAACCCAGGTCTCCTGCATTGTAGGTGGGTTTTTTACCATCTAAGCCACCAAAGTTGAGTTCAGTTCAATTGCTCAGTCGTGTCCAACTCTTTGCAACCCCATGGACTGCAGCACACTGGGCATCCCTGTTCATCAGCAGCTCCCAGAGCTTGCTCAAACTCATGTCCATTGAGTCAGTGATGCCATCCAACCATCTCACCCTCTGTTGTCCCCTTTTCCTCTCACCTTCAATCTTTCCCAGCATCAGGGTCTTCAAATGAATCAGTTCTTCGAATCAGGTGGCCAAAGTATTGGAGTTTCAGCTTCAGCATCAGTCCTTCCAATGAATATTCAGGACTGATTTCCTTTAGGATGAACTGGTTGGATCTCCTTGCAGCCCAAGGAACTCTCAAGAGTCTTCTCTTAGATTATAGATTACCGGTAATCTATAATCTGCTTGCAAACCATAAGTACCGTGGTCTCCGGATCTCTTAGCTCCATCTCCTCAACTTGGAAAACTTCCTGGTTTGTGCCTGTTACTGTCCTTCACATCACTGACTCTCCAGGGCAGGAGAGTTGCTCTATGACTCTTCTTCTCTAGGGCAAGAATCCAGGATGATGATAGGAATCTTGTTTATTGCCCATGTCTCAGAGATCACTGTCCAGCTCTGCTTAATGCCCAAAACCTCCAGGCCATTGTCTCATGGACCTTTTCTGTTTTTCAGTTTCCTAGTCAGGACGGTAAATCCAGTCTCTGTGAAACCATCTTGGTCATCAGGAGATAGCTCATTGACTAAATCCATATAGCCTTTAAAAAAGTTGTGATATCATTGACAAACTATCAAATTCACCCTCTCAGTTCAGTTCAGTCGCTCAGTTGTGTCTGACTCTTTGCGACCCCATGAACCGCAGTACACCAGGCCTCCCTGTTCATCACCAACTCCCGGAGTTCACTCAAACTCATGTCCATCAAGTTGATGATGCCAACCAGCCATCTCATTCTCTGCCGTCCCCTTCTCCTCCTGCCCCCAATCCCTCCCAGCATCAGGGTTTTTTCCAGTGAGTCAACTCTTTGCATGAGGCGGCCAAAGTATTGAAGTTTCAGCTTCAGCATCAGTCTTTCCAATGAACACTCAGGACTGATCTCCTTTAGGATGGACTGGTTAGATCTCCTTGCAGTCCAAGGGACTCTCAAGAGTCTTCTCCAACACCACAGTTCAAAAGCATCAATTCTTCAGCACTCAGCTTTCTTTATGATCCAACTCTCACATCCATACATGACCACTGGAAAAACCATCGCCTTGACTAGATGGACCTTTGTTGACAAAGTAATATCTCTGCTTTTTAATATGCTGTCTAGGTTGGTCATAACTTTCCTTCCAATGAGTAAGCATCTTTTAATTTCATTGCTGCAATCACCATCTGCAGTGATTTTGGAGCCTAGAAAAATAAAGTCTGACACTACTTCCACTGTTTCCCCATCTATTTCCCATGAAGTGATGGGACCAGATGCCATGATCTTAGTTTTCTGAATGTTGAGCTTTAAGCCAACTTTTTCACTCTCCTCTTTCCCTTTCATCAAGAGGCTTTTTAGTTCTTCTTCAATTTCTGCCATCAGGGTGGTGTCATCTGCATATCTGAGGTTATTAATGTTTCTTACAGCAATCATGATTCCAGCTTGTGCTTCTTCCAGCCCAGTGTTTCTCATGATGTACTCTGCATATAAGTTAAATAAGCAGGGTAACAACATACAGCCTTGATGTACTCCTTTTCCTACTTGGAACCAGTCTGTTGTTCTATGTCCAGTTCTAACTTCCTGACCTGCATACAGGTTTCTCAAGAGGCAGGTCAGGTGGCCTGGTATTCCCATCTCTTTCAGAATTTTCCATAGTTTATAGTGATCCACACAGTCAAAGGTTTTGGCATAGTCAGTAAAGCAGAAATAGATGTTTTTCTGGAATTCTCTTGCCTTTTCGATGATCCAGCAGATGTTGACAATTTGATCTCTGGTTCCTCTGCCTTTTCTAAAACCAACTTGAACATCTGGAACTTCACGGTTCCTAAAGCCTGGCTTGGTGAATTTTAAGCATCACTTTACTAATGTGTGAGATGAGTGCAATTGTGTGGTAGTTTGAGCATTCTTTGGGATTGGAATGAAAACTGACTTTTCCAGTCCTATGGCCACTGCTGAGTTTGCCAAATTTGCTGGCATATTGAGTGTAGCACTTTCACAGCATCATCTTTCAGGATTTGAAATAGCTCAACTGGAATTCCATCACCTCCACTAGCTTTGTACATAGTGATGCTTCCTAAGGCCCACTTGACTTCACATTCCAGATGTCTGGCTCTAGGTGAGTGATCACACCATCATGATTATCTGGGTTGTGGAGATCATTTTTGTACAGTTCTTCTGTGTATTATTGCCACCTCTTCTTAATATCTTCTTCTTCTGTTAGGTCCATACCATTTCTGTCATTTATTGAGCCCATCTTTGCATAAAATGTTCCCTTGGTATCTCTGATTGTCTTAAAGAAATCTCTAGTCTTTCCCAGTCTATTGTTTTCCTCTATTTCTTTGCATTCATCACTGAGGAAGGTTTTCTTATATCTCCTTGCTATTCTTTGGAACTCTGCATTCAAATGGGTATATCTTTCCTTTTCTCCTTTGCTTTTTGCTTCCCTTCTTTTCAAAGCTATTTGTAAGGCCTCCTCAGACAGCAATTTTGCTTTTTTGCATTTCTTTTTCTTGGGGATGGTCTTGATCCCTGTCTCCAGTACAATGTCACGAACCTCCGACCATAGTTCATCAGACTCTCTATCAGATCTAGTCCCTTAAATCTATTTCTCACTTCCACTGCATAAGGGATTTGATTTAGGTCATACCTGAATAGTCTAGTGGTTTTGTCCACTTTCCTCAATTTCAGTCTGAATTTTGCAATAAGGAGTTCATGATCTGAGCCACAGTCAGCTCCCGGTCTTGTTTTTGCTGACTGTATAGAGCTTCTCCATCTTTGGCTGCAAATATAATCAATCTGATTTTGGTGTTGACCATCTGGTAATGTCCACATGTAGAGTCGTCTCTTGTGTTGTTGGAAGACGGTGTTTGCTATGACCAGTGCATTCTCTTGGCAGAACTCTATTAGCCTTTGCCTTTCTTCATTCTGTACTCCAAGGCCAAATTTGCCTGTTACTCCAGGTGTTTCTTGACTTCCTACTTTTGCAGTCCAGTCCCCTATAATGAAAAGGACATTTTTTTTGGTGTTAGTTCTAGAAGATCTTGTAGGTCTTCAAAGAACTGTTCAACTTCTTCAGCATTACTGGTCTGGGCATAGGCTTGGATTACCATGATATTAAATGGCTTGCCTTGGAAATGAACAGAGATCATTCTGTCATTTTTGAGATTGCATCCAAGTACTGCATTTCGGACTCTTCTGTTGACTGTTATGGCTACTCCATTTCTTCTAAGGGATTTCTGCCCACAGTAGTAGATATAATGGTCATCTGAGTTTAATTCACCCATTCCAGTTCATCTTAGTTCGCTGATTCCTAAAATGTTGATGTTCACTCTTGCCATCTCCTGTTTGACCACTTCCAGTTTGCCTTGATTCATGGACCTAACATTCCAGGTTCCTATGCAATATTGCTCTTTACAGCATCGGGACTTGCTTCTATCACCAGTCCCATCCACAATTGGGTGTCATTTTTGCTTTGGCTCCATCCCTCATTCTTCCTGGAGTTATTTCTCCACTGATCTACAGTAGCATATTGGGCACCTACCGACCTGAAGAGTTCATCTTTCAGTGTCCTATCTCTATTTTCGTATTCACTCTAAATGCTTTTGATACATGCCCCTCTGAAAGGCGTTAGGTGCAGGGCAGGCTCTAAACAGGTAATAAAAGCAGCCACCCAGGCAGTATCTTCCAGATAACCACCTGGTGTGTCAAGTAATGAGATTCTGTGGGCGAGAAGCTGTGAAGGGACTTTAACCCCACAGTGCCCACCGCATGACTCCAAGGCTCCCGATCCTCACTGTGATGAGCTCTCGGTTTCCCAGGCTACTGCAGAGCCACAGACAGGAGGCTGGAGGAGAATATATGACAACGCCACAAAGCGTGCTGATTTTACTGAGACTGGGCTGTTTTTCTTAAGTAAAGTCTCCCGGAATTGCTGCAAGCCTTTCGTTGATTTTTCAAAGCTGATTTTGACACTTTTTCTGCCAGTTTCCTTGATGCTTTTAGGGAGGAGAGAATTCCAAACCTCCAAAGGAAAAGCTGAATCATCCACTTTGTTGCTTAATATCTTTCTCACCTGCTAGAATGTGGTCTCCATAAAACAGGACATCTCTCTTGTTTAAGACAGCAGTTCCAGGGCAAACTAATATGACTTGGACAAAACAGGGGATCCATAAATACTTTTCAGTGGATAAATGGGTGGATGAAGGGCAGTCTGTCCATAATGAAGCATGTGGAATGTGACCTCAGCACCTGGTTGTCTTTCCATTTGCTTTTTCTCTCCAGCGAATAACATCCACTCCCTAAGGCTCACACCCTCACACAAGGGTCTTCATTTCACCCCAGCCCTCAATGTAAAAGGACCACCAGCAGCTGCATCAAAGCTACACCCAGCACAATCCAGCACCTAATCACAAGCAACCTTTAACTGTGCTTCACAGAGCAACAGAAAGCACATCTTTAGGATGGAATTTTTCCATCAGTCCTTTGTCTGGGTGCCCTAGAGTCTCATAAATCTCAGCATGCGTGCTCAGTCGCTCAGTTGTTATCCGACTCTTTGCAACCCTTTGGACTGTAGCCCACAAGGCTCCTCTGTCCATGGAATTCTCCAGGCAAGAATACTGGAGTGGGTTGCCATTCCCTTCCCCAGGGGATTTTCCAGATCATGGGGGTCAAACTGGTAGCTTATGGTGAATGATGTTGGATTCATGATCTCCAAAGAAGATTTAGCTTCAGAACCAGGGACCAGGCGTGATTACTCAAGAGCTTTTGCTTTGCAGAGTTGTATTAAAGTATGAAAAGGGACAGAGAAAGCTTCTGACAGAGACCTCAGAAGGGGAATGGAGAGTGCCCTCTTTGCTAGTGTTAGCAAGGGAGTTATATACTTCTTAAATTGGTTACTAGAATAAATCAAAAGAATGTCTCAAGGTTGTAAAAATCTTACTAGATCCACTCCCACAATTTACATTTTAAGACAACAGGATTGGAACTTAACAACAGAAAGATCTTACCAGACCTACTCCCATAATATACTTTCTAAGACCACAGGATTAGTCAGAAGGTTTTCAAGAAGGAGAAACTGTCCTCCAGCAGGAGCAGGCAGATTCTTTACCAGGGAAGCCCCCAAATCTCAGCAATACATCTTCAATACATCTTCAAAAGTTTGTTTTCAGCTTTGCTGAGATTACGCAATGCATCTGTTAATGAACCACTCCCATCCTGCTCCCAGTTGCCACCGAATATCTTCGAGAAAAGCCTCTGGACACGAGAAGGGTTTTCTGCTGCTCCTGTTGGGGGAGGGTGGGTGTGTGGCTCTTGCTGTAGCCTCACATGCCCTAGTTCCTGGAGTGGAATCTCCCTCGCTTTCCCCTAAAGGCTTCCACTGAGTTGGAAGATCATTTACTTGACACGAAGGATGCTCCTATCTCTCTCCCAGACCTCATTCCCCTGATGGTGCCCTTGACCTGATTTTCCAGGCCCTATTCATTCTCCACAGTGGAAAAAAACACACCAGACTCTTCTTCCTTTGTTCGCTAGAACCAGAAATAGGCAGGGGGAGAGGGTAACACAGGATTCTGAAGTTGAAATCACACAATTCATATGGAACCTGATCCTCAGGGGAAATCAAGCCTGTCCATGCATGAACACACAAAATGTGTCCCAAACTGGGCTTAAGCTTGTCTTATTTGACTTGCACTAGCCCTTGAGAGAGACGAATGCCCTCTTCAGATCACCATATGGGACGCCAGTGCCTGAAAAACGCAGGTTGCTTCCTCCAGCAGCTCCCCCCGTGACGAGCTCTGCCATTCTCACATGGAAAAAACTGCCCGTGCGGCTTTGAGTTGCAGTGTCTGTTTGTGCACTAGCACTGGCTGTTGCTTTGAGTGACCTCATTCTCAATCCGCCGCTGGGAGTGCTGACAAGGGTGAAAATGAGCCTCTATCGGAGGCCCTTGATGCCCTGGGGCCCGAGGATGGTCATTCAGTGGGTCTTTGAATCTCCTGGATGGATTTGCAAAAGTTTGTGAATATTATGTTTGCTAGTTTCAAGATGGGGTCTGTAACTTGACTCAACTTCCCAAAGGGGCCCAGCATTCAAAGGAGATTAAGAACCAGTAGTTTACATCATTGAAAATGGTCAATTATTTATTATTTAACTTTTCCAGCCTGCTCCTGGCATTGATGCAGCTCATGGCACTTCTCCACGCCCTCCCCAGGCATCTAAGCTCAGCTTGAGAAAGGTGCTCCTTTGCTTCCTCCTTCTGGGACACTCCCTCTGCCGCATGTTCCTTCTGTAGCTGGTCTTAAAGTGACCTCGATTCTCTGCTGAGTAACTCCCAGCAGCCAACTGAAGAAGGAAAACTCCAGTCTCCGTGTCCTGAGACCCTCACACAAGGGCAGAGTGCACGTCTCCTCCTGAAAGAGCAGCCTGGCACTCAGCCGATGCTGCCTCCGACAGTGGCCCCTGACATTTTTGGCACCAGGGACCGGTTTTATAGAGGATGCCGACCTTGGTAGATGGAATGGACAGATCTAAGCGGAGTCATGACTGGAAAAACCCAGAGATGACAGGGGTGTTGGCGGGAGAGACAGTGAGAAGGACTAAGCCTATGTGTGACCTTCGAGGATGACTCAGCAGTCACAATAAAGTCTCGGGGGGATCAGGGTAGGATGGGGCAGGAGCTACGATATGTGGGCCCGTAGAAACGAGTTGGGAGGAATTCTTGGCTTTAAGCTTTATTCCCCTGGAGATCTAGAACCCACGTTTAAATGGGAAGTGGCGTTTCTAGCTCCACTTTCAATGGCCCTTAGGATCTTCTACAGCTGAACTTCTGTAGCAGCACCTGAGTGAAAGGGCTGGAGGACCCGCAGACGGAAACAGGTTTTTGCGCAATTTCCCCACCATCTCCCCACCAGCTTCTGCTGAATGTGACCTGGTCAGCTCACAGTGTTTACCGCAGAAAAGGAGCTTCTCTGTGGTGCTTTCCATGTAAATCAAAAACGTGCCTCTCACCCTCTGGGGGGATGCCCAGCATCAGAGACAACCAAGAGACTGGTCAGAGGTGACAGAAAGTCTCCACATTCCTCATCCCAAATGCACTCCATCTGAGAAGAGAGTTCTCTTGCCCAGGAGCCCTCCTTGGCCTGTCAGTGTCCCCATCTGTCTTTACTTCCTCCTGGCTATGACGGAAACAGGGCAAGGAAATCATTTCTCCTAAGAACCAGGGTTTGTATCATCTCTTCAGTATAACTATTGGTTTCTCACCCCCAAGCCATTTTTCAAGAAACACTTAGAGTGCCCTAGCCTGCAGGAAATAAAAACTCTGAAATATTAATAATTTAAGAAAAAAGGAATGGCATTTAATCTTTCTGATTTTGTATCTGGGAGAGGCATAAACTAACAAGAGTGAACTTCATTGATAAACTGGGTCATGTGGTCGGGATGTTATGCCCGATGTCTGAATCCCCAAGCGGGAAGAGAGAAGGCTTCCAAGACAATGCAACTCGCAAAAAGGGAAGTTTATTACTGACTCGAGCCAGGGCTTCTGCCGCATCCAATGCAGTGGTGCAGGGTCAGAGAGCCCGGAGCCCCAGCTGTTACACAAACTTATAGGGTGAGCACATGCTGTTGGTAGTTGGTTTAAGCGGATTGGTTACAAGTTTGCAAAGCAATTTCATTGGTCAAAACTTTCAGGTGCTGGGACATTCTTGGGGGTTTCCGCCCCGTTCCTAATTTCCTAATTGGCAAACAGCGGTCAGTGTTAAGTGAATGCTGGTTGGTTATATCCAGGTGGCCTGATAATCTTACCACCCAGAAGTAGGAAGGCCTACTCCTAATCTAAGCTGCCTGCCATGGCGTTACTTCTGCTCGCCTCACAGGGATTCCACAACACTTAAGAAGTCAGGAAGTTTTAGAGCTTTCAGATCCATTCCAACATTAAATAAAGAACCTCCAGACAAATTTTGCCAGGGAGTAAAATTTGATGAGCTGGGTAAGAATGATTTCTAATTAGTACCTTAATTAATTTTTATGTAAAGAGATTTTCTGTAATAACTGAGAACAGTTTGTTCTCCTGAGCAGAGATAAATTGCCTTATTTATCATGTTCATTTATTTGGGGAACCTTTTTTTTTAATCATAAAAAATTGAAGTAGTCTTTGATCCAATCTCTTTCTAAATTATCACACAATTTCACTAATAGAATTGAACTGAAGGAAGTTTTATTATGTTAAGAATTAAATTTATTCAGGAAGATAAATTATAAAAGGACACACACTTACACAAACATGTACACACAGATAAGTGAAAAACTACCAAACAAAAGAATTCTTTAAAGGAGCAAACCTCTTCTCACTTTTTGTTTTTTCCAGTATGACTCATCCTAAAATTTAGACCTTGTGGGGGGTTAGTGAAATAGACAATATTCTGAAACTTTGGAATGGCAGGATACTTGAAACATAAGTAGAATCATTAAATAACAGAGCAGAAGAACACTTAAAACCACTTAATCATGATGCCAAATTCCTCTCCCACCTCTCACAGTTCAGTTCAGTTCAGTCACTCAGTCGTGTCCAACTCCTTGCAACCTCATGGACTGCAGCACGCCAGGCCTCCCTGTTCATCACCAACTCCTGGAGTTTACTCAAACTCATGTCCATTGAGTTGGTGATGCCATCCAACCACCTCATCCTCTGTCATCCCCTTCTCCTCCTGCCTTCAGTCTTTCCCAGCATCAGGGTCTTTTCCAATGAGTCAGCTCTTTGTATCAGGTGGCCAAAGTATTGGGGTTTCAGCTTCAGTATCAGTCCATCCAATGAACACCCAGGACTGATCTCCTTTAGGATGGACTGATCCACTTCTCACAGGAGCCTGTTTTATAGATATGAAAACTTAGGGATAGACATGTGGATTTACTAACAAGATCACATAATTTGTTGGTTAGGATTTGGCTGCATGTAAGACAGTGAAGGTCACTCAGTCGTGTCTGACTCTTTGTGACCCCATAGACTGTAGTCTGCCAGGCTCCTCTGTCCATGGGATTCTCCAGGCAAGAATACTGAACGGGGTTGCTATTTCCTCCTCCGGGGGATCTTCCTGACCCAGGGATGGAATCCCGGTCTCCTGCTTTGCAGGCAGATTCTTTCCCGTCTGAGCCACCAGGCATGCTCATTAACACTGGCTTAAACGTAGAATGACATTTTCTGTCCCACATAATATAAATTAAAAAATAAAATAATATGAATCCAAAATAAATAAATCTAGGCTGTTATGATGGTCCCATGTTCCTTAAAAGTCCAGACTGGGAACTTCCCTGTTGGTTGAGTGGTGAAGAATCCGCCTGCCAATGCAGGAGACAGTGGTTTGACCCCTGATTGGGGAACGAAGAGCCCATATGCCGTGGGGCAGCGAAGCCCGCACACCACAGCGAGAAAGCCTGCATGTCGCAACTGGGACCCAACACAGACAGATAAATAGTTTTTCAAGGTCCAGGCTATTGGCAGCTTCCATTTCCATGGTTCCCCTCATGAGCTCAGGCGGGGGCTGGCTGCAGCATTCCGTCCCCCTGCCAGGCAGCCAAAAGCTGGAAGGTGGAAGGGCAGGAAGGGGCACGCTTAACTCTGTCGCAGCTGAAGGAGCCTGTCTCAGATTCCCAACCAGGAACACAGCGAGAGTCACAGCAGCCATACGACTGTTCAACCTGGGCTGGGAAGTGTCACCGCTTACCTGAATGCATTGGTGCCCTAAACACACACATACACACACACACCTCCCCACGCATACACAATAACAGCAACAACCAAAACCCCCAAACTATCGTCGAAGGAGGAATTTTGCTAATAAGGAGGGAGATTTTAACACTGTGCTGTGCTGTGCAGTGTTTAGTCGCTCAGTCATGACCGACTCTTTGGGACCCCGTGGACTGTAACCTGCCAGGCTCCTCTGTCCGTGGGGATGCTCCAGGCCAGAACACTGGAGTGGGTTGCCCTGCCCTTCTCCAGGGGATCTTCCCAACCCAGGGATCAAACCCTGGTCTCCCGCATTGCAGGCACATTCTTTTACCGAATAAGCCACCAGGGAAGCCCCTGGTGGAGCTAAATTTAATATCGGGCAGATAATTAACTTTTTGCCACACAACCAATTCATGTCAAAACTAAAACTCGGAGTTCTTAAATAGCAGTTCTTTCTATGAGAGAAAACCTGAGAACTCTTGGATGTAAAACTCCTTGCCTATAGTTAGAATCAAGGAGCCACAGACCTCAGAGATGGTGGCTCTTCTCTCTGCTGCCCCAGGGCCCGTCCCAGTGGCGTTCAGATGTCGTTTCCTGGAGAGCAGCCTGGGTGTCACAGCAGAAGATCTCCTGGAAGCCCCCAGGCCACAAGCCAGTGGTGGGATCTTGGTCATGTCATATATCCTCTGTGACCATCTTAGCTTGTACTTGTGGAGTGCAGACACCGAGGCATACTCTGAAGGGGCAAGTCAGCTCCAGGACAAAATCTTATTCCCCTTTTCAACAAGATTTACTCACCTCTTAAGCTGCTTTTATGTGAATCTTATGATGTTGCTGCTAAAAGCCCACTTAGATATGATTTGTGGTGCCCTTGGAAGGTTTTTTTATAAAGTACACACACACACACACACACACACACACACATCAATTCCTCCTAAGAAACAAGGATAGTTGAGACTGGAGAGCAGAAGAAGGATGAGAAAGAAAGAAGCTACTCTGAAGAGTTTGTAGAAGCAAGAAATAAGACAAGTTAAATGCATTGTGCATGCTCAGTCATGTCTGACTCTTTGGGACCTCAAGAACTGGAACCCACCAGGCTCCTCTGTCCATGGGGGATTCTCCAGGCAAGAATACTGGAGCGGGTTGCCATTTCCTCCTCCAGGAGATCTTCCTGACCCAGGGATCAAACCCATGTCTCCTGTGTCTTTTGCATCGGCAGGTGGATTCTTCACCACTGTGCCACCTAGGAAGCCAAATAATTAATTATCTGTGATTATTACATAACTGAGTTTTGAGAGTTTGTCCTTTAGTTAGTCAGATGATGGTCTCCCAGAGAGGAAAGAAAGGAGATTATTATTTTCCTATTTGCCAGAGAGGAAAGGGAAATAGGGGGAAGCAAATTGACTATCAAGAGATGACAATACACAAATGACTAAAAGGCAGAAAAAATCCTGAAAAAATAGAAAATGCAAACATTGGACTGACCAAGTAATCCCAAATGGCAAAGGATTTGTTTGGACGGATGTTTTCATCCATTTCAGTTCAGTTCAGTTTCTCAGTTGTGTCCGACTCTTTGCGACCCCATGGACTGCAGCATGACAGGACTCCCTGTCCATCGCCAAACCCTAGAGTTTGCTCAAACTCATGTCCATCAAGTCAATGATGCCATCCAACCATCTCATCCTCTGTCGTCCCCTTCTCCTCTCGCCTTCAATCTTTCCCAGCATCAGGGTCTTTTCCAATTAGTCAGTTCTTCCCATCAGGTGGCCAAAGTATCAGAGCTTCAGCTTCAGCATCAGTCTTTCCAATGAATATTCAGGGCTGATTTCCTTTAGGATGGACCTCCTAAAGGTCCTAGGTTGGATCTCCTTGCAGTCCAAGCGACTCTCAAGAGTTTTCTCCAACACCACAGTTCAAAAGCATCAATTCTTCAGCACTCGGCTTTTTTTTTTTAATAATCCAACTCTCATATCCATACATGACTACTGGAAAAAACATAGCTTTGATTAGACGAAACTTTGTCAGCAAAGTAATGTCTCTGCTTTTTAATATGCTGTCTAGGTGAGTCATAGCTTTTCTTCCAAGGAGCAAGCATCTTTTAATTTCATGGCTGCAGTCACCATCTGCAGTGATTTTGGAGCCAGAAAAAAAAAGAAAGAAAGAAATCTTATATTTTATATTTATATCTTATAATTTATATTTTATAAAGCTATATTTAAAAATATGCAGTGATTTCGGAGCCCCCTCAGAAATAAATTCATCCACTTATTCACTCATTATTTCATACATTCAGCAAGTATTTCTGAGGAAGTTAACAACCCTACAGAAGTTTTATCCTAAGGGCTTTGTGACTCAGTGGTGATGGTGGTGATGATAATGGTGATGGCGATGATGGTGGTAATGATGGAGTTGGTGGTGATTAGGTGATGTGATGATGATGGTGAAGAAGATGAAGATAACTATAAATACTGACATGGTACTAGCTATGTGCCAGACATTGTTCTAAGCATTTTGTTGAATTATTTCCTTTAATCTTCACATCAACTCCTTGAGTGGATGGTTATTTTTATCCCTACTTTGCATATTAGGAAACCGAGGCATAGAGGTGTGAGTCATCAATTAAAAGTCAATTCTGTTTTTATACAAACCTCCAAGAAAGCAGAGTAGTATATTGCGGTAGGTAGTTTCTGTGATGGCCCCGATGACCTCCTCCTCTGATAGTCATGGCCTTGAGCAGACACTTTCCCCAGAGTACCTTTCTTCCAGCCAGTAGCCTAACTGAGTGTTGATTAGTCTCACTTCAGTCTTGCTGGCAGACTCTGCCCCTTGTGAATTTTGACGAAGCAAGTTGCCACATGCAGAAGGCCCACCTGATAAGACCTGGGAGTGGTCTCTGGTTCATAGTCAGCTGGAAACTGAGACCCTTAGTCCAACAGCCTGAAAGGTACTGGAGCCTGTCAAAAACCACATAAATGGACTGGAAGCTGATTCTTTCCTGGCTGAGACCACGGCCCTGGCTGACACCTTTATTGCAGACTTTGAGAGCCTCTGACATGGAAGATTCAGCTAAGCCAGACCATATTAATGAGCCTCAGAAACTGTGAGATTTAAAAAAAAATAAAATACGTGTAGTTTCAAACCACTAAGCTTGGGGTAGTTTGCCACGCATAAATAGGTATATAAATAATACGTGTAAACTAAGGGGGCTTCCCTGGTGGCTCAGCAGTAGAGAATCCATCTGCAATGCAGGAGATGTGGGTTTGATCCCTGGGTTGGGAAGATCCCCTGGAGAAGGGAATGGCAACCCACTCCAGTGTTCTTGCCTGGGGAATCCCATGGACAGAGGGGCCTGGGGGCTACAGTCCACGGGGTGGCTAGAGAGTCAAACAGGACTTACAGACTAAACCGTGGCCATGTGTATAGCACTGTTCAGGAGAGTTCCCTCCAAAACAGTCTAGAAGCAGAGGGAATACACATAAGAAGTACGATAAATACCACTAGTGACAAGAATAGAAATTAAACTAGTATTAAGGTACAGAAATATTTTATAATTTGCCAAGAGAAGCACAGTGAATTATACAACTTGCTTTGGAGATGGCTGGAGGGTAGCCTTTAGGGAAGAAACTTTGCCCCATGTATTCAAACTTAACCTGGACTTCCTCTTTAAAGTTTTTAAATGTTTGAAGTTTTTTAAAATTTATACAGCAATTCTACTTGTAAAATTTTTATCTAAATGAACAATTAGATTTTTGTATAGAAACATACCAAGGTGCAGTTCACTGAACAGTTTTGATTATATAATTAAAAACCCTATAATTTGATTATATAATTAAAAACCCTAACCAGTCTAAAGTTGAAAACAACCCAAATATTTAGCAATTTTTTATTGAAAAAATGTTAGGACAACTCCAGACATAGAACTGTATGCCTTCCTTTGCATGTTTAAGGCAGGAAAAAACTGAATAACATTGAAAAATAATTATGATTTATTAAATCAAAAGGTATCTTATAAAGCAGACCTCACAGTAAATCTTTACTGTGTGAATTACATGTATATGTATGTAATATGCTCAGGGATGTGTATATATAGCCTGAAAGTGAAAGTGTTAGTCACTCAGTTGTGTCCAACTCTTTGCGACCCCGTGGACTGTAGCCCGCCAGGCTCCTCTGTCCATGGGATTCTCCAGGCAAGAATCCTGGAGTGAGTAGCCAGTCTCTTCTCCAAAGGATCTTTCCAACCCAGGGATCAGACCCCAGTCTCCTGCATTACAGGTGGATTCTGTACCATCTGAGTCACCGGGGAAGCCACTCCAGGAACAAAGAACCAAAACAATTTATATTAGGATGGTTAAAGACATTTGCCTCACTTGCCACAACTATTATACAGTATTATGGATGATTTTTATTTTCATATTTGTTCTTTTCTGCATTTTCCACACTTAAAATGATTATAGGTTGTTCTTGTAATTAGGAAAAAAGTAATGTATTATTGCTAATAATATAACTCACTTCATGATGCCAGACAGATGTGTTACTGAATGTTCATTTCTTTTTAATTTGTAGGCAGAAGACCCTGAAAAATACATTAAAGCAAGAAAATGCTGATAATATATTGTCTCTGGTAAGTAATGAAGTTAATCTTTCATTTCACTCTTGATAGCTAATTTACTTCAGCTTGTACATTGCCTTGCCAATGAGTCAGTGAAACACCATGGCTGTTGGAAGCAAAATGATATTTTAATTATGTTGGCTATTGATAAGAACTGCTGACCTATTAATTATAAAGGGTATAAAGTAATCAAAACCCATCCTATTCTAAAATATTGAGCACACAAATGTTCTTTCAAACTTCCCAGGGAAGAAACAATCTACAAAAATATGGAGCCAATTTCCTGTCCAAGAGAGTTTCCCAGAATAAATCATTTATTGGTCACTGAAGCTTCAAAGTGATTCCTGGATGAAATGAGCAACTGAATACAGATCAACCTTGAATGTATGTCTCACAGAATCTTGCACGATTAGACCATTCATAGTATTTATTCTTCAGCAAGAAACTCTTTGTTTCAATCAATCAATCTATTACGGTTATAGCAGATCAAAAACATGATTAATTAATGATTGCCTGTAACACCAATGACTCAGGGATAACTTGATTTTCTCAGGCTGTCTACCCATATGGAATGAGTGAGTGGATCACAGTAGGGAGTTAAGTTGGCGTTGGTGACTATGGTGAGGAATATGGCAACGTTTTCTTTATCGCTGCTAAATTGGAGGAAATGCTATACTCTGCACAAAAATAACCACTCTGTATGAGTTCTGTATAAAACAAGATGACCCAAATGTGTCCAAACTGAGGAACAATGCCTTATCTAGTGAGAACCAATGCCCTCATGGACTCGTCTGTGAAATATATACCGAGGGAAGAGAGAAAATATTAAAGAATGGTTTGAGCAGACTCTCGGAGATTTTTCAAGTCTGTAGTGAAATCCATGGGCCAAACACCATAGCTGATGCCCTTTAATGGGCCTTCAGTTCTGTATTATCATTTTTTATTTGTGTTACTTTGGTTGACTGCGTATTTTTGCAGGCCTGATCTCACATCCATTGTGTGGCTGAGACAGGGGTGTGTTTCTCTGCTGTTACTTGTGCTCTGGGCACAGAATGCTAGGATTTAGGGATTCGGCCCCTGCAGACATCCTCAGTCCTCATCAGGGAGCCCTGCAGACCTTGGGATGCCCCCATCTTTCTCTTTGAATGACACTACTTCTCAGATTAACTAAGCGGTCCCCAGGGACATAAGATCAGGTAGCAGATCCCAATATGAGGCAAGGCAAGGTGTGAGGTGGAGTTCACCATCCCAAGCATCACGAAGCCCCACAGCATCACGTGATGATCTGATAAGAAGCACCTCGGTCCCGGGATGAGCAGAGGAAGGAGCAGAGGTGCCAGATGGGCCACGGGTGGTCCCTCCCCAGCCGGGCTCTGCACATCCTTCCTGCAATACCACCATGAGTAAGGGCCACATCAGGGCCACAGTCTGCTGTGCAGCTTCATGGCTTAGTCCCCTGGAACATACTGCATTCTCTCTGAGCTAACGCAGCTAGCACCACCTGTGGTACCTGGGGCGTACGGAAAGAGAACGTAGACGGTATAAAGTACATGATTATTGTCACTAATATGCTTTTTTGACATTCTGGAAACATCCATGGGCCTCCTGCACCTTCTGTAGGACTCTGGAATAAATACTGACTTGCTATTGGGCTGTGGATGCAAGAGTGGAACCTGGGAATTCGTAGCTGCTGTGTCACCAGCTCTATGGGTGGAGTCCTGCCCTGAGTTAGTCCACAGGATTCTGCCAGGGGAGTTCAGTAGATGGGTCTTGAGGTGGTGGACGTATTTCCCTGGCATCTATTTGATATCCCCTGTCTGTCTCCTGGTTCGGACAGTATCGTCCAAGGCCATGAAATCTACACTCACCTGTTCTCCGCCCACCTCCTACAGAATCAGGACCAGACTGGGCACCTCGTCAGGAGTTGAAAGGAGAAGAAAAGCAAGGTATTTTTGTGATTCCTCTTAATTCTACCCTGCACTTGATGAGGAACAAAATCAAGCCTCGTCATATTTTAAGAAGCTCGGGAATCAGAAGAGGATTCAGGAGAACAAGATGTCCTTTCAGAAGTGAACTGACTTAGAATCAATGAAAACTATATTTTAAGAAGCTTGAATGACCACCAGTGATCAGTTAGGAGAGTGTGTGTCTCAGGTGTATCCCAGAGCAACGGACTGCCTGCCACTCACCACACACACCTGTCAACACGTTTGCCTGCCCAGGTTTTAACCTTCCACCCCCACCACCATCTTATCTGTGTCTGCAGAGGCAGAGAGCGCCGAGCGGACTTCCAGGCACACTTGACTACAGACTTTGGACTTTCTGGCCAGTTCCTATGTGCTGTCATGACCTGTGTGTTGTCTAGCGTGGTTCTGTGCATTGCCTATGTGATGTCATGACCCTTGTCTGGCTTGTTATTATTGTCTAGCTTATGGGGACCATACATCGGGGTACAGTGGATAACAGGTCAGGCCCTGGAGCCAGACTGCCCAGGCTCAAATCCGGCTTGGCTGTGACACCTTAAGCAAGTTACTTAACCTCTCTCATCTGCAGTTTCCTCATTTATAAATTAGACGTCACTGTTGTTGTTGTTCAGTCACTCAGCCATATCCAACTCTTTGGGACCCCATGGGCTGCAGCACGCAGGCCTCCCTGTCCTTCACCATCTCCCGGAGGTTGTTCAAACTCATGTCCATTGAGTCAATGATGCCATCCATCCATCTCATCCTCTGTTGCCCCCTTCTCCTCCTGCCTTCAATCTTTCCCAGCATCAGGGTCTTTTCCAGTGACTCAGCTCTTCCCATCAGGTGGCCAAAGTATTGGAGCTTCAGCTTCAGCACCAGTACTTCCAGTGAATATTCAGGGTTGAATTCCTTCAGGATTAGAGATCATTATCACTCCCATTTCATAGAGTGATTGTTAGAAATAAGTTAATATACATAATTTGACACAGTACCATGCACATGATAAATAATCACTAAATATGAGTTTTTATTACTAGACCATGGAGTAAGAGAGAGTGTGAACAATGAAATACCCCTATAGCATCATATGTCAGGATTTGGTGTTTCAGCTAGCCATCAATCCCCTAATGTCCTATCCATCTCCTTCCAAATAAAACCTACCCCTGGGTTCCATCTCACCAGCCAAAGTATCAGCATGGTTCTGGAAAAGGATTAGCACGTCAAGAGGGAAGACTCAGTCTTATAGTGATCTTCATTCACCTGCCCACTGAGACAATAGTTCTCACGGGCTTCACAGACTCGCCCCAAGTAAAAGCAGGCGACGCAATGGGGATCATGGTTGGCAAGCCCTCCGCTGTCGTGACGTGTCCATTGTGAGCCAACTTGACTCCTCCTTGAAAAAGCTAGAGAGCAAGTTAATTAAGTCCTTTCTGGAAGGAAATTCATAAAAATGTAAACCATGATTACTTCAGGGTGGAGCATCAAAACTGACTTTTATTTCCTTCTTTTCACCTGTGTGTATTTTATACATCTCTGTAAGAGGTATTCCTTTGACCCAGAGCATATTATACAGAGTGAAGTCAGTCAGAAAGAGAAAAGCAAATATCATATATCAACACGTATGGATGGAATCTAGAAAGATGATACTGAGGGACCTATCTTCAGGGCAGCAGGGGAGACGCAGACATAGAGAACAGACCTGTGGATGGGGCATGGTGGAAAGGGGAGTGGGGGGGGAGCGAATTCAGACAGTAGCATTGAAACATATACAGTATCATATGTAAAATAGAGAGCCAGTGGGAATTTACTGTATGAGGCAGGGGGCTCAAACCCGGGGCTCTGTGACAACCTAGAGGGTGGAATGGGCTGGGAGGTGGGATGGAGGCTTAAGAGAGAGGGGACATATGGCTGATTCATGTTGGTATATGGCAGAAACTAGTGCAATGTTGTAAAGCAATTATCCTCCAATTAAAAATAAATACATAAAAAGAATGCATTCCTTTGAAGCAAACTTGCCTGTCTATATGGGCTTCCCTGGTGGCTCAGATGGCAAAAAAAAAAAAAAAAAATCTGCCTGCAGTGCAGCAGGGAAGATACCCTAGAGAAAGGAATGGCTACCCATTCTAGTATTCTTGCTTGGAGGGCTACAGCCCCCAAAAGTCAGACACAACTGAGACACTAACCCTTTTCACTTCATCACCTGCATATCTGTAGTGGCAACTTTCTGAAAATGAAGTTTCAGACTCAGAAGTGTCCCAGTCAATAATCTAAGAGCCCTATTTTGTGAAGATTTCAGGAAAGGGAGGCAAGACATAGGAGAAGCCCTAAAAGCAGGTTGGAGGTGGCAAACCCGTAACCTAGGAGGCCGGCGTCCAGGTGTGAGCACCGCTGGCGGGCAGACCAGCACACTGCAGCTCCTTCCTAACAGAGCCACGAGGATTTGCCCGTCTTCTCCCACTGCTGTGGGAGGGAAGAGAGTGTCCGCAGGGCTGGACACAGGAGAGGAGCGTATTACAGGGTTCCTACAGCAAAGCTGGGCTTCCCCGGCGGCTCAGTGGTAAAGAACCGCCTGCCAGTGGAGGAGCCACAGGAGACGTGCGTTCAGTCGCTGGGTGGGGAAGATCCCCTGGAGCGGAAATGGCCACCCACTTCAGTCCTCTTGCCTGGGAAATCCCATGGACACAGGAGCCTGGTGGGCTGCCGTCCACGGGGTCACAGAGTTGGACACGACTGAGCAGCCTTCACACACGGCCCTGCTGTCAGCCCCAGCTGGTCCCTGCAGCCACACCTGGCCTCTAAGCCAGTTGCCCCTCCACCCCAGCAGCCGGAGGTCTTGGCACAGGAGCTTTAACGCCGCCCCCGGGGCTCAGACACGAGAAGACACTGGCTCTCATCACTGCACCGCTCCCAAAGGCAGGCTGGCTCCGAGCCTGCACCTCAACCTGAAGCTCAGTCCTCCTGCCACTGCATCAAGGGTCTTGCTCCTGGGTCATATTCTCTGCACCTGTGACCCTCTGGGACAAGTCGAAGTCACTCAGTCGTGTCCGACTCTTTGAAACCCCAAGGACTATATAGTCCGTGGATTTCTCCAGGCCAGAATACTGGAGTGGGTAGCCATTCCCTTCTCCAGGGGATCTTCCCAACCCAGGGATCGAACCCAGGTCTCCTGCATTGCAGGTGGATTCTTTACCAGCTGAGCCACAAGGGAAGAAGCCCTTGTGGCTAGCCCTCTCCCTTTTCCCAGCATTGGAGACCTGCCCCCAGATCTCAGGTCTGAGGGGCTACCTCGACGCGAGCGAACGGACTTCTCTGGTGATCTCCATGTGCCACCCTGAGTCTCTGACAACGTTCCTAGCACAAGCAAGCCTGAATATTTCAGTTTCATTGCCCTTTTGAGTTTTGAGATGCCTTAGAATAATTGATTGGCCTTCCAGAAATTTTCAATATTTATCACCCTTATGCAACCAAATTATATAGATGAGAGTCAATGCTATGCTTGAAGCTTATATCAAGAGTGATCATTGCAATCAATTTTATTGAGGTTCACTTCCACACCAATAAAACACACTCATTTTATGTGTACAGCTCAGGGAGTTTCGACAACTGTATTCACTCATGTAAACATCACCACTTCCAAGATATTTTTTAATCACCCCACAGTTCCCCTCTTACCCCTTTGCAGCCAATTCTTCCTGCTTCTAAGAGGGGGCAAAAATTGCTGTGACTATAGATTAGTTTCACCTCCTTTTGGAATTCCACAGAAACTGGACCAGACACTACGTCCTTTTCAGTGCTAGCCCTCTTTTGTTCATCAGAGGGTTTTGGAGGATCATCATTCTGTTACCTAAGCACAGCAGTAGCTCCTTCCTTTTTGTCGATGAGCAGGAGTTCCATATCCCAATGCGCAGATGTAGCCCCATCTGTCCGTCCCTTCCCCTGGCCACTTTCACTTCTTGCTAATTTTCAATTAAAATAAAGCAACTGCTCAAGTCTTTCTGCGGACATATGTTTTCACTTCTCTTGGGTAAGTACTGGGGGTGGAATTCCTGGATGATACAGTAAATACACTTAAATGTAGGAGAAACTGCTGAAATGCTTTCCAAAATTGGATACGCCGCTTCACTCTTTCTCTGGCCGCCACGTCTTTGTTTTCGTGTGTTTCACAGCTTGTCACCATCGGGGCTGTCCGTCTTTTATATTTTGATTATCTAGTGGTTTTAGTTTTCATGATTCTGATGTCTAGTAATGTTGACTGTCTCCTTCCATGGACGTGCTCACTCGCCACACACTTATCTAACACGTAGCACACGATACAGAATACGGCATACGTCTTCTCCTGTGAAATGTCTGTACAAATCTTGTGACCTTTAAAAAAGTCTCTTCATTGAAGTGTGACTGACCTATAAGTACTTGTATGTATTTAACGTATACACATTGAAGAGGTTGCAGACACACCTGTGAAGCCATCGCTACACAACCGATGCCATAAATACGTCTGTCACCTGCAAAAATTGCCTCCTGCCTTGTTAATTTTCCTCTTTTTTGCAGCAAATATTTAAATATACAATATAGTATTGCTGTGGTTCAGTGGCTCAGTCGTGCCCGATTCTTTGAGACCCCAGGGACTGTATGTAGCACATCAGGCTGCCTGCTCTACTATCTCCCAGAGTTTGCTCAGACTCCTATCCATCGAGTCAATGATTCCATCCAACCTCTAAACATAAAACTGGCGCCATTTGGACCAGAAATCTCACTTCTGGGCCTGGATCCAAAGGAATTGAAATGAGGCTCTCAAAGACAGACCTGCATTGCCATGTTCACTGTAGCATTATTCATAACAGGCAAGACATGGAAGCAACCTAAATGTTTACTGACAAATGAATGGTCATAAAATGTGGTGTTTATATACAATGGAGCTTCCCTGGTGGCTCAGCTGGTGAAGAGTCTGCCTGCCAGTAAACAGTTTACCCTGGACTGGGAAGATCCCCTAGAGAAGGGAAATGCTACCCACTCCAGTATTCTGGTCTGGAGAATTCCATGGACTGTATAGTTTGTGGGGTCGCAAAGGGTCGGACACGACTGAGCGACTTTCACTTTCATTTTCACGGTTAATTTACAATGTTTGTTAATTTCTTCCGTACAGCAAAGTGACTCACTGATGCAACTATATATTCTTTTTCATGTTCTATTATGGTTTATCGCCCACCACTCTTGACTGTGACAATTTCTGCTGCGGTGTTTACCTACTGGTGGCTTCCTTTTCCATCATTCATTCTACAGTATGAATCAGAATTCCAGTATCGGAATAAGCTTTCCCTGGGACTTTCTCGTTGGGCCAGTGATTGGGGCGCTGAGCTCTCAACGCAAGGGGCACAGGTTTGATCCCTGGTCGGGGAACTAAGATCCCATATGCTGCATGGGCCAGTGGGAAAAAAGGAAGAATCCTACTGAGGCTTTTCCTCTGTTTATTTATATTAACACAGATATTTATTTTACCATATAGCTTTATATTCTTTACCCTCATTATTTACTTTCTTCCTCAATTGTTTCCGTTTTGGTCGCTGTGATATAGGAACTCAATCTTTAATAAACTCTTCAAAAGGGCTTCAGGAAGCTGCAGAATTCCCTTACCTCTTATATGTTGACAACTGTTTTCCAATGGTCTTCATACTTTTTTAAAATGCTGCTTTATCTTTACCTTCCTTTATGTTCCCTTTTGAAGAATCAGATGACAGTCTAATTCTTTTATCTTTGAAAATTATTTGATCTTTGCTTGAGGACTTGAGAAATTTTTTTTTCATCTTTGAAATCTAGACACATCTACTCAGATGTGTCTCTCAGTTGATCATTCAGAGTTTCTGCTCCCAGATACCTAATAACTCCTTCCAAGGGATAGGTTAATCTTTTTTCTCAAAGATTTTCTTGTTTATAGTTTTTAAAATTATCCTATTGTCCTGTTTTCTTGCTGGTTAAAAAGTGAAAGTGTTAGTCACTCAGTCGTGTCTGACTCTTTGCGACCCCAAGGACTGTAGCCCTCCAGGCTCTTCTGTCCATGGGATTCTCCAGGCAAGAATGCTGGAGTGGGTTGCTAGATCTCCAGGGGATCTTCCCCACCCAGGGATGGAACCCGGGTCTCCCGCATTGCAGGCGGATTCTTTACCCTCTGGGCCACCAGAGAAGATCCTTGGGAAGTCACTTTCTCCCCCCAAATAAAAATGTTTTTCCTACTCTGCTGTTTTGCATTCCCACTTCTGATGATTACTTTTTACCTCATTTTAAAATTATCTTGATTGTCTTCTTGTCTCCCTTCAACAATTCACATTAAATTTTTCTTTGAGTCTGCATCTTGTAACTTGTTATTAAAATCTGAGACAATTTTGTATTTTCTTTCATTTCTTTCCTAAGTTCAATGAACTCGTTTTGTTTCTTCCTGGCGTTTTTAGTTTGTTCATGTCTGTTCATAACTGTTGGAGTTCTCTCATCAAGGTTCTTTTTCATATCCTCAAATGCTTGTTTGAATACATGCCATTTCACCTGGAGTGCTGGCTTATAGTTTTCTGCTTTATGACTATTTGCCATGGTGGGGTAATTTGCTTCAGTTGATATATGTTGAATTTAGTTTGGGTGGGATTTTTGGCCATAACTTGTGGTGACATCTTAAACTTTCATCATTCATTTTTGTGGGATTGAAGCAATTTACATAATTCCTAGTTTAACAGTACCTAGTTCTTTCAGTAAAGCAAAGTTCAGGTACTCTAATGGATTTTTTTTTTTTTTTTTTTTTTGGTATGAATATGTGTGGTGGGGTAGAGAGGTTGTGTTTCTTCTGATTTTGCGGGGGTTTGTCGAGCTGGAACTTAGACTTTCCCCCTTCGCATTTCCCCTTCCACTCTATCACCAACATCATATCTCACCCCCTTCCTTCATTTTCATCACTCTCGTGGAAGTTTTTCATTTTGAAGATTCCCCTTTCAGTGTGTGCATTGAGTCCCTGCTGGTAACCAGGACACTTTTCAGTAGTTTCAAGATTCAGGTGGACTAAATCTTTTTGGGCAGTGGTTGTGGGTCACTGGTCCAGGGTCAGCTCCCTTCTGTCTTGTCCCTGCCCCTCTAATTGGGCTATTTGCTTCTCACAAAGCCTGAAGCAGAGTGTGCATGGGGAAGGAACACAAGAGGCTGATCCCCAGAACTTACCATCCTCTCCTTTTATGGCGTAGCTATCTTGAAGTTTATGCATTTTCTGTTATGCTGAGAGTGTAGGTTTTCTGTACTATTTTCCTTTCTTGATGTTCTTCCTTGGATCTGGAGAACAATTGGAGGGATGGAGACCTAGGCTATTGAATTACCTGTGCCCCTTGCATTGGAAGCATGGAGTCTTAACCACTGGACCATTAGGAAATTTCCTTTATTATTTTCTTAATTGTACTTATTTTTGCTTACGTTTCTCTTCTCTTTTTTTTTACCTTTTATAATTTGAAATATTCAACTGTTTATTTTTAGATCTTTCTACTTAGCTATAAATTTCCTCATAAACACTGCTTTACCTGCATCCTCCAAGTTTTCCTTCATCTTGTTTGTATTTTCATTTATTCAAATTATTTCCTTGAGTTTTCCTTTAAAGAAAAAAAATATATATAGGCATTTTAAAGTATCTTGTTCAATTTCCAAACACTGGAGGGATTTATCAAATATATTCTTATTATATTTTAATTCCATATGATACAGACATTATACTTTTGTTTGGCTTAATTTATCTAAAGGTTATTGAGAACTGTTTTACATTCTGGATTATGATCAATTTCAGTGAATATTTCATGTACAGTAGATGTTATGTGTGTCTGGCCTCTGTGAGATGGATGTACCATAAATTTCCGTTAGATCAGCTTGCTGACAGTGCCATTCAAATGTTCTAGATTCTTCAGAGTTTTCTGTATATTTTTCTATCCATTACTGACAGATAAGAAGTGACGGAGTTTCAAGTGCAATGGTAGATTGATGAATCTCTGTCTTCATTTCTCTCAGATTTTGCTTTGTGTAATTTGGCATTCTGTTACGTTCATATACATTTAGGATAGTTGTGTCCTCTTAATGGATGCTCATGTGTCTCAGTATGCAATGTCTTTGTTTACCCATGAATACCCCTTTGTTCTAAAGTCCACTTTGCATGATGTAATTATTACCACCCCAACTGTCTTATGATGAGTGTCTGCCCAGCATCTTCTCCATCTTTTTTTACTTCTAACTTAACTGTATCTTTATATTTAAAGCATGTCTTGTAGAAGACCTGTAACTGATCGTACTTTTTTATTAATCTAACTTCTCTGCCTTTTGCTTTTAAATGGAGCATTTGGATCCACGTGCAAAGCAAATAATGTCAAATTTAAAACTACCATCTGTGTGTTCTTTGTACTTACCTTCCCCTTTGTCTTGTCTAACCTTGGATTAAATGTTTTACAAGACTATCTTATTGCCACTATTGGCATATTAACTATACTTCTGGTTTTTTTTTTAGTGATTATTCTATAGTTTGGGCTTCCCTGTGGCTCAACTGGTAAAGAATCTGTCTGCAATGAAGAATACCCAGCTTCAATCCCTCAGTCAGGAAGATCCCCTGGAGGAGGGAATGGCAACCCACTCCAGTATTCTTGCCTGAAGAATCCCAGGGACAGAAGAGCCTGGTGGGCTATAGTCCATAGGGTCACAAAGAGTTGGACATGGCTAAAGAGACTTAATATGCATAAAGTCTTAAAGAGACTTAATATGCTTCAATTTCCTCCCACTCACCTTCTATGCTATCTTTTCAAACATTTTATCTCTGTGTAAACAGCACAAAGTATTATTATCATTTTCTCGAAACAGTTATCTTTCAAAATATCTTTGGAGAAGGAAGATGATTTTAAAACTATTTTTGCAATTCCTGCATATTTACAATATTTTGTATTCTTCATCTCTTTATGTAGACCCACCATTCCATCTAATTTCAGCTTTCTTCCATCTGAAGAATTTCAGCTTTGATTTTTTATTCAACAGAGAGCTGAAGCACTACCTGATTTCATGCTTGTTCCGACGTCAGATTCACAGAGACGTCAGATTAAACCAGAGCCTAGAATTCTCTCCAAATTTGGAATTAATCAGCTCTTAGAATCTCTCCCCTTTACTGCTTCTTCTACTTGTTATCTTCTCTGATAACCCTTTTTCTAAACTTCCACACTAAATTCTGAGGTGAAATTCCCAGGTCCGGTCCCCTATGGGACTGAAGAATTAATTTATCCAAATTCTGAGAGTCCTGTTTCCTGACAGCTCATAACTCAGTCTCGTTCTCTGAAAGTTACCTTCAGATGAAGACAGTCCCTCCACTTCAGGTCACAATGTCTTTCTAGGGACAGTTCACATCCAATGATGACTGTGTTAGTCACTCAGTCGTGTCTGACTCTTTACAACCCCAAGGACTGTACCCCACCAGGCTCCTCTGTCCATGGAATTCCCCAGGCAAGAATGCTGGAGTGAGTTGCCATTCCCTTCTCCAGTGGGTCTTCCTGATCAGGGATGAAACCTGGGTCTCCTGCATTGCAGGCAGATGCTTTACCCTCTGGGCCACCAGGGAAGCCCACCCCCTGTCTTTTCTTTAGGGCAAGATCTCTGGAGAGCAATTCCCATTCCAGACTTACCATGGAATCTACTGAGGTCATTTTGCACTGGATGCTTGTTCCACTTCTGCAACTGCCGTTCCTGCATCCAACACTCCCCCATGGATGTTGATCTTCAAGGCATCATTTCAGTTCAGTTGCTCAGTCGTGTCTGACTCTTTGCAGTCCCATAGACTGCAGGCTTCCCTGACCATCACCAACTCCCACAGCTTGCTCAAACTCATGTTTATCGAGTCAGTGATGCCATCCAACCATCTCATCCTCTGTCGTCCCCTTCTCCTCCCGCCTTTAATCTTTCACAGCATCAGCGTCTTTTCCAATGAGTCAGATCTTCACATCAGGTGGCCAAAGTATTGGAGCTTCAGCTTCAGCATCAGCCCTTTCAATGAATATTCATGACTGATTTCCTTTACGATGAACTTTTTTGATCTCCTTGCAGTCCAATGGACTCTCAATTCTTCGTTGCTCAGCCTTCTTTATGGTCCAACTCTCACATCCATAAAAGACTACTGGAAAAACCATAGCTTTGACTAGACAGACCTTTGTTGGCAAAGTAATCTCTCCGCTTTTTAATACATTGTTTAGGTTGGTCATAGCTTTTCTTCCAAGGAACAAGCAGCTTTTAGTTTCATGGCTGCAGTCACTATCTGCAGTGATTTTGGAGCCTAAGAAAATTAAATCTGTCACTGTTTCCATTGTTTCCCCATCTATTTGCCATGAAGTGATGGAACTGGATGCCATGATCTTTGTTGTTTGAATGTTGAGTCTTAAGCCAGCCTTTTCACTCTCCTCTTTCACTTTCATCAAGAGGCTCTTCAGTTCTTCTCTTTCTGCCGTAATGGTGATGTTATCTGCATATCTGATGTTATTGGCATAACCCAGTGAATTTCTTCCATTTAATCCTTGTGTTCAGTTTCATGCATTACCTAACCTGTGACATCTAATGCCAGGAGTAGTCTGAAGAAACAGACTCCAAGATGAATTTGGGAGCCGATCCCCTTCTGGTGAGCTGGCAATAAGCATGATGTGAATGACAGACAGAGGACAGGGAGCTGGTGACCTGCAGTCATCAACATGTTGTTACTGAAACTTTCATCAGTGATGAAATGGGATGAGAATAGAGAGGAAGGAAGTGCACTGGCTGGTGCAAGATATGACTTCTCGATTGCTGGAGAAGCAAGGGGGTAAGAGCAATTACAAGGGTCATCAAATCAGATGATGAATGCACAGCAGAAAAACAATAAAAGGCTGAGGTTGTTAACCATCAATTAGAGGCTCAGTGTGAGAAGCAGAAGACTTTTGGTTATTATATTTATATTGTAAAAAGGATCTCATCTCCTGTAGCCAAAGGACAGAAAGTAAATTGTGTTATCAGGCCCAGAACTTAGTTATAAGATGAGTAGAACTCCAAAGAATCTTAATTCTCAAATTCAGCAGCAATGCATGGCCAAGGTCAATGCCATAATTGAGAATGGTGGGATCCTGAGACTTGGGTAAGGAAATATGGATGTATGCAATGGAAAATCTAAATCCTAAACCCTCTGGGTGTTTGTACATGTGTGCTAAGTTGCTTCAATCATGTCTGGCTCTTTGAAACCCCATGGACTGTAGCCTACCAGACTCCTCTGTCCCTGGGATTCTCCAGGCAAGAATAGTGGAGTGGGTTGTCATTTCCTCCTCCAGGGGATCTTCCTGATCCAGGGATTGAACCCATGTCTCCTACATTGCAGGTGGGTTCTTTACCACTGAGCCACCTGGGAAGCCAAATCCTCCCAGTTAAGACTGATGTTTCTTATTTACGCAAATATGATGTAAAGGATTTCTGCCTTGCAAAAATACATTAGCTCTCTGCCCACTCCCACTCCTGGTGTGACACACATTTCCCCTCCTGGCCACTAGACCAATAGCAAGTCATGGAACAAAGCATGGATGGATGCATAAGTTCTGGGTCTGCCAAGAAAAAGAGGATCAGTATTCTGAATGAGCTGTAGAAATTAGCTGACAGGTGCCAGCAAGTGCCAGGAGAGTATGTACAGAACAGGGTCCTGAGGTCACCAACTCAAGGCCAGGAGTATAGGATGAGACAAGGAGAGCTTATTCACATGGGACAATTCTACCATGACACAAGTTTTAGTATCCTGGGAGCACCTCAAAGATGAAGGGCTAACAAGTTAATAAGACAACTCTTAGAAGCTTTCCCTGAATGAATTTTTGGTCAACCCACTATGATGAACGGGGCTTCCCCGGTGGCTCAGTGGTAATGAATCCGCCTGCAATGAAGGAGACTCGGGTTTGATCCCTGAGTAGGGAAGATCCCCTGGAGGAGGAAATGGCAACCCACTCCAGTATTCTTGCCTGGAAAATCCCATGGACAGAGGAAGCTGGTGGGCTATAGTCCAAAGGGTCACAAAGAGTTGGATACGACTGAGCAACTAAACAACAAAACAAATATGAACACTGCTGTAAGTTACATGTGAAATTTGCTAATAGAGTTAAATCCTAAGAGTTTTCATCACAAGGAAGATGTTTCTTTTATTTTTAAGTTATCTGAGATAATTATGGATGTTTACTAAATATTCTGCAGCAATTATTTCCATACATACATATATATATATATATATATATATATATATAAAATCATTATGCTGTACACCTTCAACTTAGTGCTATATATCAGTTATAGCTCAGTAAAGCCAGGAGGAAAAATTCTTAAAGGTGACAATGTTGCATGAAAGGAAATAATACTTTTTTAAAAATTTCGATTAAATAAGAACATATTCTAAAACTAATGTAAAGCTAGACACACCTTTCAATTACAAATATGTTTTAAAATACTACACAGGGAAAGCAAAGATTGTAAGAAAATGAACCACACATTGAGTGGTTATTTCCAGGAGAATTGTAGGTAACATTTGTTTTTTTTTTTTTTTTTTTTAACATTTGCTTTTTATTTTCTTTTATATTCTTTGTGTATTTAAAAAATTCTCCACAATAAGTGGGCATGACTCCTAGAACCCAGCAAACATATACTCCTTTTAGTTTTATTAAGATGGATTATTGTTTTTTAATCCCAGTATAAGTGGGGAATTAAACCAGCTAAATTAAATCTATCTTAATACTTGAATCCTTTAGCTTTAGTTTCAGAATTCTGTATTTTGAAGAAGGTTCTCTTGTAAAATGCTCTTAAAAATGAAATATTTTTCTTCTTCTTGTTTCTTTTAAGAGAAATGGCACTTGTCCTATGGAATATAACCAGAGATTTCAGATAAGACTAAAGGATAAGCACACATCCCTGAATCCCTTGCCCTAGTGCTGAGAGCCCATCATTCTTCAATGGCTCTATGACAGGACATTACTCAAATCCTATTAGAGGGCTTACGTCAGGGCTGAGGTAGTACTTTGATAGATTCAGAAAAGTGAGGTTGGGTGAGCTACATTAAAGAAGGGAAAAAGAAATCTAACTATACCCAAGACTGAGGCAACACCTAGTGCATCCTAAAGAAACCAGGAGATTTGGTCTGTAGCAAAAACTTAAAGCAAGAATCACTGCAATTTGCAATGACCTTCTTGGCCAATCTCTGAATTTTAATTAGCTTTTACAAAATGATTTGTTCAAAGGAAGAAAAGATCAGAAGGTATTTCCTAGAAAATACACTGATTTCATTGCCATATGATAAAACATATCTTGTAAAAAAAAATTTATGAAAAAAATTCTATCTTTATAAAAATAAAAATATTTTTACTGCTGTTTCCAATTCATCTACAAATAATGAAAGATCTATCATTTGATAATTGTGAGATCATACATTTCACACTGAGCTCTGTCTACGTGCTAGGTTCTAACGTGTAAATAAGCTTCAAGGGCAAGTGGACATTCCAGGAGGAGGAAATAACAGGAGCAAACATTTCTATTGAAAGTCCCACCTACTGAACTCAATCCTCCCCACTTCAAATGCTGCCTTGCACGGTGAGTATGAGCATCATCTTGTTTCTTGCCTTAGTAACTGGTTCATTCTGTGGGGTAGAGGCCAAGTTTAGTTCTTCTATAGAGTTCCCTAGAAGCAGAGTTTGAGAAAAGGATTCTTCTCCTTGTGATTTGTTGAAGAAGTTCCCTCAGGAGAGGGAGTGAGGGGAGCATGGTAGGGCAAGGCGAACAGCTTAGCAAGCTCATGTGATCGCAACAGAACACCAGCTGGAGGCAGAGCTGGGGGAGAGGAGTGGTACCCACCAGGCCCTCACTCCTTCCTACTGTTGCTATGGAAACCTGAGCTGAGATGGAGAAGAGGAAATGCTTCATTCAGTTTTTGGGCATCATTTATTTGCACTCACTCCAAGGTCAACATAACTGGTCACTTTGTTAAGAATGGGGTTAATCCCGGGGACAGCCAAGACGAAGTAGAAAAGACCATGGACAGGAAATCAAAAGAGTTTTCTGAATTTTCTGAATTCTGGTTCAAAATCCTGGTTCCACCTTGTGGAGGTTTTTTTGTTTCTGTTTTTTTGGCCCATGCCACATGGTTTCAGGATCTCAGTTCCCCCTACCAGGAACTGAACCAAGGCCAAAGCAGTGAAAGCATAGAGGTCACAGGGAACTCCCTAAACAACTTTGTTCTTGATATTCTGATTCTACTTCTGGGAAACAGATGAAAGAGTCAATCATCTGGGTCATTTATTGTAATCCTAAATATATATTAAAGCTATTTTTTTGCCTTAATTCATCTAAGAGTTGTCCAACATGGGCAGGGTGTGGCTGAGAAATAAATACATATTTGACTTGTCAGAATTCAGTTTTACAATGCCTCCCCACAATGCCTGGAATAACCCTCCCCTTTAAGAAGCTGGTCCCTGAAGGGGTCTAATGTGACTGGTTCCATTCATCCACGGGTATATTTGCTAATCATCTAGAACATAATAGAAGTCTCAGAGGCAGGCACTCGGACCTCGTCCCTGGAGGTGATGAATTTACACGGAGGGAGCAAAGTCATAGCTTCAGCACATCATGTCTGAGTCTGTAGGGTTGTTTGGGAAGATCAGAGAGTAAGAAAAAGTAAGGCTCCTTACAAGCAAGGCATGCCAGCAAGAAGTCTGAGGGTTTGTTCTGCAGCCTACCCAGCCAAGTCCCTGGGAAGGATGGCTGCGTGGGGAGAGAGGATGTTTCCTGGGAGGGTACTTCCTTGACAACTGCCCGCCTTGGGTACCACGACCACCATCGAGCACAATCTAAGGACCTGAGGCAGAGTCAGGGAGGCGTTTACTGCTCTTTAGGTGTGAGAACTGCGGGGAAAGATTGGGAGTGACTGTTTTCACTGTGGACAGAGAGTTATGCCAGAGGGGATCTTCCTGACCCAGGGATCGAACCCAGGTCTCCCACATTGTAGGCAGATTCTTTACCATCTGAGCCACCAGAGAAGCCCTCGCTCAGAGCAAACCTTGCTCTTCCTGCTCAAGATGAGGCTGCCCTGAGGATGCTAGACCAGGGCGCACTGGTGGAACTCCTCCACTGCACACGTGACCCATGGTAGATCTTAAAGGAAGTGCTGTAGGGAGCACCCAAACCCCGCGGTCACCAGAAACAGCCCCCCACAGATCCCCCCCCCCCCGTTCACTTTCCATGAGGGGTCTCAGAAATCCTTCTCTCCTATCCCTGGAGGAGAGAACAACTGGGTCTCTGCTGGAGGAATATGGTTCCCATCCACATTTCTCCGGAGTGGACCAAATATTTTTTATTCATGACTCACATTAAATACACATTAAGTGCCTACCATATAATGCATTAATATATATTAATCCCATCTAATACTTCGGGTTTGGGAGTTAAGGGAAGGATGGAGAGGATATTTAAATCAGGGCCAAAGCCGAGGAAGGCAAAGCACATTCCATCACTGACACGATGAGGCCCAAGGATCCAAAATATTGTAGATTTACACAAAAGTGCCCTGTGGGGAAGGCTTTCACCAACATGGTCAACACTGATGAAACACCTCTTTTATATTACACAGCATGTTATATAGGTGTGTTACTATTATCAACTGCTGAGTTGTTAAAGAAAAAGAATATAAGCATTTGAAAGTGTCCAGAAAGAAGCAAAGTGTCTTAAAATGATAGACTTCTTTTCTGTGTAGGACTGACCTCAAGGATGGGGACCAACAGGGATGCGTTCACAAGCCCAAATCTACACTGTATCCAATCCTCAGTTTTTTCTGCCCTTCTTCATGAATTCTGACAAAGGAAGAGTTAACAGCAAAATCATATGTTGGTTTAATGTTTAATTTTTTGTTGTTGTTGAAAGTTTCTCCCTTCCTTTCCACTTGGCAGTCATCAGAAGAATCTAATTGATAGAACGAAATCACATTTCATCAGTGGGAGGACTTCTCAGGACTCCAAACCACCATCATAAACATAAACTCCCGGGGCTCCCCTGGCGGTCCAGTGACTAAGACTCCGAGATCACAATGCAGGGGGCCAGGAGTTCAACCCCTGGTCAGGGAACAAGACCCCACATGCCACATCTAAGGCCAGTGCAGCCTAATAAATATTTAAGGAAAAAAAAACCTCCCAGAGCTGAAGCAAATGCAGAAGGCAAGAAAGATGTTGCTTCTTTTTCTCCTGGTTTCTATTTCTGGATTCCTGTCTCTCCTTCCCTACCCTGTTTTTTTGTTTGTTTGTTTCTGGCTCCCAATGAAGCCGGCTTCTCTCCCCATCAACCAAGTTCTGATGATCCCTCCATGCTCCAGCTGAAATCGCTCCTTTTTCATGGAGTTTTCCCCAATCCTTGTCAACCCAGACTGCTCCCTTCTCTGAAACCCTGTGAGGCATGATTCAGCCTCTGCTTCCATCCTTCTCCCCGTGGTTTTTCTGCTTTATTGAACATTTGCACGTCGCTAACAATTTCATCCAGGTATGACCTAAATCAAATCCCTTAAGACTATACAGTGGAGGTGAGAAATACATTTAAGGGAGTAGATCTGATAGATAGAGAGCCTGATGAACTATGGATGGAGGTTTGTGTCATTGTACAGGAGACAGGGATCAAGACCATCCCCATGGAAAAGAAATGCAAAAAGGCAAAATGGCTGTCTGAGGAGGCCTTGCAAATAGCTGTGAAAAGAAGAGAAGTGAAAAACAAAGGAGAAAAGGAAAGATATTCTCATTTGAAGGCAAAGTTCCAAAGAATAGCAAGGAGAGATAAGAAAGCCTTCCTCAGAGATCAATGTAAAGAAATAGAGGAAAACAATAGAATGGGGAAGACTAGAAATCTCTTCAAGAAAATTAGAGATACCAAGGGAATATTTCATGCAAAGATGGGCTCGATAAAGGGCAGAAATGGTATGGACCTAACAGAAGAAGAAGATATTAAGAAGAGGTGGCAATAATACACAGAAGAACTGTACAAAAAAGATCTTCACGACCCAGATAATCACGATGGTGTGATCACTCACCTAGAGCCAGACGTCCTGGAATGTGAAGCCAAGTGGGCCTTAGAAAGGATCACTACAAACAAAGCTAGTGGAGGTGATGGAATTCCAGTTGAGGTATTTCAAATCCTGAAAGATGCTGTGAAAGTGCTGCACTCAACATGCCAGCAAATTTGGAAAACTCAGCAGTGGCCACAGGACTGGAAAATGTCTGTATTCATTCCAAATTGCCCAAAGAAAGGCAATCCCAAAGAATGTTCAAACTACCGCACAATTGCACTCATCTCACACACTCGTAAAGTAATGCTCAAAATTCTTCAAGCCAGGCTTCAGCAATACATGAACCATGAACTTCCAGATGTTCAAGCTGGCTTTAGAAAAGGCAGAAGAACCAGAGATCAAATGGCCAACATCCGCTGGATCATTGAAAAAGCAAGAGAGTTTCAGAAAAACATCTATTTCTGCTTTATTGACTATGCCAAAGCCTTTGACTGTGTGGATCACAATAAACTGTGGAAAATTCTGAAAGAGATGGGAATACAAGACCACCTGACCTGCCTCTTGAGAAACCTGTATGCAGGTCAGGAAGCAACAGTTAGAACTGGACATGGAACAACAGACTTGTTCCAAATAGGAAAATGAGTATGTCAAGGCTGTATATTGTCACCCTGCTTATTTAACTTATATGCAGAATACATCATGAGAAACACTGGGCTGGGGGAAGCACAAGCTGGAATCAAGATTGCTGAGAGAAATATCAATAACCTCAGATATGCAGATGACACCACCCTTATGACAGAAAATGAAGAGGAACTAAAAAGCCTCTTGATGAAAGTGAAAGAGGAGAGTGAAAAAGTTGGCTTAAAGCTCAACATTCAGAAAACTAAGATCATGGCATCACTTCATGGGAAATAGTTGGGGAAACAGTGGAAGCAGTGTCAGACTTTATTTTTCTAGGCTCCAAAATCACTGCAGATGGTGACTATAGCCATGAAATAAATAGACGCTTACTCCTTGGAAGGAAAGTTATGATCAACCTAGACAGCATATTAAAAGCAGAGACATTGCTTTGCCAACAAAGGTCCATCTAGTCATGGCTGTGGTTTTTCCAGTAGTCATGTATGGATGTGAGAGTTGAACTGTGAAGAAAGCTGAGTGCCAAAAAATTGATGCTTTTGAACTGTGGTATTGGAGAAGACTCTTGAGAGTCCCTTGGACTGCAAGGAGATCCAACCAGTCCATCCTGAAGGAGATCAGTCCTGGGTGTTCATTGGAAGGACTGATGCTGAAGCTGAAACTCCAGTACTTTGGCCATCTCATGCAAAGAGCTGACTCATTGGAAAAGACGGTGATACTGGGAGGGATTGGGGACAGGAGGAGAAGGGGACGACAGAGGATGAGATGGCTGGATGGCATCACTGACTCAATGGACATGAGTTTGAGTAAACTCCGGGTGTAGGTGATGGACAGGGAGGTTTGGCGTGCTGTGCTTCATGGGGTCGCAAAGAGTCAGACACGACTGAGCAACTGAACTGAACTGAACTGAACTGAACAATTACAAACCAGAAGGGCTTTATCAACCTTCAGGGTTCTGGATGCATGGCTAGGCACTTAGTACCTTTTACACCCTTCTCGGCTGGACTTGGGCTCACTGTCTGCTCACCAGTCTTTCTTCTTTCTGCAAATATTCACTGACCACCGGGCCCCTTCTCTTTTAAAGTGTAAGATCAGCTGTGGCAGGGTCAGGGCACCCTTCATTTGTAAGAGGAGACTGTTCATTTCTGGGCTTTTGCAGAGCCGTAAGAGCACCTCTTTCCCAGCTTCTGGCATCTGTTCTGCTTCTCCATCTTTGCCTTCCGAGACCCTGGGTGTCCAACGGACAGCCCTCTGAAAAGGCTGACAAATAAGCCTGGTGAGGCCCCGAAAGACTTTGGGGAGGTGCTGCAGAGGAGCTGAGGTGGGATAACGATGCCATCACCACTCCCAGGCGGTGGTAACCTCAGCGGAGGAGAGGAAGTGGGATGTCTGGACAGCAGGTAACGAGCTGGCAGTGCAAACTGTCTCCACGTTCATCAGTAGGCTGCGGTGTAGTTGCTAGGTCGTGTCTGATGCTTTGTGATCCCGTGGACTGTAGCCCGCCAGGCTCCTCTATCCGTGGGATTCTCCAGGCAAGGATACTGGAGTGGGTTGCCATGCCCGCCTCCAGGGGATCTTCCCCACCCAGGGGCTGAACCCATGTCTCCTGCACTGCAGGCAGATTCTTTGCTACTGAGCCACCAGGGAAGCCCCCATGTCCCCGTGAAGTGAAAGTCACTCAGTGGTGTCCAAGTCTTTGCGACCCCATGGACTACACAGTCCATGGGATTCTCCAGGCCAGGATACTGGAGCGGGTAGCCTTTGCCTTCTCCAGGGGATCTTCCCAACCCAGAGGTCGAACCCAGGTCTCCCGCACTCGGGTGGATTCTTTACCAGCTGAGCCACAAGGGAAGGCTGCATGTCTCTTTAGGTAAAAACAAAACCTTTGGAATCAGGAACATTAGACCTATTTTACAAATCTGTTCACTGCCTACTAGCTTGGGGCTCTCACTTTCTCTTTCACCTGTGACTGTCAGAGAAAAAATGTGACTCCGAGTGGGAAAGGTTTCAGGCCCACAAGAGAGACGCTGAGCCCACCAGCTCATGGTGGTGTCTGTCACCTTCCTGAGAATCAGTTTTGACTTAACTCCGTCTTGAGCCAAAGAAGACTGGTTGGCTTACAGGGCCTGCTTTGATATATTTGAATGTTTTCTGGCTTACAAACTCAAACTGATTCTCCTTAATACTGAGCTACAATCGAGAGAAAAGTTCGATCTGCCCAGTGAGAAAAGCAAAATGAAAACCTAGCACCCTGTCTGGATGACACTATATCTCAGGGAGACGTCACCGTCACCAGGTGAATCCAGGTCTTGCCAAGTGGTCTCCCGGCATCATCACTGATATTTTGGCAGATTTTCCAGGGACGTGTCCAGAAGCAAACATGATGGCATGATTTCCAATTAAGTCTGAATTTCTGCTGAGATTAAACACCCACACACAGTTCTCACTCCGGGGAAAGGCCCAGTTTCCACAGCAAACAGAATAGAAGCTTGTGATCTTCTCCTGTACCTGGAGCCCCTGTAATCTCCTTCGAAGTGCTTTTTGAACCTATTATCTGATTCTATCCTCCTAACAACTCTGTACAGTGTCAAGGAAAGTCTTTATCCCCACTTGGGAGAAAAGGAAGCAGTATGAGTTGCCTTGTGGTTAGTCAGGAACACAATTTCCAAACCCACTTACTTTCAGAAACAAATCTTCTTGACTCAAGATGTTGCTGTTCAGTCATGTCCAACTCTCTGTGACCCCATAGACTGCAGTTCCCCAGGCTCCTCTGTCCTCCACTATCTCCCAAAGTTTGCTCAAATTCATGTCTATCGGGTGGGTGATGCTATCTAATCATCTCATCCTCTGCCACCCCCTTCTCCTCCTGCATCTTTCCCAGCATCAGGGTCTTTTCCAATGAGTTAGCTCTTTGAATTAAGTGGTCAAAGTATTAGAGCTTCAGCTTCAGCTTTAGTGCTCCCAATGAATATTCAGGACTGATTTCCTTTAGGATTGACCGGTTTGATCTTGCAATCCAAGGGACTCTGGGGAGTCTTCTCCAATACCACAGTTCAAAAGCATCAGTTCTTCAGTGCTCAGCCTTCTTAATGGTCCAAATCTCACAGTCGTATGTAACTACTAGAAAAATCATATCTTTGACTAGATGGATCTTTGTCAGCAAAGTGATGTCTCTGCTTTTTAATACACCGTCTAGTTTTCTCAGAGCTTTCCTTCCAATGAGCAAGCATCATATTAACTTCAGGGCTGCAGTCACATCCACAGTGATTTTGGAGCCCAAGAAAATAAAATCTGCCACTGCTTCCATTCAAGATGAGCAGATTTAAGTTCCAGAGAGCAGAGGAGGTCATGAGACCATGGACTCTTAGTTCTTCCTATACCTCCTCCTACGACCAGGCCATTTGAATATTCTGTCACTTTTCTCCTAAGCCCTACCCATGTTCCATGCACTAATCAAGCCCAAGTTCCCCCTGAACCGCTGCTTGGAGAGATGGCCTGATGGTTGAAATCCCTGAGGCGGTCCTGGTTGGGTTCCACTCTCATCATTCAGGTGATGTTTCAAAGATCTGGCAACTGTGTTCACACTGTAATGTGTTCTGACAGCCTTAAGTCTCTGATTCAGAGAGGGTGGGCCAGTGTGTGTGTAAGCTACACAGAAACAATCTTAACAGCTTGAAAAAGTATTTAATTAAGGGCTTAATTGTGTGGAACAAACAGTATGTCCTATAGAGGGTCCTAATGAAGAGGATGAACCAAACTGTGGTCCTTGGGGAAGGCAAGGTAGTTCTGAGCATTTTATTTTATTTTATTGAAGTATAGTTGATTTACAATGTCATATTAATTTCTGCTATACAGTAACTCCACTATGCACATATATATTCTTTTTCATACTCTTTTCCATTATGATCACAGGATCAGTTCCCTGCGCTATGCAATAGGTCCCTTGTTTATCAATTCTATAGGCAATAGTTTGTATCTGTTAACCCCAAACTCTCTATCCTTCCCCATGAGCATTTTAACAAGCTGTGATTTTTCCTGAAGATCCTGAAAATCTTTAAATAAATTATCTTTAAAAATAGATTTAGCATTTTAATGTCCAATTTAAGTGATGTCCTACATAGAGTCATTTTACAAATCAAGATTTAAGAGAAAAATTATGCTTTGTTAGAACGAGTGTGTTACATTGGAAGGTAAGAGGCAGGGTTGTTTTTCACTTTTAAAGCACATCATTACCTATATTACTTCACTTCTACTATGTATGGGCAAAGGAATTACTTTTTTAAAGTGGTGGGCAGACTATGACAAAAATTGAGAGATCCTTGAAGGAAATACTTCGCTTGCCTGGTGATTCTTTCTGATGCTCAACAGAAACCATAAACCTGGATGTTTGGGAGAAATTCTTTGAATTTTCATTCAGGCATCTTTAAAGTTTATTGCAGAATTAAATAGCATCAAGACTTGTGTCCAGAAAAATCAAGGGTTCAGACTAACTCTCATTTCCTTCCACACTATATTCCTCGCTCTAGCTTGGAGACTCCAGGTCAGACACCAAATATGCATGGTGTCTATATTTTCAAAGGATCTTGATAGCCAACCCTTATAATTTACTTAGATATTTATATTAGGTTTTCTTAGGAGAAAAAAAATTTTTTCTATGTTGATTCAGTCTTTCCATGACCCCTTTGGAGAGGACGTCCGAATTTAGATAAAGCGCTTGCCAAGAGAAAGTGATATAAAATGGAGAATGAAGGAATATTGCTCCGCTTCTTAATTCTGCTCTGCTCTGATTAGTACACTAGTTACTTAATGGGAGAAGGCAATGGCACCCCACTCCAGTACTCTTGCCTGGAAAATCCCAGGGACAGAGGAGCCTGGTAGGCTGCAGTCCATGGGGTCGCTAAGAGTCGGGCACGACTGAGCGACTTCACTTTCACTTTTCACTCTCATGCATGGAGAAGGAAATGGCAACCCACTCCAGTGTTCTTGCCAGGAGAATCCCAGGGACGGGGAAGCCTGGTGGGCTGCCGTCTATGGGGTCGCACAGGGTTGGACACAACTGAAGCGACTTAGCAGCAGCAGCAGCAGTTACTTAACGCCTTGCCCTTGTTGGGCAAATGCCCTTTTCTGGATAGATTTGATCCAGGATCAATGCAAAATCCTATTAATTTGCTTTGGATTTGGGAATCGTTTAAGAGATTTTGTGAAGTTCTATGTTTGAGTTGAACAGGTGAAGACAATCATGGAGACACCTGGTAGGAAACTGCAGATCTTCCCCCACTTTTGGAGCTTCTTTGGGCTGCCCTGGTGACTCAGATGGTAAAAAAAAAAAAAAAAATTGGCCTGCAATGCAGAAGAACCAGGTTTGATCCCTGGTCAAGAAGATCCTCTGAAGAAGACAATGGCAACCCAATCCAGTATTCTTGCCTGGAGAATGCTATGGACAGAGGAGCCTGGTGGGCTACAGTCCATGGGCTGCAGAGTCCAACACGACTGAGTGACTAAACCACCACTACCTTCTTCAGTTTCTCTAATGCATAAAGAATTACAGTTACACAAAAGAGTTACAGGTTCTCAGAAGGCGGGGTGACTCTCACATAACATACACGTGCAGTAACAGCCCTGTCTCCCCACTGGAAGGGCAGTGTATGCGCTGACATCTCTCTCCTGGGGACATAGTACCTGTCACACCACAGGTACCTCTGCACGGATATGACGGGCAGATGAGCGAGGCTGGAAATGTGACATGAACTTAGGTGGACAGGTAGGGAGACTCCTGTGCCCTGACTCTCCCACACTTGTCCCCAAGCCACAAGCTATGATGATTTTATTTTGCTTAATACTTCATTGAGTTTTCCTTTCAAAGAGCAGAAGTCACACATGCTGTGGATGAAAAGAACATTTTGCCACAGGAAATCACAAAGTGTAAAAAGTCAGCTATTTCTCATCTCCCCTTCCCTACCCGATCCTTCATCCAAAATAATCAATGTGACAGCTTTACTTCTGTATCCACACAAATGCACACAGCCTCACGGAGTCACAGAGAACACACACATACATGCATATGTACATACATACCCTCACTCAAAACATAGAATCCTTTTCAGTTCATGTATATTTCTCCACCAACTGAGTTTCTTCAAAAAACATATATCATATAGATTCCTTAATAGAGACATAATATTCTATAGACAAATACACCAAGATTGATTAGTTTTTATGCATTGACAATTACAATTTCAGCTTCCCTACTTGCCACCACTATAAATAATGCCTTAGTAAACATCATTATTCCCATATTCTCATAAACTGATGGTATTATTTCAGTAAGATAAATTCCCCAAAGGTGCTTTTCTCTGTCAAAATGCAAGTGTATTTTTACTTTAATAGGTTCTGCCAAGTTATTTTCCAAAGCCTTCAAAACAATTTATACCCCCAGCAGCAACATAAACATAGTATCCCTTACCCCTGTTCTAACATTGTAAGGTATCATCACTCTTTCAACTCATTGTTACTAAGATTGTAAGAGGAATTATTACCTCTTTTTACAAAGAACTACTTTAAACCACGGAGGAAGTAGAACCACAGGCTCTACTATACCAGCTCTACTATTCTGCATGTTTGTCTCCAAGTCCATTGCAATCAGTCTTAGCAGATAAATCATTGTAACAACATAGATTAAACATGTCCAGTCCTCTAGAAACCCAAGCTGTTGCCTTACTGTCCAGCAACTTGGCGTCAAGAACAAACAGAATCCTCACCTCTCTGCTCCCGCCTGCCTTTACTAGACTTTGCCCCAAGGTTGACTTTAGGCAAATGTGTCCAGCACACTGACCTTGGGTGACCTTCAGGATAGATTATTGTGGGTGGAGCATCCCTTGCTTGTTCATATGACCAATGTTCGTCCAGTTCACAGAGCAGAGAAAATGATCCATATACACTGTCAGTTATAACATGAAACTACGTCACAGCAGCAAATCCCTTGGAGACAATAAATATCATAATATGCATGTAAGAATCCTCACAAGACATAGTCAAGATGGCAGAATGAAGCCAGACCACATCACTTCCCTCCCACCATCAGTCAGTTCAGTCGCTCAGTCCTGACTCTTTGCAACCCCATGGACTGCAGCATGCCATGCTTCCCTGTTCATCACTAACTCCCAGAGCTTGCTCAAATTCATGTCCATCCAGTTGGTGATACCTCCCACAAATACCTAGTAAATAACTTGGGCTTCTGCTCAATTATACAGTCGTGTCTGACTCTTTGCAACCCTTTGGACTATAGCCCAACAGGCCCCTCTGTCCATGGGATTCTTCAAGCAAGAATACTGGAATGGGTTGCCATTCCCTTCTCCAGGGGATCTTCCTGACCCAGGGATCGAACCCACATCTCTAGCATTGCAGGTGGCTTCTTTACCACTGAGTCACCAGGGAAGACCCAGAGAAATATACAAAGTCTTAATTAAATCAAATCAGTCAATCCTAAAGGAAAAAAATCCTGAATATTCATTGGAAGGACTGATGTTGAAGCTGAAGCTGCAATACCTTGGCCACCTGATGTAAAGAGCTGACTCATTGAAAAAGACCCTGATGCTGGAAAAGCTCGAAGGCAGGAGGAGAAGGGGACAACAGAGGATGAGATGGGTGGCTGGCATCACCGATTCAATGGACATGAGTTTGAGCAAATTCCAGGAAATTGTGAAGGACAGGGAAGCCTGACGTGCTGCAGTCCCTGGGGTCACAAAAAGTCAGACATGACTGAGCAACTGAACAACAGCTAACTCCATTGATTATCTGGTAAGACATAAACAATGCTCAGATCAAAATATAAAAGAACTCTAAAAATAGGAACTGAGTTCAAGTACTGCACTTGGTTTCAATCCCAGAATATTAGATGAGTCTGAACTTAGATAGAAATTCTAGGACCATCCAGAGAGAATCCAATAGAAATTCTTCTTCCAGTAAAACTAAGACACTCGCATCCAGGTGGTTCAGTATTCTTCCTCTAAAAGCCAGTTTCCCAGACAGACATTCCTAGGCTGGTATGAACTATATTCCCTGTCAGTTTTCATTTTGACATAATTTCCAATTTACAGAAGATCTGTGAGAATAAGACAAAGAAGTCCTCAATCCTCTATTCATATTCAGTGTTTGATATACTTTTATTATGCTGCCTTGCCATTTTTTCTCAGTTACATGTAAATTGTGGAAATTATGCCTATTTACTCCCAAATACTTTAGTATATATATATTTCCTAATACCTGGGATGTCCATTTGCATAACCATACTACAGTGATTGAAAGCAAAGAACTTAATATTGACAAAATGCTAAGTAATCTATAGACCTCGTTCAAATTTGCCCAACCATCCCAATAATGTGCTTTTCAGAAAAATTTGTCTAGTCTAGGAGCCAAACCAGAATCATACATTATATTTCATTTCCACGTCTCCTTAATCTCCTTTAATCTGAAAGTTTGGCAAGTCTTTCTTAGTCTGTCTTAACATCATCGGTTTTAAAGAGAAGATGACAGTTAGGATGTCCTGAGTTTGAGTTTTGATGATAGGTCTTTATGATTCAATTCTAGTTATCTACTTTTGGAAAAGCTACAGTATAAATGACATTGTGTTCTTCTCATTGTATCACATTAGGAAACACAATCTTATATTTTCTTGGCTTGGCCCATTATCATGGTCACTTTGAACGCTTGTTGAGGGTGGTGTCTGCCTGGTTTTGTCCATATAATGTGACTTGTTTTTCCTTTTCTTATTTGTAAGTGATCTTTGAAGAAATGCTTTGACACGCCATAGATATTCTGTCTTATCAAATGCTCACACACTAGTTTTAGTGGCCACAATGATTCTGCACTAAATCAGTATAGAGTGATGTTCACAAAATGGTTGTCTCCTAAACGCTTCACTCCTACGTTCACCAGTTGACATTTTATTCAATGAATAGCTTTCGTTCCCCCATCTCTCCCTCCTTCTCTCCCTTATTTTTTTCCTTCTCTGTTTCTCTCCTTCGTTTCTTCTTATTCTCATGTATTCTTACTTTATTCAGTAGCATATAATTAAGCATTAACTTTTATTAAAGTATAGTTGATTCACAATGCTTTGTTCATTTTTGAGTACAGCAAAGTGACTCAGCTATCTACAGATGTATTCTTTTTCGGATTCTTTTCCATCATAGCTTATTACAAGATATAGAACAGAGTTCCCTGTTGCTATACAGTAGGTCCTTGCTGTTTATCTATTTTATATACAGAAGTGTATAATGGTTAACCTCACACTCTCGTTTACCACTCCCACTCTGTTCCCCTTTGCTAACGATACATTTGTTTTCTATGTCTTTGAGCACTAATATTAATGCTCCCAGGTTTGGCCACGAGTGCCCTTCAAGCCAGCCCTGTGTTGTCATGATGTGTCCCATTCTCTATGAGCTCTTCCTTACTTCAAGGAACAAAAAGTTTGTTCCGGGCTCATCTTTTACTTTACCTGTCCCACACCTGGAATAAGTGATTTTTCCAAGGTTCCCTGGGTTGTTTAAATGGAAGCTGGTATGTGGAAGCAATGATCTGCATGCAGCTGATTAACGGGATCATGAACACTTTATCGTCCTGTGAGGTTGGATCTTTCTAGATGACAAGCACATGGTAAGACCAGCACATCCCATTGTCTTTTGCTTGTTTCTGCACATCATTTGCTGTAGCATGTTTCCTGGGACTGAGGTCACGTTGTGTGGAAGGTCAGGCAATCTGTAAAATCTCAAATGGTGGTGTTGGAGGTGAGAAAGGAGGGGAAAACCTAAATCTGAACTGAGCACAAGGACTAATATCTGCCCATCTCGAGAGTGGAAGTTCAGTGCAGTTTATCTGCCACCAAATGACCATTGGCTTATGGAGAAGTGATACCATATCAGTTGTTGGCCCTCTTAGCCTTCAGGTGTGACCATAGCTCCATCTGTCTTAGTGACATGGTGTCCACACTGTCCTTTCATGCAGAGCTCAAAGCTCCTGTCTCTGCCCCCATGGCCGATATACTCATGGCCAACTGTGAGCTTTGGAGCAGCCAAAGAGGAAGGCCGGCCGACTTCCATAGGTCAGATCATCCGACAGCGTGCTGTTCAGTACCTTCTTCCTGGGGACTCTCAGGTGGGTGTTAACATGAGACCCAGGAATCCCCACCTGCTGGATCCATTCTGCATAGGTCCAGGCATGTACCCCAGACTTAATTTTCCTGAACTTCTAGCCGTGTTCCATCTAGACCCTGTGGGAGTCTGAAACCTAAAATTTAGGTCCAATATTGTGTGCTGCCTTGACATCGGGATTCATTACCTGTCAGAACAGATCTTGGGAGGTCAGGGCACTCTTCTTACCCATTATCATAACTGCACACCCAGGGCCTCTGAGAATAAGTGCTTCGTTTAGGCCCTGAAGCTCTGGAGTCGTCTTTGCTGATTCCATGGAACCCAGTGTCAAGACGTCATCTCTGGAAGAACTTCTGAAAGAGCCCCAGTGCCCTCCTGTAAACTCATTCCTTATTACATTAGTGCAGAGGTGTTCTTTGGGCCCTCTTGGGAAATGTTTCTGGTGATGGTTTCTCAGATCTTACATAATAAATCCGTTCGACTATCACCACTTTCTTTTACACTCAAACTCTTTCTTTAGTACCAAGTCAAGGAAAATCTAACATCTCCCTATCACTTACTGTGGGATATTCTCATGTTTGGGCTTCCCAGGTGGCTCAGTGGTAAAGAATCTGCCTGCCAATGCAGGAGATGCAAGAGACGTGGGTTCCATCCCTTGGGTCGGGAAGATCCCCTGGAGTAGAAAATGACAACCAACTCCAGCATTCTTGCCTGGAAAATTCCACAGACAGAGAAGTCTGGAGGCCTGCAGTCCATGGGGCTGCAAAAGAGTTGGACACAACTGAGCACTAACACATATTATCAGGTTCAAGGATCCATCCCAGCAGACGCCAGATGACCTACAGATGTCCTTGTCAGAGCACTGGCTCATGGATGTTGCAAGTGTCCCCATGTCAACATTTCTTCCCTTGACAGCTTTGATCCCCCAACAGGGTCCAACACCCTTAAGATCCATTTCTCAGTTTCTACTAGGAAAACTAGCCAGTTCCTGTAATCCCTTTGAGCATATTATCTACTTACCTCCAGGCCAAGAATTACATTTGATCCTTAGTGTTAGTCGGTCAGCCATGCCCGACTCTTTGCAACCCCATGGATTGTAGCCCACCAGGCTGCTCTGTCCATGAAATTCTCCAGGCCAGAATACTGGAGTGGGGTACCATTCCCTTCTCCAGGAGATCTTCCCGACACAGGGATTGAACCAGGGTCCTCTGCATTGCAGGCAGATTCTTTAACGTCTGAGCCACCATGACCCTAGCCAGGAAGGATAAACATTGCTATGGTGATGGCATATTGTAACAAAAACAAGTGTCTCCTGGCTTCTGGCGAACTCATGCTTCATTCTTCAACCTGTCCTTCTCTGACAGCAGGGAAGATTCTACTTTTGCATCCTGAATATGTAGGTAGAATTTGGGATTTAGGGATCGTCAGGATCATCCACCCAGATGTCCCCATCCTTTGCCTCAGGTTGCCACTCTGTTCCTATCAGGGACACATCAAAGCTGTGCATTTGGTCTGTTTGGCAGCCTGCCACTTTCCAGTGAGATTCTGGACTTCATTTTCAGACAGCCTCTCATAAGACTACAGAAGGTGATAGCTTCCTGTTAGTCACTCAGTGGTGTCCAACTTTCTGTGACCCCAAGGACTATAGCCTGCCAGGCTCCTCTGTCCATGGGATTCTCCAGGTAAGAATACTGTAGGGGATCTTTCCTTCTCCAGGGGATCTTCCCGACCCAGGAATCAAACCTGGGTCTCTTGCATTGAGAGATTTTTTACCATCTGAGTCACCAGGGAAGCTCTAGCTTAATGCTAAAGTGTTTCTTTGGCTTCCAGAGAGCATCTTAAATTAGCATTTTGATGCCCCGAGGCTATTTTATTTGCTTTTTATAATACTTCCAGTGTCATTAATGAAACTGAACCACTTCACAATCCTTATAGATATTATTTCCCTAGTACTATGAGTTACAATCCCACATAACCCAATGCCTCATCTTCCACCTATACCTTGTCCCACTTAACTGCAGGTGATGCTGCCACATGCCTGAGGATATGAATACCACCCACTTCACTTACCACCAGCATGGGAATCCTTAATACTATCTATAAACTAAAAATATACCAATATAGTACCTTGAAGGTATGCTATGTTAATGACTAGAATCGACATTCAGAAAACTAGGATCATGGCATCCAGTCCCATCACTTCATGGCAAATAGATGGGGAAACAGTAGAAACAGTGGCTGACTTTATTTTTCTGGGCTCCAAAATCACTGCAGATGGTGATTGCATCCATGAAGTTAAAAGACACTTATTCCTTGAAAGGAAAGTTATGGCCAACCTAGATAGCATAATAAAAAGCAGAGACATTACTTTGTCAACAAAGGTCCATCTAGTCAAGGCTATGGTTTTTCCAGTGGTCATGTATGGATGTGAGAGATGGACTGTGAAGAAAGCTGAGTGCTGAAGAATTGATGCTTTTGAACTGTGGTGTTGGAGAAGACTCTTGAGGGTCTCTTGGACTGCAAGGAGATCCAACCAGTCCATCCTAAAGGAGATTAGCCCTGGGTGTTCATTGGAAGGACTGATGCTGAAGCTGAAACTCCAATACTTTGGCCACCTGATGCGAAGAGCTGACTCATTGGAAAAGACCCTGATCCTGGGAAAGATTGAAGGCAGGAGGAGAAGGGGACGACAGAGGATGAGCATCACCGACTTAATGGGCATGAGTTTGGGTGAACTCTGGGGATTGGTGATGGACAGGGAGGCGTGGCGTGCTATAGTCCATGGGGTTGCAAAGAGTTGGACACGACTGAGTGACTGAACTGAACTACCTTGAAGATGTGCTTTGTTAATGACTAGAATCAATATCTTAGACTGAATTTAACACCAAAAAAGCCCTGTTTGTTATTATTATTTGAAGAAGTATAATTTGAGAGAATTAGACTAAAGAATAAGATGAGTGAGGTAGGAGAGATGGGAGGAGACAGTGTAAAGATGTGATATCAAGTGGGCTGTTGCTAAGTGTGAATGATTGCTTGGTTCATAGGAATATGGCCCTGAGAAGTATATAAACTGCACCTCTAGACTCCTGTCTAGGGACCATGGAGAAAGGGGTAACAATTTAACATTGCCTCTCATTTTCCATTCTTCCAAAACAGTCTTCCCTTTGGTGTCCACTCCTCTGCCCTTTGCGGTCACTTAGGTGCTGAGTAAATTCCTGTGACATTCACAGGGAAGCCCCTAGGAGTTGAAAACGCACAGCATGGCAAACAGTGACACCCTGTCATATTATATCTTTATAAAATTGGTCCTAACCATGCAAAGTTGCAGCACAGGAGAGGTGAGGTCAGAAAGGTCTGAGAGATGCATGAGACATTTGATTCTCTAATCTTTTTTAGCTCTTGAATAAACTTTGAGACACAGTTCCTAAGAAATAGATTAATATTCATCTGAATTTGAACTCTTCCTTAACTCTTTTTTCTCTAGATAAAATCAAGGATTATTAAGTGTGATCCTTCTAAAGTTAAAAATAAGATGTATGGTCTGAAACTATACTTAAAAATCCATCATCCTCCTCATCCTTCTAGTTCTATATCTGAGTAGAGAAATATCTGAAATTATAGTCACAAAATGACTAGTGTTTTGGAGGATTTAAGATGATTTATTACTTTCTTTATACTTATCGGAATTGCTTGAATGTTTTATAGTGAGCATGTATCATTTTTATAAATGTAATAAACTCACCATTCAGATAATAATGTTGGCACTTGTATCTTGGATGTCACCCTGGGTAAGTGAATCTGTCCTCAGTTCCTGTCCAATAAGTCAATTCACCTAAATTCATTCAGAACAGAAGAAAAACACCTGGTATTTATAATAATAGGCAGCATTGCAAGCAATTCTCCAAAAGTTGTTCTACATGCCTAGAAACTTTCAGGGATGTTTGGACAAGTGGCTGGGCTAAGAGTCTAGAAAAGGGACTTAAAAGTTAAATATCCATTATCCCAGTTTCTTAAATGAAGGTTTGGAACTGCCTAGTAGTTTATTAGAAGAATAAAAATATATCTAGATTTTTTTTTTTTTTTGACAAATAGAGTTGACACATGTACCAAATCTGGGAATGATTAGGTACAGTTGAGAGAACGTTAGAGGAATCCCTCTTTGAAACCAAAATGTATCCAAAATGCATACAAGGAGCCTCAGAAGCAATCATCATCTGTGTCAGTTGGGTATTGTTGCCCAATCAACTCTAAGGTACATTTTGTGTTATTTCTTAAGAGTCTGTGGGCCACCTGAAGGTGATGACCTGACCAGGCTCTCTTATGCACCTGCTGTCAGCTGCTGAGTTGAATGATCTGCTGATTGCCTTAGAGTGGCTAATGGCTGGAATGTTTTGGCTGTGTCTCACTCTCCAGTGGGCTGGTCTGTATGAATGTTGGAGATATTTCCAAGAGAAAAAACAAAAGCACGCACGTTCTCCTGAGGCCTAGGTTTGGACCTACACATCACCACTTTCTGCACATAAACTCAAAATGATTTAAAGGATCAAACCCAGGTCACCTGCATTGCAGGCAGATCCTTTACCGTCTGAGCCACCAGGGAAGCCCAAATATAAGACAGGACACCATGAAACTCTTAGAAGAGCATGAAGGTAAAACATGCCCTGACATAAATCACAGCAATATTTTCTTAGGCCAGCCTCTCAAGGCAAAAGAAATAAAAGAAAAATAGACGAACAAATGGGATTTAGTAACACTTCAAAAGCATTTGCACAGCGAAGGACACCATCAACGAAATGAGAAGACAAGCTACGGAGTGGGAGATGATGTTTGCAAAACTGACAGGCGCTAATTGTCACAATTTGCAAACAGCTTATAGAATGCGATACCAAACACCTTAACGGGTTGCCACGCCCTCCCCCAGGGGATCTTCCTGACCCAGGGGTCGAACCTACGTCTTTTGGGTCACCTGCATTTGTAGGGGCTTCCCTGGTGGCTCAGATGGTAAAGAATCTGCATGCAATGCGGGAGACCTGGGTTTGATCCCTATGTTGGGAAGATCCCCTGGAGGAGGGCATGGCAACCCACTCCAGGATTCTGGCCTGGAGAACCCCGTGGACAGAGGAGCCTGGCGGGCTGCGGTCCATGGGGTCCCAAAGAGTCGGACACGACTGCACAACTAAGCAGTCTTTACCTCGGTCTCGCTGCCTGCCCTTTGGTCATGAATGGCCCGCGCTGTGTCAGAGGGGAGAGACTGCTGACCAGCACACAGAGGTGAGTGACACTTGTTCTTTGAGAGACAGAATTCCTTCCCTCAAGGCAGGAGGCACCACACAGGATTGACAGAAACGTTCTGAAAACAGAGATCCATACAGGTGAAGGAGGAAACAGAACAGGCTCTGTCTCGAAAGCAGGGCTCCATCTTGGGCGGGACTGTGGACTTTGAGCTATGTGCTCAGTATCTATGGAAACGACACACCAGCTGGAAAACCATGCCCCCGGAAGGAAGAGCCCCCTCGGGCTCTCCATCGCCTAAAATAACACCCTAACTATCTGTGTGACCAAATAGAATCATCAGTCCGATTATGTTTATTGGTGTATGACCACAGGCCTATTGATAATTGTCCACTGTTAATCACCTAGGCTTCAGGCATATGAATCACGGGTTAACTTTGATTGTATCTGTCTTTTTCCTTTGTTCAGACTAGTTTCAGGGGATTTGGGGAGGTGGGTTGGGGCATGTACACTTAGGGTATATAAGGTCTTCACAAAAACTGATCGGGGGTCCTTGGCTAAGAGGACACTCTGCCTTGGGCCCGCCGGTGTAATAAACTGCACTCCACTATCTGCATTGTCCTTCTGAGTGAGTTTGTTTCCCAGAACGCGTGGCTACAACAATACCACATTTTGGGCTTCCCTGGTGGCTCAGTGGTAAAAAATTCTGCCTACCAAGGAGACACGGGTTCGATCCCTGATCTGGGAAGATCCCACACGCCCATGCAGCTAAGTCTGGGGGCTACAACTATCGAGCCTGTGCTGGGAGCTGCAACGACTGACGCCCGAACACTCTAGAGCCTGTGCTATCCAACAAGAGAAGCCGCCGCAGTGAGAAGTCTGCACACCACAACCAGACAGCAGCTCCCACTCCCCACAGCTGGAGCACGGCCTGCACAGCATGAAGACCCAGCATAGCCAAGATAAATAAACAGCATTATTTAAAAAAAGAAGATGCTACACTTCGTATTGGTAGTAAACAAACTCAGGATTTGACCACGGTGGTATATTTACCCATTTAGACAGCCAATTTAGAATTCAGGGTTGTTGTTGTTCTTGTTTTTTTTCATTTTGAATTCCATTCTCTTTAATGGTAGTTTTGATAAATGGTGATTTTCATACGCACTAGAAAAAAGGATGATTGATTTTATAATGGATTTTTTAAAAAGCAGTACATTCAGATGCAAATTAAGATGTGTTGCAGCTGTCGTTCTCACAAAGGAAAAAAGGTCCAGAGAATTCAAAACGTAATTCTTGTTTTGCAAGTGTTCGGCCCAGGCTTCGCTCTCTGCTCTGACCCCAGCTGCCCCCAGCCACCAGGCCACCAGAGCAGAGAAAGGCTTCCCGCTTCCTGTCCACACTGCCTCAGGAATAAAAAACTCATCTCCAGAAAGGAAAACCTGAGAGGGAGGAAATAGCCACTTTTCTTCTCTGATTTCACACCCCCAAGCCCCCAGGCTGTTCTCTTTGCTTATCCCAGGTCACTTGCCCTGATTACAGCAAAAACCGAAACACAAACAGAAGAGGAGGCCTCTTTGCTCCCTAGGTGAATGGTTTACAGCCAGGTTTGAATGAGAGGAAGGAACACCTGAGAACTCATTGTATGTTACTGCCCAGACAGTCTCTGCATTAGCAAACACAACAAAAATCCCTAGCTTCCTGGAGTTTATGTTCTATTTGAGAAGAAAGCAAAAATGTGAACAAATAGTTATAATATCAGATAGTGATGTTGCTAGTAAGAAAAATGAGCTGAAGAGGGTTATAGGGAATGGTAGGAATGTACTGCAGGGAGGGGACCCCTGATTCTCCAAGACTTACTAGTAAAGCCCATCCCAAGACTGAGACATAAGCCTATCTGTCTCTCTGGACTGGAGATTTTACTGGGCGGATCACTTTCCCACATCTGCTTTGGGAAGAAAAACCAAACCTACAGGTCATGGGGAAAATTTCTACAGAGGGATGGGCTTCCACTGACAACCACGGACCTTGGGTCAAACTGTCAACTAAGCATCCAAGTTCTCAGAGATGGTTCCTGATGACAGAGGGAGGGGTTCCTCTGGACCCCTGGAGGGAACTGGAGGTGTCCCAGAACTTACAACCGTGAACATTAATGATAGCATCCATCATTACACAACATCATGTTTCTGTTTTTGTGTGGGACAGAAATACAGCTGAAAGAAATGGAAAGGACGCTGGCATCTCGAGCTTGGTGTCAGTTATTTTTTATTAACATTTGGGAAGGTCAGTGGGCGGCTCTGAGGTTTAGCGGGCTGAGTCGATGACTCCTAGATTATAATCTCCCAAAAAAACAACGAAGGAAAAACAAACTCGGAGAAGGACTGATGGTTTGGTTTGCTAATTGCTCCTAAAACAGAAACCGCTAGTTCAGAAGGGCTCTTTTAAATAAGCTTCCAAGTTGTTGTCTCAACTGTATGTCTCATTTCAACATGCTTATTTCTCTTAGCTCACAGACCTTGTGAGAACAAGTGAAAATATTTCCACTTAAATCTATTTGTCATCTTAAAATGTACATGTGAAATTTTTAAAAATATTCATTAAAGGTAGCATATTTCTAATGTGCAATAACGTCTCGTTTTTAAATAATGTCAAACCTATAGACATTTAAAGAGAGCACTAACTCTCTATCAAATTATATTTTTTAATTGTTTATATTTTCAATTTAAAACACTTTATGTAGTATTAAGGGTTACTCTCCATTTACAGTTATTATACAGCATCGGCTCTGTTCCCCGTGTTGTACAATATATCCTGTATCGTACATCTTCACATCTTAACTTAGTTTGTGTCTCCCACTCCCTACGCTTATATTGCCTCTCTCCTTTTCCCCTCCTCGCTGGTAATCACTAGTTTGTTCTCCGTACCTGTAACCCTACTGCTTCTTTGTTATTTTCACCAGTTTGTTGTATATTTTAGGTTCCACATATAAGTGATATTATACAGTAGTTGTCTTTCCTCTGTTCATGAAATTCTCCAGGCGAGAATCCTGGAGTGGGTAGCCTTTCCTTTCTCGAGGGGTATCTTCTCATCTCAGGGATCGAACAATGGTCTCCTGCATTGGCAGGAAGATCTTTTCCATCCGAGCCACCAGAGAAGCCCATGATGCCCTCCATGTGGGTGTGCGTGGTAAGTCAGCTCAGTCATGTCCAGTTCTTTTTAACCCTATGGACCATAGCCCTCCAGGCTCCTCTGTCCATGGGATTCTCTGGGCAAGAATACTGGAGTGGGTTGCCATGCCCTCCTCCAGGGGATCTTCGAAACCCAGGGATCGAACCTGCGTCTCACGTTTCCTGCATTGGCAGATGGCTTGTTTACTGCTAGCACCACCTGGGAACGCATAATGCCCTCCAAGTCTATCCGTATTGCTGCAAATGGCAAAGTTTCACTCTTTTCATGGCTAAGAAGTATTCCATCGTGTATGTGTATATACCACATCTTCTTTATTCATTCATCTGTTGATGGACTGTTAGGTTGCTTCCTTCCATATCATGGCAGTTATAAATAATACTGCTATGAACATTGGGGTGAATGCATCTTTGTGAATTAGTGTTTTTGATTTTTTTTTTTATTATATACCCAGAAGTGGGATTGCTGGGTCCTCTGATAGTTCTATTTTCAGTTTTTTGAGGAACTTTCATATTGTTCTCCATAGTAGCTACACCAATGTACATTCCCACCAACAGAGCGGTAGGTTTCCCTTTTCTCCACATCTTCTCCAGCATTGATCAGTTATGTTCTTTTTGATGATGGCCATTCTGACAGGTCTGAGGTGATAATCTTGGTTTTGATTTGCATTTTCCTGAGGGTGAGGATGCTGAGCATCTTTTTCATGTGCCTGTTGGCCATTGCATGTCCTCTTTGTTGAAATGTCTATTCAGTTCTTCTGCTTATTTCTTAATTGGATTTTTTAGGTTTTTTTTATATTGAGTTGTATGAGTTGTTTATATATGCTGGATATTAGCTTCTTAGAGGTCACATCATTTGTAAATATTTCCCCCATTTAGTAGGTTGTCTTTTCATTTTGTCAGTGGTTTCCTTTGCTGTTCAAGAGCTTAGAAGTTTAATCAGGTCCTATCCATTTATTTTGCTTTTATTTTCTTTAGGAAATGGATACAAAAAATATTGCTATGATTTATGTCAAAGAGTGTTCTGCATAAATTTTCCTCAGGAATTTCATAGTATTGGGTCTTACAGTTAGGTCTGTCATCTATTTTGAGTTTATTTTTATGTTTTTACCACCTCTCACACATAATTCTGACCTAGTAACCCAAAGCAAAAACTTTCTCTGCAACAAAGAACTTTTGTATCATTGGAAGGTTGAACACTCTTACCTCCTTTCAGTGATAACTGAATGGGTTGAGTACCCACCATGCATTAGAGATCACCCTAACCCTTTACATTACTGTCCCACACAGCCCTGTGAGTTAATTTCGTTTTCTATAGAGGGCATGATGTGATAGGGCCGACTCATTGGAAAAGACCCAGGTGCTAGACGAGATTGAGGGCAGGAGGAAAAGGGGGCAACAGGATGTGATGGTTGGATGGCATCATCAACTCAATGGACGTGAATCTGAGCAAACTCTGGGGGATAGTGAACGCAGGGAAGCCTAGCGTGCTGTAATCCATGGGGTTGCAAAGAGTTGGACACAACCAGGTGACTGAACAGCAGCAACAATAGAGGGCAGAGGGAGGGGAAGTAACTTGAACAAGGCCCCACAGGGACGTGGTAGACCTGGGTGAACTCAGGCAACCTCAGAGCAGAGGTGTTCCACCCCTCCCAGAGCCAGACCGTGGACTCCATCATCCTTTGGCGGTGAGTGCCCCCAGACCCCCAGAGAGAGCAGCGAAACAGCAATGGGGTCGTGGCCATAGACAGCAGGGGCTTTCAGCAGCACACAGTAAAACAGCTCTTATTTACGTTCCGCATAAAATTTAATTTGAACACTGCTCCTAGGCTTAAAAAATTTTTTGAAAAAGTTTGAAAGAGTGAAAGAGTTGCATTTTCTCTGACAATTCTTGCTTACGCTACTATCTAGAGTGACTCCATGTAATTTTAAGTTGGGTTAAATTTAGGCAGCTGAATCGTTACAAATTATGTCTCTGAAAATAAACCACAATAATTATGTCAGCATAAAATGCCATTTTTTTTCCTTTCCCGCATGCTCCTGTGTGACACAATAATACCCAGTTAGCAGCAACCCTTTACATGAGATGTTATGGTCCCATTGTTTAGAGCCAGAGGCGTCGGCAATACGTAAAAACTGGGGGCTTGAGTAGGTGGACTGTGTGGTCAAGTGGGCATCTTGGTTGGCTCAGCCTTTGGAGATTTTCACCTACAGAGTTTGAACCCACTCTGCTGTCTTGGTACATCAAAGCCAAAATCCAGTGACTTTCCAGACACTGGACTCCTTGCCCCAAACATGACTCTTGTGTCCATAACCAACGGTCCCTGTGGAGGGTGGGGATTGATGGACAGGAAGGCTGAGCCCAGGCATGGCCTGGTATTTCCTGATGCTGCTTTCTGCGCCTGATATAAGTGCCCACTCCTCACGGCCTCGTGAAATGCTCCTACCACAAAAGCTGAATTCAGTTTTAGGGAGTGAAAACCTGTGGTTCAGTGACGAGGTCAGCCAAGTGTTTGTGCTTTGGTTTGATTTCTACACAACTAATTTCTGTTCACTGTCTCTGACCTTGAGCCGATGCCACATGAGGATCAAGGGAAAGATAAGTCAATGGGGAAACTGAGACCCAGTCCTCTAGCAGTCCTGCCTATCGGACGTCTGTGCGCTGCTGTGTTTTCTACATCAGGCCATAAACTGACACCTGGTGTGGTCTTAACCCTTCCACGGGGGATGACGCTGGGAGGCCAAGGGCGAGGCGGGAAGCTGGGGTCTTATTGGGAGGGTCTTGGGGATGCAATAGACAGAGATGTCCTCCCAGTAATACAACCCGTGTGTGTGTGTATGTGTGTGTGTTTCAGCTCAAAAGGAAAGTATTTCCATCTTAACGACAATGGTGGCTCGAATGGTGGGATTTCTAGGACAGAGAAAGTCTAGACACTCTGGGCAGGTTTTTCTCCACCCCAGGAGGGCTTGGCTCCCAGCCAACACAAGCAAACAGCTCATATTTACTGCAAAAGAAACATATAGGCCCTATGTATCAAAAAGTTCACCCTGAGATGTGTTGGCCCCACTCCCTCCTGGTGCTCACCCACGGGGGATCCTCGGGCTGTATGTCGGGTTGAACGGGCCTAAATCCACAATGGGATTGTCCCAGGATCACCTCCTTCTCTTGGTTCAAGACTTTTCTCTTAAGAAAAATCCCTGGCACTTCCCTGCTTGCTCAGTGGTAAACAATCCACCACCACCCCACCACCCCCCGGTGCAGGGGACACAGGTTCGGTTCCTGATCCAGGAAGAAATCACATGTCTCAGGGCAACTAAGCCCACACACCACAACTATCGAGCCTGTGCTCTAGAGCCCGGGAGCTGCGACCACTGAAGCCCAGGCACCTTTTGCACCTTTTGCACCGCAGCAGGAGAGGCCAGCACAGTGAGGAGCCCGTGCTGCAACTAGAGGGTAGCCCCCACCCGCCACAGCTAGAGAAAAGCCCACACGGCGATGGGCACAGTCACAAATAAATAGAAAAACCCCTGGAAGAAATGTCTTGTGTTATTACCTTGAACAAACTCATCAGTACAAGAAATATGACTTAATAACTAGAATGGGGCAAAGTTATTAAAGAAATCATTTCACCCGCTAAGTAGGAATATTATGATCCATAATACAATTTAAGAGAAACAAGAGAACAAAAGCTAAGTGCTTTTCAGGGATGCTGTTTAGATATAATTTTTTGGAGAATTTTCCAGTCAGTGCTAAATAGTCCACTCGCAATTACAATTGTGGGAGGTGAAGCTGAGGAGATTCCCTTCCTGTGTTTAATGATTTTAGGGTGGCTTGTCTGCGTGAGGGCGCTTCCCTGGGAGGAGATGGAGGGGAGGAGAGCTGGTTCCTGTCTTGTTCTCCTTCCTGTCTTCTTGCTGTTACTTGGTTTATGTGGAAGCACAGCCAACAGTCAAATGATGAACTACATGCAGGAGATGTGATGGACACTTGTCTTTATCAGTGGCCAGAAAACAAGTTTCGTTTCAGCCATCTCTTAGCCTGGTCATCTCCATGGTGTGAACTGAATACCTTGGGCTCCTGCGACCTTGTCTGTTTGCTTCAAGTCCCCACAGGCTGAAGCCAGCATCTGGGTCTCTCTCAGTGGGTTATTGGAACACATGTGATACAGTAAAAACATTCCACCTGGGTTAGTGGTGGCCTGTGACTCAGGGTATCCATCCTGTGTAATAGGATGTGTCTGAATTAATACTCAGAGTCCTCAGTGTTGCAGAAAGTTGAAACCAGGTAAAAAGGTATGTAAATGTGAAAGGGTTTCTCGACTGCCACATGCCTTATGAATGGTATTTCACTCTTTTAAATGAACTATGTTTTTAACTGAGTCCAAGCTCATACTGCTTGCCATATGACAGACCAATATATCCAGAGATGAGTTATTGGAACAAGGAACTATGATTTTGTTTTGAAAAGCCAGCACACTGAGAAGATGGTGGACTAGTACCCCCAAGGAGCGCTCTTCCCCGAGTTATAATTCAGGCCTCTTTTACGCTAAAAGGAGAGAGGTGTGGTTGGTTCTTGCAGACTTCTTGGTGTCAAAATCCTTTGTCCTCACGGCTGTCCAGTAGGTCAAGTCAATGTTCCTGTAAACCTCCAACAGGACATGTCATTCTCTGTTCTGCAACTTTTTGTCTCTGTATGGAGGGAAGAGTGTTATACTCTTAAAGGTCAGAACCTTGAGAGTGGGCTGCCCTGTATATTTCACGCCAGAGGCAGCATTCTTATAGCCAAAGCAATAGAACACAAAGATTCAAGTAAAAGGTAGAGTTCCAATATGGAGTCAGGTTTGCTCTTCCCTCTTACACGCTGACCTTGGGAGTGTCCGGCAGTCCTTGCATTAAAGAAAGTTCATCACATTCTTTCCTTTTTGACAAGGAAAATTGGGGACAGGGAGTTTAAGTCAACAGAGTGAGATCCCATTGGGAGAGAGGGATGGACAAGGAGATGGAGAAGGCAGTCTGGTCTTTGCCACACCTCTGCCTCCTCCTCCCCGTGGCCTCACCTGCTCCCCTCTCCTCTAGTTCCAAGATGCCCTGCAGTTTTTCTTCAAGTCATGATTCCGCATCCTGCCAGAGAGCACAGTTGGGCCATAAAAGATAGACGCTGTGCCCCCAAGAGCAGGAGGCCTGCGCCCCGGGGCAGTGGTGGGCAGCTCTGATGCATGCTGAATTTCCTGCCTACGTGGAGCTGTGTACAATTGTGTGACAGCCTCCTTGGGATTGTTCCCACCGGGTGACGGACACCAGGAGGTTTTCAGTCCTTTGCTGCAGAGACAAGCCTGCTTTATGAAGTCAATTCCCAGCATTCTCAAGTTTTCATCAGGAACCCACATTTCATAAGGAAGCACCTTGCTTGGCCCCTACCATGCCTTTTCATAAACGCTGTCTACCATCCAGTTGATGAGGGGAGGGTTGTATCAGCCAGAGTCCAAGTCCTGCTGCAATGGCACCACTAGTCACTATTGCATCTCTTGGAGCACATTTCCTACTGCACTGGCACCTTGCTCCTGCTTGGATTTCTTGTTTTTGTTCGGTCACTAAGTCGTGTCTGACTCTGACCCCATGAACCACAGCACACCAGGCCTCCCTGTCCTTCACCATTTGCCAGAGTTTGCTTGGTTAGAGCCTTGTAATGTGGGCTTTTTCAGCTTAGAGTCGTTTATCCCATTACTGTGAATGCCTTGAGAGCAGGGAATATGCCTTCACTTAGATTTTTGTTCCTAACTCCCAGAAATAATTTCAATTTGAAGTGAATTGAATAGAAATAGTGGCTATTAAGAGAATAGTTCAAAAATGTTTGAAAGTATATGCTAAAGAATTTCACTCAAAATAAATTATATAAAATATAAATAAATGATCTAAAACACCAATTGCCATAATTATATGCAATTTGCCCAACTTATAAGAAGATCTCTTGTGGTTTGAAATTATCCTTCCTTTGATATTTTATGAATGTACCAATTTTAGGTGCAAAGCCCTGAATGGATAGAAATTTCACAAACAGATAATAAAAAATCTCTTTGAAATCTCCAAAATAGATGCTGGCATATATTAAATTCAAAGGAGACTAATGGTATCAGGACTGATGCTGAAGCTGAAACTCCAATACTTTGGCCACCTGATGCGGAAAACTGACTCATTGGAAAAGACCCTGATGCTGGGAAAGATGAAAGCGGGAGGAGAAGGGGACAACAGAGGTTGAGATGGTTGGACGGTATTGCTGACTCAATGGATATGAGTTTGAGCAAGCTCTGGGAGTTGGTGATGGACAGAGAAGCCTGGCATGCTGCAGCCCATGGGTTCACAAAGAGTCAGACATGACTGAGTGACTGAATTGACTGAACTGAGTTGAATGGTATCAGAAAAAGCATGGTTTCTATCTGTCATGCTGAAGGCAAGAGAGAAAGTTCCCCATTCACTGCTTTTAACTGTGGTCTAAATAAAATGTGTGATAATGAGGCTTATAGTCATGTCGGGATGTGAGAGTTGGACCATAAAGAAGGCTGAGTGCCAAAGAACTGATGCTTTTTCAAACTATGGTGCTGGAGAAGATTCTTGGAGTCCCTTGGACAGCAAGAAGATCAAACCAGTCAATTTTAAAGGAAATCAACCCCAAAAGTTCATTGGAAGGACTGATGCTGAAGGTGAAGCTCCAGTACCTTGGCCACCTGGTGCAAAGAGTCGACTCACTGGAAAAGACCCTGGTGCTGGGAAAGATTGAGGGTAAGAGGAGATGGGGGAGGCAGAGGATGAGATGGTTGGATGGCATTACTGACTTGATGGACATGAGTTTGAGCAGGCTCCAAGAGAGAATGGAGGACAGGGAAGCCTGGTGTGTTACAGCCCAAGGGTTTGCAAAGAGTCACACACAACTTAACAGCTGAACAGCGAGGCTTGTGAAACATTAGGTCAAGTACTTGCTAAGTATTCACTATCAATTAATCAACCAGCCACTCAGCCTGCATTAATTAAATGCCTAACCCTGGTGGCTCAGACAATAAAGAATCTGCCTGCAATGCAGGAGACCCAAGTTCAATCCCTGGGTTGGGGAGATCCCCTGGAGAAGGGGATGGCAACCCACTCCAGTATTCTTGCCTGGAAAATACCATGGACAGAGGAGTCTGGTGGGTTATAGTCCCTAGGTTGCAGAGAGTTGGACACAACTGAGCGACTAACAATAGCAAAACAAAGATAAGGTGCTAATGGGGCGGGTGGCAGCAAAGTGGTCATGGTTGTTTCAGGTTTCATTTGCCACTAATAGAGTGTTACAACCATATATAATTTTTAAATTAAAGTACAGTTGATTTACAAAGTTGTGTTAGTTTCTGATGCACAGCAAAGTGATTGCATTTTTCGCACACAGACACATATATATTCTTTTTCATACCATTTTCCATTATAGTTTATTATAGGATATTGAAAACAATTCCCTTTGCTATATGATAGGACCCCATTGTTTAACCATTATATATATAATTATATATATGTTTGCATCTGTTAGTCCCAAACTCCCAATCATCCTCCCTCTTGGCAGCCACAAGTCCGTTTTCTATGTCTGTGGGTCTGTTTCTGTTTGGGTCATATTTTAGACTCCACATATAAGTGATATCACATTTATTTGTCTTTCTGTGTCTGACTCATTCCAATTAGCATGATCATCTCTAGGCCCATCCATGTTGCTGCAAATGGCATTATTTCATTCTTTCTGATAGCTGAGTAGTAGTCTATTGGGTATATGTATGGTATATTCTTTATCCTTTTGTCTATTGATAGACATTTAGATTGCTTCTGTGTCCTGGCTAACAATAAATAATGATGTCGCAAGACACCTAAGTGCTAAATTCTGTAGCACAGATTAGGAAGGCATAGAGATTTTGAAGAGGGCTGGTCAAGGAAGAGCAGATGTCATGCTGGAGCTGGGTTATGAAGGATGAGTAGGGCTTGACAGGGAAGGGGAGAGGAATGCAGAAAAGTCCTCACTAGGGCAAGAGGAACAAGGAGGATGCTAGAGGCACTTGGAGTCAGAGCCTGGACTCAAGAAGAGGAATGAATTCTTAAAATACATAAGGAACATAGGAAAATTCCCTAAGGAAAGTGGTGTGAAGGAATCTTTGAAAGCAGAGGCCAGGACATCAGCAGCAGAATAACAATACTGTTCATATCTGTTTTAGAGTTGATGCCTGTGGTTTATACTGCAGTAAGTACGACTTCCATGGGAGCTTCTTGACCGGCTGGCAGACACTTCTCCATTCTTTTGTGGGCATCAGCCCTAAGAGGTTCACTCAGACCCACTGCTCAGAAGGGAATGGGTTCCAGCTGTTCCAGGAAATGTTTGACATCCCATGCTCTGCTGCGGGTGGTACCATCACACCTTCCACTCTGTAAGCACATGTTTGAAGGAGCACTCAACAAAGAAGGCTGTCCAGAAATGTTCTGTTGTTGTTCTTCAATTGCTAAGCTATGCCTGACTCTTTGTGACCCCATGGACTGCAGCAAACCAGATTTCCCTGTCCTTCAGTATCTCACAGAGTTTGCTCAAATGCGTGTCTGCTGAGTCAGTGATGCCATCCAACCATCTCATCCTCTGCCGCCCTCTTCTCTTTTTACCTTCCATCTTTCCCAGCATCGGGGCCTTTTCCAGTGGGATACTCTAGAAGATAATAAACTTGTGCTACCTGAGTCACACTGTTATCCTCAGGATCACTAGGAAGCAAAGAAGAAAGTCATAAAACACACCCAGAATGCAACTAAATTATGCTAAAGGCTATGCTATTTTCACATGGAATAAATGGAGTAGTGTTAATCAAAATCATACATAACATTTTACAAGCTCCAAGCGGTATCCTGGAGGTGATACAATGTTGACTCTGTTAAAAAATCTAGCAAGAATCCACTGGCTTCCTGCCAGTAAAGCTGATCTACTGACACTGGGTTGTGGTGAAGCAAAGTATAGCATTCATGTTGCAGGTGCCAAGCTAGGAAAATAGGCATCTCATGCTCAAAAGATCCTAACTGCCCAATGGCTGTCAGGGGAGGGGTTTTGAAGGGAAGGGGAGGAGGGGGTGCAGGGGGTGTGATCAGCGCTCAGAGCCCTGGGATGGACTGGCATCAAGATGAGGTTTCAAGCATCATCGGCCTCTGGGGTTGCAGCCAGTCTAGGATCTATGTTCTTGCCATCACCAGTTTTCATCTGGTGGGTCTCTGCTTCACGTAAAAACAACTTTGGAATGTTTGTTGGTCCTTTATGTGTGTGTTTCAGAGAACTCCGAGTTCAGTGATTCTGCTGTGTTGCTGGTTTATACTCTAAAATGTTACCAGTTCCCCAGCCAGCAACCATTCTCTGTTTCCACATCTTCTCATTCCTTGATGTTAACTCCTGAGCCGGCCCTTCTGAGACTCGGGGAGGCCTGAGGCTGAAGCAAACGACTTTGACTTCAAAGGACAGGGGCTTATATTTGGGTTCAGCTCTGCCTATGGCCCCGCTGGTCACTCAGACGTGCACTCTTCGGTAGCTTCTGTGTGCTGAGCGCTGCACTGGGCAACGCAGACAGGACTGGGAGAAAGTGATGATGACAAAGCGCCACACGCGCTGGCCACGCCCTGATACCTTCTGGCTAGCTGGCTGGTTTGTTTCTTCTAGCTTTGTTTTAACATGCATTTATATTCATTTTATCCTGAACGCACACATGAGGTGTTCTGAAGACAGATTTCTCATGAAATACTTGGCAGTAAATAACCACTGTGTCAGCCTCCCCTGCCCTGTCCTGCAGTGAGCTTTGGTGAGAGTTGGCAGGATTTTTTTCCTGCATGAATGAGTAATCAGGTCCCCATAGATGAAGGACAAGCAAATATGATTTTTTTCTCTGTTTATACAGGGAAAGAAGAAATTGTTCTCCCCTCCTGCAGTGTGGCCCCTCCTTGGAAATGTGGCCCCCTATTCCAACCCTTTGATGTGGAGATACCAAAGCCCATAGTTGCCTGGTTTTGTACATTTTGAGATTAAATACCGAAGAGATGGACTCTTGGCACCTACAGCTTAACCCTGGGACTCAGCTGTATTGAACCATTTGGCTCTTCTGGAGAGAAAAGGGAAGTTGTACCACTTGTAGGAGGAGAACAATTAACTTCACACACCAGCTCCAGACCTCATTCCCATAGGTTGGGGAATAAGGCTCAGAGATTCAAAAATTTCAAGAGATGAAGGTTTTACTGGAGCCCTGAGAACTCTGAGGAAGGTTTATGTCTCGACAATGATGTAAACAGTCCCAGTTAATCCCAGCATCTCTATGAGGAAGCCCTTATGATGCCTCCAGCTCTAGTGTTGGTTCCTCTGGAGACTATTCCGCAGCATCATCTCCTCCTTGGCAAGTGGAAGTGTAAAGTACAGGAGGAGCCAGAGTTCTAAGTCATCACAGTCTGGCTCCAGCAAATTAGGGACTTCTCAAAGACGGCACAGTTAAAGAACGACAGAGCTGGGACCAGACTCCAAACCTGCTGACTTTATATTTGGAGCCTTCACATTAACATTGCAAGTTTCTAGCGCCCCTGTGGAGCATATAAACAAGTGCTAAGCAAATAGATCATGGAGGAGACAGCTGTTTTTAGTGGAAGTGTACGTGTGTGAGTGTATTATTAAGAGTTTACTTAACTCTTTAAAAGCTCGACCTGTTCTTCAATAACTTCTGACATGAAAACAAATGTTGAGAAGACACAAATCATAATGCAAATGCCTCAGCCCTCACTTTAGCTGCAAATGGAATTAATATGAACTTTCTTCACATTCCTTTTCTGCTGGAAGATTTGGGCAGGGGCTACTTCCAAAACTGGCCTCCCTGGTGGCTTATAGTGGCAAAGAATCTGTCTGCCATACCTGGAGACACGGGTTCCATCCCTGATCTGGGAAGATCCCCTGGAGAAGGAAATGGCAACCCACTCCACTATTCTTGCCTGAGAATTCTCATGAACAGAGGAGCCTGGCAGGCTATAGTCCTTGGGGTCACAAAGATTCAGACACAACTGAGCAATAACTCCCAAGACCAGAGCTGTACCCATAAGGGGTAAACTGATCTTGCTCAGGTGAATACTAGAAGAAAATTGGTAAACTGTTCTGATGCACAAAAGACTTAGAAAGTGATCACTGTTGTGGACATCTCTTAAATGTAAGCATCATGTAAAGAAAATCTGTGGCCATGAGTATTATTCGCCTGTCAGAGAAAACTTTCAGTCCATTATGTCAGTTCCCTATAGCTTGAAATAAGAAGTATCTTAAAGGGGCTGGAACAGGAGTGATTAGTCAATATCTGAAGGCAACTCTATCCTTATACCTAACACTGAAGGAGACCTACATAACTACCTGCCCTACCATCTCAACTGACTTAGGCTCCAAATGACCTAGATTCTGGGAGTCTTTCTCCTTCTTATAAGCCAGGGATAAGTCAGTGGAACAAAGCAGCTTATTTTCCTGCCTAGAAGTTATTCGCTTTCTGCCTACATGGATCATTCCAGTAGCTAAGGTTTTCTTTGGGGAGAATTTGGCCAGTCATTATGTCATCAGTAATGACTAACTCCGTGATCGCCAGTGGCCCTTGATGTCCATTCAGTTTCATTTGCTTGGGTCTGGAGAGAACAGATACACTCAGAGTGTCTTGGTTAATAAATATTAATGTAGAGGAATTTTAATCCATTATTTATTTCTCAGCATCTGCATAATGCCCTCTCAGGTAAAACTAATAAAAGCTTCACAGCATTTGCAGTTTAACAAAATTTCCGAGCAGAAATGCAGTGAAAGCAGGATACAAGCTAGCCAGAGGAGGGCACCGACATTTTTTTTTTTTTTTTTAGTTTTTAATTTATATTGAAGTGGGCTTCCCTGGTGGCTCAGATGGTAAAGAATCCACTTGCAATGTGGGAAACCTGGGTTCAACTCCCGGGTTGGGAAGATAGCCTGGAGGAGGGCCTGGAACCCTCTCCAGTTTTCTTGCGTGGAGAATCCCCATGGACAGAGGAGCCTGGGGGTGGGGAGTGGGCTACAGTTCATGGGGTCACAAATGAGTGACTAAGCACATATAAGTGATATCCTATATGATATTTATCTTTGTCTCACTTCACTTAGCGCAGTAATCTGTAGGTCCATCCATGTTGCTACAATTACATTATTTTTTATGGCTGAGTGATATGGCTGCTGTGTATTTGTACCACATCTGTATCCATCCCTCCGTGGATGGACATTTAGGTTGCTTCCACCTCTCGGCTATTGTAAATAGTGCTACTATGAACACTGGGGAGCGCTGACTTTAAGAATAACCTCAAAAAATAATATTCACAAAATGTGACTAAGATTTTCAAGTCTCAGAAATCCATCCCACTTTTGTAATGTGTTCTACAGAAAGAGATTCAATCTATTTTGGCGAGCAGATATTCTTTCTTTCTTATTCCCCCTGAGCAGCGCCATGCAAAAGAGATGTTGCCATGCCCATCCAAGCCCTGAAATTAATGGGACATTCCAGCAACAGTTCTATATTAATAGGAAAATAATATAAACCAAACAAAAGGAACCATTGAACCAGGATTCAAGGTCATCTGTATATCATATGGACTTCTAGAGATTTCGATGTAGAATAAACTTACAGAGAAGGTAAGCTCTGCAAACCCAGGGATGATGTCTGTTTGGAACACTGATGTGTTCAAAGCTCTGAAGATAGTGCCAAGCTTGTCATAGGCACCTAGTGAATTCTCGTTCAATAGCTGAGCATCACAGAGGGTGCTGGATCTTCTGCATCCATGGAACAGGACTGCTCATGTCCCTCTGTGAGTTTCTGCAACCTAAGGACAATTGGAGGTGGCAGCTCAAATGCCTGACTAGGTGGAGCATTTTTTTTTTAAATTGCTCCTGTCAAAATTCATCTCTTAAAGGCCATAACTAGAAACAAGAAAACTACAAACTAAGAAAGCTCATTGGTAAAGGCAAACATACAGGAAAGGTAGGAAACATCCACACACAAATGTGATGTCAAAACCAGGAATCATGAGAGATGGAGAGTACCAACGCAGGGTATTGAAAATGCATTTGAACTTAGGAGATCAGCAACTTAAAACAATCATGTATATAGACTATTATACCAAACCTTCAAACTGTGGCGCTGGAGAAGACTCTTGAGAGTCCCTTCGACTGCAAGATCAAACCAGTCAATCCTAAAGGAAATCAACCCTGAATATTCTTTAGAAGGACCGTTTCTAAAGCTGAAGCTCCAATGCTTTGGCCACCTGATGCAAAGAGTCAACTCATTGGAAAAGACCCTGATGCTGGGAAAGATTGAAGGCAGGAGAAGAAGGGGACGACAGAGGATGAGATGGTTAAATAGCATCAGTAACTCAATGGACATGAATCTGAGCAAACTCTGGGACATAGTGAAGGACAGAAGAGCCTGGTGGGGCCGCAGTCCATGGGATCACAAAGAGTGGAACACAGCTTGGCAACTGAGCAACAACACTATCAGATCTCATGGTAACCACAACCCGAAATCTATAACACACACAAAAAAGAAAAAGGAATCTGAATACAACACTGAAGATAGTTATCAAATCACAAGAGAACAAAAGAGGGAAAAAAGAGACCTACAAAAACAAATTCAAAACCATGAACAAAATAGCAATAAGAACATACATATTGATAATTACCTTAAATGTAAATGAATTAAAAGTTCCAACCAAAAGACATAGATAGACTGGTTGAATTGAAGTGAAAGTCAGTCAGTCATATCTGACTTTTTGCGACCCCACGGATTGTCCATGGACTTCTCCAGACCAGAATACTGGAGTGGGTAGACTTTTCCCTTCTCCAGGGGATCTTCCCAACCCAGGAATTGAACTAGGGTCTCCCGCATTGCAGTCAGATTCTTTACCAGCTAAGCCACAAGGAAGTTGAATGGATACAAAAACTCATCCCTTAAAAACCATTAAAACTTATTTCTACCTGGTTTCTGTATATAGCATTATTTAGTATGTGGCAAAGTTAGTTTTCTAAGTAGTAGGGTAAAAAAGATGGAATATTAATAAATAGCCTTAAAAACTGGCTAATCATTGACAAAGAAAAATAAAGCTCAATCTCTGCTTTGTTTTTTACATGAAAATAAAGCATGGAAGGAATAAATGTTAAAATGTGAAATAAATGCAACCAGAGCACATATATTGATGATATAAGTATAATCTTGATTGTGTAACTGAGTCTGAATCATATTATCTAGCTTCCTCTCCTAACAAAAAGCCAGAAAATACAAAAAAAAAAGAAGATTAATACATTAGAGCATAAAAATGTTTTAAATTTTTGTAGAGAAAAACGACAATACGCAAGGTTAAATGTGAATGTCAACATGTGAGAAAATTTATGTTTCACATTTTCAATCCATCATCAATTTTACTATGTTCATATAAATCAATTAAGTAATAAAAGATGAATTTTCCAGGTAGAAAGCAGGCAACAAACACAGGTGGGCAATTCATCCTAGAATAACAAATGGTGGGTAAATATACCATTTTTCTTTTATTAGTGGCAGGGCTGAAAATTGCAATAACAATAGTTTGCCTCTTGATTTGCAATTATCTTGAAAGAGTGACAAAATTCAGCTTTGACAAAGAGGGGTGAACACATACCTACACCAACTGGGAGCATAAACAGTCTTTCTAAGGTATGCAATAGCTAATAATATTTTGAATGGTTATACAGTGTTTCATATAGGCACACAGACACATCCTCAAACCTCCCAAGGAAAAATGTTACTTATCAGATATCTGCAGAGAAGAAATATATTTCTGTGTGACTCTCTCCCAAAGTAGCTCAATTGTTTCTCATCCTGCAAACAGTGTTGGATTTTCATCTTCAACCATGATTCACAAGTTGTCCCCTGAGGCTTAGAAGGAAGAAACAAAATAGCCCCCTGCTGTTTAGTTAACCTGTCTCCTCTCCCCTTAGCTATGCAAAGTTCTTGCCTGTTTTTTTTTTTTTTCAACTTTTTATTGGAGTGTAACATAGGTACATATAAGAAAATGTCAATATAAGTGTATATAACTCCATACATTTTCATGAAATTAACACAGCCTTCTAAGCAGCATCCGGATCAAGAAACAGTATCACCAACACTTAAGAGCTGCCTTTGTGACCTCATCCACTAACACTGTCCACTGGCTAACACTACCCTGACTTCCAACAGTGAGATTAGTTGTATCTGCTTTTTTTTACTTGAAAGAAATGATGTGAGTGTCTGTGTGCCTATATGAAACACTGTATAATCATTCAAAATGTTATCAGCTATCACATAACTTAGAAAGACCGTTGATGCTCCCAGTTGGTATAGGTAAGTGTTCACCTCTCTTTGTCAATGCTGAATTTTGTCACTCTTTCAAGATAATTGCAAATCAAGAGGCAAACTATTGTTATTGCAATTTTCAGCCCTGCCACTAATAAGAGAAAAAAGATGCTCCAAAGAAGACATACACATGGCCAGCAGGCATACAAATTGTCACTAAAGTCCAAGTCAGTAAGCATCAGGGAAATGCAAATCAAAACCACTGGATACCACCTCGCACCTGTCACAGGATGACTATTAACCAAAAATCAAAGACGACAGGTGTTGATGAGAACGTGGAGAAAGTGGAGCCCTGGTGCACGGTGGGTGGGAATGTAAATTGATGCAGCCACAATAAAGAAGAGTATGGCAGTTCCCCTAACTAACAAATGATCCAGAGCAACTATTGAAATGCCCAGTGGTTAATGACCAGACTCAAAGAAATATTTAGCCTTATCACTTTCCATTTAAGACAATGGGAAGTTTTATTTTCCCAGTTTCGTCTCATTCATCCGGTTTCATACCTTTACACAAATGCTAACAAAAACACAAATAGGCTTAGAGGAATATCTGGGTAGATGCTCACCAAAATATTAATAACAGCTTCTTATTCATGGTGGGATTTCAGTAATTTTAATTTTCTTCATTGTTTAATTTCCTTCCCATTTGATTTTCAAATAGACTGGGAGTATCTTGGTCTCCTGGGGCTTCCCTGGTGGCTCAGATGATAAAGAATCCAACTGCGATGCAGGAGACTCGGAGTAAACAACCTGCCTGCTAATGCAGGAGACATAAGAGACGCAAGTTCAATCCCTGGGTCGGGAACATCCCCTGGAGAAGGAAATGGCTACCCACTGCAGTATTCTTGCCTGGAGAAGTCCATGGACAGAGGGGGCCTGGTGGGTTACACTCCATGGGGTTGCAAAGAGCTGGACATGGTTAGGAACACACACACACACACACACACACACACATAGACTGAGCAAATAACCCTTTCACTTTCTTTTGCAGCTTAGTCTCATAGATCCGCTATAATAAAGTACCACAGACATGATGCCTATGACGGCTTAGGACAACAGAGGTTTATTTCCTCACAGTTTTGGAAGCTGTAAGTCTGCAGCCAAGGTGTCCCCCAGCCTCTTGCCACCTTCTGGGGGTGGACGTCCACCCTTGGCTTGTAGCTTCATCACTCCAATCTCTGCCTCTGTTGTCCCGTGGCCTTGTTTCTATCTATGTCTTCTTATAAGGGCACTAACTGGTGTGGGGGCCCACCCTGCTCCAGTGTGATCTCATATTAATTCATTGCATCTTTTCATTATTCCCAAATAAAGCCTCAGTCTGAGGTGGTGGGCATTCCTGTGTGTTCCCAGACAACTGTGGCTGGAGGGCGCAGGGTAGCTTTTGAGTCAACGGGAGAGATTACCAAGTTGCTTGCACATCGTTCTTGTGAAATGACTTTTCCCATCCCTGGGGAGGTAAATTGGAATACTCCAGGAATACAAAGTCTAGGAAAATATTTCGCTATTGCCAGGCTAGTTACCTCTCCAAGAAAGACTTCCATCTGGGTGTATTAATACAATAGTCAATAGGTAGTCAGTATTCACGGCTGGAGGCAGCTGACTATAAACCATCAAGGGTATTTAAATGTGACCATAGGAATTGTTTCTTGGCACTGTCCCACTCTGACAGTTTTTCGAGGGTAATGAGTTTGACAGATGGGACAAGTGCCAGGACAGCCTTAGAATTTGAATGAAATGTCCTCACTGAAGACTGAGTAGCTCTGGGTAATGTGTTATGTTAGTCAGCATTTGCAGCAGGGAAGAGTAAAATCCTCTCTTGAGGTAAAACACATAGTTAGTTTATGAGCAGGAAAGGCGGTGGGAATAAGAACATGTTAAGAGCAGTGAGAACGTTGACAAAACTACTCGAAGAATACTATGACCGTCTTCAATTGTATCTCATCAAAAAGGGCTTTGTAATCTACAACTAAAAATCAATTCATAGATGCAAACTACTATATATGGGATGGACAAATAATAAGGTTCCACTGTAGAGCACAAGGAACTATATTCAGTATCCTGGGATAAGGCATAATGGAAGACAATATGAATAAAAAGTATAATTATATGTATAACTGAATCATTTTGCAGCATAGCAGACGTTAACACAACATTGTAAATCAACAATACTTCAATAATATTAAAAGTGCTAAATATAAGAAACAAAATAAAATAAGTAAGTAACAAGGATATATTGTGTAGCACAGGGAATTATAGCCTTTATCTTTAATAGCTTTTAATGGAGTATAATCTGTAAAGATACTGAATCACTATGCTCTATACCTGAAACTAAGAAAATATTATAAATCAACTTCAATATTAAAAGTAAACCATTATTAATAAAAATGAATTCATAGACAGTTACTGCACAGACTTTGAAACCACACTGAGCTACAGGGCATGCGTGCGTGCTCATCCCTCAGTCATGTCCAGCTCTTGGCAACCCCATGGACGGAGCCCACCAGCCTCCTCTGTCCAAGGGATTTCTCAGGCGAGAATACCTGAGTGGGTTGCCATTCCCTATCCAGGGGATCTTCCAGACCCAGGGATGGAACCCACATCTCTTGAGTTTCCTGTGTTGGCAGATAAATCCTTTATCACTGCGCCACCTGGGAAGCCCTTGAACTACAATATCAAACTTATTTCTGTAAGGTAAAACAAGAGACTAAAATCATCTCTTAGTTGTCGAGTTTTTTTCCCAGTTCATCTCAGGTTTCATTTTTTTTAAAAAGGTTATCTCAATAGTTGAATAAATAAATAAAATTGAAATGTCAAGCCAATTTTTATTATCCTTATTTTTATAAGATAAAGCATTGCCTTTTGGACATTGTAGCAAGCACAATGATAGCTTTAGACGTTTTAAAAACAGTTAATAAAACAGTTTATAATTCTGATTTGGAGACCTGAATTTGGAAAACATAAAAGTATGAAGAACTGTTAGGGGAGACAAGTCATGAACATAAAGTCATAATTTTTTTTGGATTAAAATATTTATAGTAAAACCACAGCAACAGAAAACAATAATTGTTTTAACCTTTTCAAAATTAAATGACTTTTTTAAATGATTCAAGAATATACCACAAGCACAGAGTTAACTATTTTTTTTTCCTTCCAAAAAATATTGTTCCACATAATCTATTGTTCTATGCAGTTTGTTTTAGTGTTGTCAGATGATAAATATAACACATACTAAAAGGTGCATGGGGTGGGGGCTTCCCAGGCAGCTCAGTGGTGAAGAATCCTCCCGCCGGTGCAGAAGACACGAGTTTGATACCTGCATCAGGAAGATCCCACAGGCCGTGGAGCAACTAAGCCTGTGAGCCACAACCATGGAGCCTGTGCTCTGCAACAAAAGCCACTGCAGTGAGATGCCCGTGCACCGCTGGGGAGTAGACCCCACTCCCTGCAACCAGAGAGAAGCCCAGCAGCAATGAAGCCCCAACAGCCAGTAAACAAAGAAGTAAATGAATAATAATTTTAAAAAGTGTATGGGGATTAAAGAATGAAACTAGAACACTTTCTAACACCATACACAAAAATAAACTCAAAATGGATTAAAGCTCTAAATGTAAGACCAGAAACTATAAAACTCCTAGAGGAGAACACAGGCAAAACACTCTCTGACATGAATCACAGCAGGATCCTCTATGACCCACCTCCCAGAATATTGGAAATAAAAGCAAAACTAAACAAATGGGACCTAATGAAACTTAAACGCTTTTGCACAACAAAGGAAACTATAAGTAAGGTGAAAAGACAGCCCTCAGATTGGGAAAAAATAATAGCAAATGAGGAAACAGACAAAGGATTAATCTCAAAAATATACAAGCAACTCCTGCAGCTCAATTCCAGAAAAATAAATGACCCAATCAAAAAATGGGCCAAAGAACTAAACAGACATTTCTCCAAAGAAGACATACAGATGGCTAACAAACACATGAAAAGATGCTCCACATCACTCATTATCAGAGAAATGCAAATCAAAACCACAATGAGGTACCATTACACGCCAGTCAGGATGGCTGCTATCCAAAAGTCTACAAGCAATAAATGCTGGAGAGGGTGTGGAGAAAAGGGAACCCTCTTACGCTGTTGGTGGGAATGCAAACTAGTACAGCCACCATGGAGAACAGAGTGGAGATTTCTTAAAAACCTGGAAATAGAACTGCCATATGACCAGCAATCCCACTTCTGGGCATACACACAGAGGAAACCAGATCTGAAAGAGACACATGCACCCCAGTGTTCATCGCAGCACTGCTTATAATAGCCAGGACATGGAAGCAACCTAGATGCCCATCAGCAGACGAATGGATAAGGAAGCTGTGGTACATATACACCATGGAATATTACTCAGCCATTAAAAAGGATTCATTTGAATCAGTTCTAATGAGATGGATGAAACTGGAGCCCATTATACAGAGTGAAGTAAGCCAGAAAGATAAAGACCATTACAGTATACTAACACATATATATGGAATTTAGAAAGATGGTAATAATAACCCTATATGCAAAACAGAAAAAGAGACACAGAAGTACAGAACAGACTTTCGGACTCTGTGGGAGAAGGCGAGGGTGGGATGTTTCGAGAGAACAGCATGTATATTATCTATAGTGAAACAGATCACCGGCCCAGGCTGGATGCATGAGACAAGTGCTCAGGCCTGGTGCACTGGGAAGACGGAGAGGAATCGGGTGGAGAGGGAGGTGGGAGGGGGGATCGGGATGGAGAATACATGTAACTCCATGGCTGATTCATGTCAATGTATGACAAAACTCACTGCAATGTTGCGAAGTAATTAGCCTCCAATGAATAAAAATGATTGAAAAAAAAAGTGTATGGGATTCAGCTAAAGCTGCACTTAGAAACACATCGCTAACAAAGCTCACGTTTACTTAAGAGAAAGGTTAAAAGTGAATGAGCCAATCAGTTAATTTAAGAAGTTTCTTTAAAGTTAGTAGAAAGGTATACTAAGGAAAGAAAAAATAAAAATATTGACAACAGTTGAAAATAGCCACAGACCAAAAGTTATTTATTTTCTTCTTTTTTTATTCACAAACTTTTGTTTTATTTTTGTTGTTATATATTAAAGTCGGGGCAGGGGGAGTGACGCACAGGTACAATACTCAAGGATGAAGTTCCCCCTTGGTCTGTCTTACCCAGTTTATGCAGGACAATAAATGCAGCCCACAAAAATTATTTCTGCAAAAACACTAATAAAATGGAGAAGTCCTCAGTGAAATGGAAGGAGGAGGCAGAGAAGAAGGTGGAAAAGAGGAAGGAGTGGAGGAAAAAAATCATACAAGAAATAACAATGAATCTGATCCATGTTTCACAACTGTAGATTTCTCAGAGACTTTAAAGTTATTAGTGTGGCTTAACTGGTAAAGAATTCGCCTGCAATGCGGGAGACCTGGGTTTGATCCCTGGGTTAGGAAGATCCCCCGGATAAGGGAAAGGCTACCCACTCCAGTATTCTGACCTGGAGAATTCCATGGACTGTGTAGTCTGTGGGGTCACAAAGAGTCGGACACGACTGAGCGACTTTCACTTTCTCTTCTTTCACTTAGAGTTATTAAGAGAACACTTCTTGCAACTTTAGTTAATAAATTTGAAATTTAGGGAAGTGGCCACATTTCTCAAAAACATAACTTAACCATGATAACTCAAGGAGAAAACTTAACAAAGCTTGAAAATATTGTAACCACTAAGGAAATTGAATTAGTAATAAGGAAATAAATTGCCTTTAAAAAAGGCATTCTAGTCTCATCTATCTTGTACATTCTTCCAACTTTCAACCCTATTTGTCCTTCGCCAGTGGACAGAAGGGCTTCCCAGCTGGCACTAGTGGTAAAGAACGTGCCGGCTAATGCAGAAGACGTAAGAGACGCAGGTTCAATCCCTGGGTTGGGAAGATCCCCTGGAGGAGGACATGGAAACCCACCCAGCATTCTCGCCTGGAGAATCCCATGGACAGAGGCGCCTGGTGGGCTACAGTCCATGGAGTTGCAAAGAGTCAGACACAACTGACAGACTGAGTGCGCACACACAGTTTCAAGTCTTAACATACGAAGAATCAGAGAACTTCACTAACTAAGCAAACAGTTCACCAAAAGGCCACACCAGAAATCATCGTTAAAGATAAAATGTTCACGGAAATACCTTACTTGTTCTTGACCAAAAAACTCTTATATTACTGCTTCTATTTAATACTAAAAGGAGGTCTTGGGTAGTGAAATAAGACCAGGAAATAAACTGTAAGATTTGGGGGGGGGAAATGACATATAATTACCAATGTCTTCACTTAAAATCCAAGAGATTCTGTAGTCAAATTTTATAGATGATTACTAAAAAAGTATAGCAAAGTAGCTGCCAAATAGATCAATGTAAAAATTATATGTAATAATGCTATTTTGAAATCTGGGTCTATACGTTTTGGTTTGCTTTTGCTTGTCAGTGGTTAATAAAGTCATGACTCATTCAAAAAACCTGGGTGCTGATTAGATGGCTGTATTTGTGAAAAATCATCAAGCTGTACACAATGAATTGCACCTTTAAAAAAAATTAAGTGATGCTTCAACAAAAGTTTACTTGCCTAAGTAACCCTCACAAGACATCAAAATTAATAGTGAAATTTCATAAGCATGTCTTTAATGCTGCTGTTGCTGCTGCTAAGTTGCCTCAGTCATGTCCGACCCTGTGCAACCCCACAGACGGCAGCCCACCAGGCTCCTCTGTCCCTGGGATTCTCCAGGCAAGAACACTGGAGTGGGTTGCCATATCCTTCCCCCATTTCTTTAATAAATAATTGCAAAAATATCTGTGCCGACTACTCTCCATTATAATCTTTTTGGAGATCCTCCTGGCAAAGCTTCTCTGTTCTTGTAAAATGACAAAGGTGTGTAGTATGACATTTAAAGCGTTTAACAGCCGATCATCTGACTGGCCAAAAGCAGCAGATTAAGGAAAAAATGACAGCAGGGACTTCCCTGGTGGTCTGGTGGTTAAGAATCCACCTTCCAATGCAGGGTTCGATCCCTGGTCTGGGAAGATTCCACAGGCCCCGGGGCAACTATGCCCGATGGGCAACTCCTGAGGCTGTGTTTTCTGGAGCCTGTGTACCACAACCAGAGAGAAATAAGGAAAGATCCCACACGCTGCAACAAAGACCAACGGCAGACAAATAAATAAATAAACATTAAAAAAAAAAAAGAAAGAAAAAAAAAAAGTGACTGCAACCTGTCTTTCCAGCAGTGTTGCAGGAACGAGAGTCTGTGTAAGGGGGTGGTGGGGTGGGTCTGGGAAGGGGCTGCCTAGAGCCTCCCAGGTCCTGTACCCAGTTCAGTTCAGTTCAGCTGTGTCCGACTCTCTGCGACCCCGTGGACTGCAGCACGCCAGGCCTCCCTGTCCACCACCAACTCCCGGAGTTTACCCAAACTCATGTCCATCGAGTCAATGATGCCATCTAACCATCTCATGCTCTGCCGTTCCCTTCCCCTCCTGCCTGTCCTGTGCCCAAGGGACCATCATCAGTGAGATGTACACAGAAGCACGTGTTTCATCTCAGGACCAGTGTGGTCAAGAAGCAGAACCTTCTCTGCTCTTGTGATATTACAAGCCACGTGTTGAAGACAAAGAGCCACTGCTGTAAGCCCCCCGTCCTCTTCAATGGCCACAGGGAAGGCCCTTGCAAGCGCCAAAGGTGGCCTGATCTGGGGGTTGCCAGTATCTTGGGGATCGAGGTGTGTGTTGGAGGCTGAGGCGGGAGGGTTCACAGAAACCACACCTGTGCCAGGAACAGGTCAGAGCAACAGGGGCAATGAACCTGAATGGACGCTCGGTTGGAGAGATCCCAGCTGATCCCGTGGGGATCTCTGGAGCTGGGGGGCCCCAGAGTTTTCCTGAGTTGAATTCTTGCTCTCCTGCTATATAACACGTACTCGTATACAGTGAGAAGCTTTGCACAGTCTATCACCAACTTTGTGTATGATGAATTTTCATATACGGAAATTAATTTTTATAAAACTATTTTGCAAATCGCAATAAGCTACAATGTGAATTACTTTATGAATGAATGTGAATTATTTATTAATTAATACTTAAGACTCCCCCAGTTTTCATGCTGTTTAGGTTCTGAATTAGTTTCCTTGTCTAGATTAAGAAGTCCCCTTTTCTTTGCCTAAATTAGAATATAGCAGGCAAGAATGGAGGGCACGCACACTGAGACATGATAGAAATAGCTCCAAGCATAATTCCTACTTTTTACAATAATAATGATATGAGTGTAGACTTTTTTTAAATGTCAACTTCTCAATAAAATGAGGTCACAGTTTTTAAGTACAGACAACTGCAGCTTGGTGAACATGTCAAAACAGAAGAGCCAGTTTAATATCTATAGACAGTAAGTTTGGAAACCTATTTTCTTTAGATGGTATGGATAATCCATGCCATTTCTCTACTAGATAATAAGTATCTATTAAAGTATTTCCATGGACCAGAATAATATTTTCATATAAATCTTCAGAGGGTTATTTATCAACCTTTTTTAAAACATATGCCCTTTTGTGATAAGTATGACATCACACCCCCATCTCCTCTTCAGGATATTCTTGTAATCTTTACATCTCTTGATAATAGCTAAAGTCATGTATTCTTGTTCTGTTCAGTCACTAAATTGTGTTCAACTCTTTGCAACCTCATGAACTTCACCACTTCGGGCTCCTTTGACCTCCACTTTCTCCCAGAGTTTGCTCCAACTCAGGTCCATTGAGTCAGTGATGCTTTCTAACCATGCCATCCTCTGTCATCCCCTTCTCCTTTTGCCTTCAATCTTTCCCAGAATCAGGGTTTTTTCAATGAGTCAGCTCTTTGCATCAGGTGGCCAGTGTATTAGAGCTTCAGCTTCAGCATTGGTCTTTCCAAAGAAAATACAAGGTTGATTTATTTAGGATTGACTGGTTTGATCTCCTTGCTGTCCAAGGGACTCAAGCATCTTCTCCAGCACCACAGTTCAAAAACATCAGTTCTTTGGTGCTCAGCCTTCTTTATGGTCCAACTCTCATGTCTGTACATGACTACTGAAAAAAGCATACCTTTGACTATACAGACCTTTGTCTGCATAGTCCACAGTGATTCTGGAGCCCAGGAAAATAAAGTCACTGTTTTCACTGTTTCCCCATCTATTTGCAGGAAGTGATGGCACCAGATGCCATGAGCTTCATTTTTTGAATGTTGAGTTTTAAGCAAGCTTTTTTACTCTCCTCTGTTACCTTAATCAAGAGGCTCTTTAGTTCCTCTACACTTTCTGCCATTAGAGTGGTGTCATCTGCATATCTGAGGTTGTTGATATTTCTCCTGGAAATCTTGATTCCAGCTTGAGCTTCATCAGCCTGGCATTTCACACGATGTACTCTACATATAAGTTAAATAAGCAGGGTGACAATATACAGACTTGAGATACTCCTTTCCCAATTTTGAACCAGTTTTTCCATGTCCAGTTCTAACTGTTACTTCTTGATCTGCATACAGATTTCTCAGGAGACAGGTAAGATGGTCCAGTATTTCCATCTCTTTTAGAATTTTCCAGCTGTGATCAGCACAGTCAAATACTTTAGCTTAATCAATGAAGCAGAAGAAGGTGTATTTCTGGAACTCCCTTGCTTTCTCCATAATCCAACATATGTTGGCAATTGGATCTCTGGTTCCTCTGCTTCTTTGGAACCCAGCTTGTACAACTTGGTATTTATTAAAAGATGACTTTGGGGTCCCCTGAGCGCTAGCACTGTTCAGTTATCTTGATGATATGGACCATTTACGCTTACAAAGAAACCCTCATGGATCCCATTTGTACACTTAATGTTGAGGAAATTATCATGTTATTATGCAGAATCTGGCACTTGGGACGCAGGACCTGAGAGGTGAATGATTCACTTTGAGGTGACTATTCGATCCTCACTGTGCACAACAAGATACTTAGTATTTACATGTTATTTGGACATTAAGACTAATAGGCAGAATAGTAATTTTATTTTTCAAAATGGTGTAGAACAGCTAGTCATGTGCCTTTCACATCCAAGCAGGACTGGTGAAGGTGACATTCCCTATAGACAGTAACAGGGAACAGCATATACACAGAGTCCAAATCAGAATGTCCAGGATAATAATTCCTGATGGCTTATCCTTGATGATCCTCTGATGTCTGCTCCCTAACCCACGCCAGTCATTATGGATAGCATCTATACATGTGCTTCTTGGATATACCCCATGTAACACTTATTTTTTTAATAATTTTTTATTGTGTTTAGTTGATTTACAATGTTGTGTTAGTTTCTGCTATAAACCAAAGTGACTCATACATTCTTCTTTATGTATTTTTCATACATACATTCTTTTTTATATTCTTTTCCATTGTGGTTTATCCCAGGATATTGAATATAGTTCCCTGTGCTATGCAGTAGGATCTTGTTGTTTATTCTATAGGTAATAGCTTGCTTGTATTAACCTTATGATTACTTACTTCTGAACCCCAGCCCTACTATTCGCTTGAACTGCCTTAGGGGGGAAAAAAAAGGTGAAATGGCCATTGAAACTTGGAAACAAAGGGAAAAGCACTTTGAACTCTAAAATCTACACAAAATAGATCAGAAGTATGTTATATAATCTTCAAAAGATTATAATATGATAACTCTGCCTGGAAAGACACAGAAATAATCCAGATAAATGAATTAAACATAAATAAATACTATGTGAATTAGAATGACGCAGTAACTTAGGGCAAGGTACCCCCATGAAGACACAGAACAGGAAAGAATAGGTTGTATATTTTATATATAATGGCATACACACCACTGTACTATCAGTTCAGTCGCTCAGTTGTGTCCAACACTTTGTGACTGCAGCACACCAGGCCTCCCTATCCACCACCAACTCCCGGAGCTTGCTCAAACTCATGTCTATCAAGTCGGTGATGCCATCCAACCATCTCACCCTTTGTCGCCCCCTTCTCCTCTTGCCTTCAGTCTTTCCCAACATCAGGGTCTTTTCCAAGGAGTCAGCTCTTCGCATGAGGTGGCCAAAGTATTGGAGTTTCAACTTCAGCATCAGTTCCTCCAATGAATATTCAGGACTGATCTCCTTTAGGATGGACTGGTTGGATCTCCTTGCAGTCCAAGGGACTCTTAAGAGTCTTCTCCAACACCACAGTTCAAAAGCATCAATTCTTAGGTGTTCAGCTTTCTTTAGAGTCTAACTCTCACATCCATACCTGACTACTGGAAAAACCATAGCTTTGACTAGACAGACCTTTTTTGGCAAAGTAATGGCTCTGCTTTTTAATATGCTCTCTAGGTTGGTCATAGCTTTTCTTCCAAGGAGCAAGCATCTTTTAATTTCATGGCTGCAGCACCATCTGCAGTGATTTTGGAGCCCAAGAAAAGAAAGTCTGACAATGTTTCCATTATTTCCCCATCTGTTTGCCATGAAGTGATGGGACTGGATGCCATGATCTTCATTTTTTGAATATTGAGTTTTAAGCCAATTTTCTCTCTCTCCTCTTTCACTTTCATCAAGATGCTCTTTAGTTTCTCTTTGCTTTCTGCCTTAAAGGTTGTGTCATCTGTGTATCTGAGGTTATTGATATTCCATTACATTGATTACATTGGGTTGGCCAAAAAGTTCATTCAAGGTTTTCTGTGTGATGTTATAATATAATTATATTATTGTTGGTTTTCCCATTAATAAGCTTTGCCTATGGAGTAAAGATGTCTCAAGTTTCTTCATTCATTAGAATCTGAGGGGGGATGGTTATCAACAGGAAATTCAAATGAATTCAAATGCCATAGCCTCCTCCTCTCCTGGGCTTCCTATATAGACATTTTGTTCCTGTTCTGTGCCTTAGAAGAGTCACATTTTCACCATGAAGATGGAGTCTTGTTTTATTCTTTCTTACCCATTTACCCCCAGTTTAGTGCTTTGGGCAGAGTAGGCCCTTAAGAAAGAAATGCTCAGTGAAGGGATGAATTAATTAACATTGAGCCGGGATCATGCTATCATTTTTCTGAAGTAAAGAGATTTTTAAGCATTATCGGTCTTCACTTGAGAATCACAGCTTGAATCAGCAAGAAAACCACAACTTTTAATTAAGGGAAAGGCAGATAAATTAGTGAACAAAAGCATTACTTTTATTGAAAGATGGCCTAAAAACAGAGGGAGGTCATTAAAATAGGCACCACAAACATTCCATTCAACTTTAAACCAGAGATTGAACTTTTCTTAGGTTTCAATAACAACATTTAGTAAAAGCAGAATAATATAAAGGGCTATATCCATGGATGACTACCACTCCACTTGGTTTAAAATACAAACTTTGAAGGCAAAACTTGTATAATTTGACAATTAAGGTATCGAGATTTAACTATCAAGTATTCTTCAAGTCTGGACAATACAGATGATAAATACAAGAAAGAAAATAAATTTAAAATGTTAAGCCTTTATACTACCTAATCCTTAGAATGCTTTCTGATAGATCACTTTTTTAAAAATTGAAGTATAGTTGATTTGTAATATTGTGTTAATTTCTGCTGTATAGCAAAGTGATTCAGTCATATATGTGTGTGTGTGTGTGTGTGTGTATTCTTTTTCACATTTTTTCCCAGTATGGTTTATCATAGGATACTAAATATAGTTCCCTGTGCCATTCCGTAGGACTTTATTGTTTATCCATCCTAAAATAATGGTTTGCATCTGCTAATCCCAAATTCCCAATTCTTCCCCCACCCAACATTCTCCCTAGTGGCAACCACAATCTGTTCTCTATGTCTGTGAGTCTATTTCTGTTTTGTAGATAAGTTTATTTATATCATATTTTTGATGACACATGTTTAGTTCAGTTGCTCTGTTTTGTCCCACTCTTTGCCACCCCATGGACTGCTGCATGCCAGGCCTCCCTGTCCATCACCAACTCCCAGAGCCTACTCAAACTCATGTCCATCGAGTCAGTGATGCCATCCAACTGTGTCATCCTCTGTCATCCTCTTCTCCTCCCGCCTTCAGTCTTTCCCAGCATCAGGGTCTTTTCCAATGAGTCTGTTCTTCCCAACAGGTGGCCAAAGTATTGGGATTTAAGCTTCAGCATCAGTTCTTCCAACGAATACTCAGGACTGATTTCCTTCAGGATTGACTGGATGAATCTCCTTGCAGTCCAAGGAACTCTCAAGTGTCTTCTCTAGCATCACAGTTCAAAAGCATCATTTCTTTGGTGCTCAGCTTTCTTTATAATCCAACTCTCACATTCATACATGACTACTGGAAAAATCATAGCTTTGACTATACCAACCTTTGTTGGTAAAGCCTCTGCTTTTTAATATGCTCTCTGGTATCATGTAATATTTGTCTTTCTCTTTCTGACTTACTTCACTGTGACTCTCTAGGTTCATCCATGTTGTTACAAATGGCATTATTTCATTCTTTTTTATAGCTGAGTAATATTCCATTGTATAAGGTACCAGATCTTCTTTACCCATTGATCTGTCAATGTATATTTAGGTTTTTTACCATATCCTGGCTGTTGGAAATAATGCTGCTATGAACACAGGGGTGCATGTATCTTTTGAATTATAGTTTTGTCTTGACTTCCCAAGTGGCTCAGATGGTAAAGAACCTGCCTGCAATGCAAGAGACCCAAGCTCAATCCCTGGGTTGGGAAAATCCTCTGGAGAAAGGAGTGGCTGGAGAAGAGAAAGGCAACCCACTCCAGTATTCTTGACTGGAGAATCCCATGGACAGGGGCCTGGTGGGCTACAGTCTGGGCTGCAAAGAGTCAGACACAACTTAGCGACTAACATACGCTGGACATATGCCCAGGAGTGGGATTGGTGGATCACATGACAACTCTATTTTTAGTTTTCTGAGGAGTCTCCAAACTGTTTTCCATAGCAACTGCACCAATTTTTCATTCCCACCAGCAGTATAGGAGGGCTCCCTTTTCTCCACACTGATGGGTCACTTCAAAAGCTGGGAAATAAGAAGCAAGTACAGAACTCAAAGTGGAGAGAGAGAAGTGTTTGTTAATTTGTCTGTTCTGGGAGTTCTCATGGAACTGGTGGCCAGCCAAGAACTTCTGCTGCCTGAGTGAGTCTGAGCCCCAGGATGTGATTTGGGAGGACACTTGTTCACATCACGGCCATGGCCCTAAGACTCCCGGTTCATTCCCGGCTCATACCACTCTCCCTGTCCATGCTCTTTTTTGAAGCTGAGACTCATCAGCAGAGACAAGCTCCTAGGGAAACCTGTGAAGAAGGAGCTCTTTCAAAGCCATTCCTGACTCTTGTCTTCCTTTTAAACACTAGGGTCTCACAGGACAAGGGATCCAACCCTTTCCACACCCTCCTAAATTTCTGCTGAATGGGATTGAGATTTCCCTAAATAATATGTGAAAAAGCACAGCCAGGAAATGAGTTTCACCTCCTTAACTAGAAATAAGGAGGAGCATCTGGAGAGTCAGCAGCTACAGGAATGGGGCTCAGTCCCCAGCAGGAGCGGAGGCACTGGGGTCCGTACCAGCTCAGGATTCAGGGAGGGTCTGGACGGGGGACCACGGGCGAGTGAGTGCCGGAAGGCGACCAAACGCCCTGGTTCCCTCTGGCTCACGTCCCCACTCACACCACCTGGGGATCTTATGACAAAGACCCCGAAACTGCAGAGAGCTGCGTATGTACATGGCCATGTTACCAGGTCCAACTGACTTGTATGGTGTGCCGCCATGCAGGGCCACGTGGGACTCCTGGCGCAAGGCCTTCGTGTCCCCCATTTCTTTGATTGTAGCAAACAGCCTTCATTCAGCCTCCATGACCGTAAGGTCCTGAGTGCCAATGGGCATATTCAAGCAGTTGTTAATTAGGGAAGAGAGTAGATATGAGGGCTTCCCTGGCAGCTCAGATGGTAAAGAATCCACCCACAATTCAGGAGACTCGGGTTCAATCCCTGGGTTGGGAAGATCCCCTGGAGAAGGGCATGGCGACCCACTCCAGTATTCTTGCCTGGAAAATCCCATGGACAGAGGAGCCTGGCGGGCTACAGTTCATGGGGTGGCACAGAGTCAGACACGACTGAGCGGCTAACACTTTGACTTTGATTTTTGGAGATGTGAACCAAGGAGAAACAAACAGCCAAGAGCAGCCTTGGGGCAAGATTCTGTTTCTCCATCAAAGGATACACACAGCAATACCTGTGAGCTTATTTACACATACTGAAACCGCTCTAGGAGGGAGAAGTTACCAATTAACCATGGTATGCTGCCCACAAGCGCATAGAGCCCAGAGCAGTTGGACCTGAAGGTTGATGATACTGACTCCTACTTAGCTCACCACCGACCCATCAGAAGAATGTCCATGAGCTGATCACGCCCTCTTTGGAAAATAAATCTCACTATCTTGCCCAAGTTGGGATACATCTATCTTCCCCAAGTCGGGTTTTGAGGACATGAGTCTGCTGTATCCCCCTTTGCCTGGCAAAGCAATAAAGCTATCCTTTCCTTCTTCACGCAAAGCTCTGTCTCCAAGATTCAATGTGGCATGGGTGCATAGTGATGTTGAGCTTTCGGAATCAGATGTAGGGGGTCTGCGATGTCACACATGCCCTTAAACCCTGATTCTGAACCATAGCCTTGCTGGTCACTGGCACCATATCACTCTTACTCTTGAAAGCATCTCTCTCTCCACTCTGTCTTCTCCCACTCTTTGTGACCCCACAGGCTGTAGCCTGCCAGGCTCCTCTGTCCATGGGATTCTTCAGGCAAGAACACTGGAGTGGGTTGCTGTTTCCTTCTCCAGGGGATCTTCCCCACCCAGGGATTGAAGCCAGGTATCCTGCGTCTCCTGCATTGCAGGCAGAAGCATAGATGAATTCTATCAGAGAAGCCTCCTTTTGCCTTAAGGCACTGTCTCTCAGATTCCTAAATCGCACACATCCAGGGATGATGGATGACTTCTGAATTCCTAACTATCCTAGGAGTGACACATTTCTCAGTTATTTACTCAAAAGAGAACTCTGATAAATGACCTCTTCTCAGAAATCACAGGTGGGCAATAATGGGAGTCACATGGATAGAGGACAAAATTAATAGAAGAGAAGTGAGCCTGGGTCAGGAATTGCAAGGGAAAACAGTGAAAGCTGGGGAAAGAGGGATGGGGTATAGAACAAACAGTCCTTAACTTAGCAGTTTGGCCACCATAAAGAAGGCTGCCAATGCAGGAGACATAAGAGACACAGGTTAGATCCCTGGGTTGGGAAGATCCCCTGGAGGAGGGCATGGCTACCCACTCCAGGATTCTTGCCTGGAGAATCCCATGGACAGAGGAGCCTGGTGGGCTACAGTCCGTGGGGTCACAAAGTGTTGGACACAACTGGGTGACTAACATACTTCCAGGGGAAAAGCTAAGAGTTCAACGGTTGTGATGGTTAATTCCATGTGTCAACTTGACTGAGCCATGAGTTCCTGGTTATGTGGTCAGACTTTATTCTGAGTGTGCTTGGGAGGGTGTTTTGGATGAGATTAACGTTTGAACTGGTGTAAAGCAGATTGTTCTCCCAATGTCAGTGGGCCTCACCCAACCCATTGAGAGCCTGAACAGAACAAAAGGGCTCACCCTCCCACAAGTAAGAGGAACGCCTCCCACTTGGAGCTGAAACATTATTTTTCCCTGTCTTCAGTCTCAGCTGGGTCTGGAATATGTCAGCCTCTGGACTGGAGCTATGCCCCTGCTTTCCTGGGGCTCCTGATGCTGGCTGCAGACCAGGGGACTTGAGAGCCTCCATATGACATGAACCAGTTCCTTACATTAACTGTACACATGCACACACATGTACACACACACACATACACATACACACACACACATGTTCTATTGGTTCTGTTTCTCCAGGGAGCCCTGACTAATGCATGGATTTCTTCTCCTTTTGAGTTATGCATGTTGTCACTCAGTCATGTCTGACTCTTTGCAACCCCATGGACTGCAATCTGCCAGGCTCCTCTCTCCAGGGAATTTCCTAGGGAAGAACAATGCAGTGGGTTGCCATTTCCTCCTCCAGGGGATCTTCCCAACCCAGGGATCGATCTCGCATCTCCTGCATCTCCTCCACTGGCAGGCAGGTTCTTTACCAATGAGCCACCTGGAAAGCCCCATTCTCTTTGAGTCTGGGGCTTACATTGGCCAACTTTCCTGCCATATGAAGAGAACCACTAAGTATACCACCTCTTGAAGCTGTTCATACTGATTAGTAAGAAGATATTCCCTCAAGCACACTCACTCTCTAGCATCTTTGTGCTTTAGTCGAAGTCCCTTGGCACAGATCCAGGCATCACCTGTCTGGGGAGCAAATAAATCATTTGGACAAATAAATCACAGTGGACAGCGGTGACCCCAATAGTTGCCCATGACACCCACCCAGTGGCTTTATTGTTGGCTCTGAGGGAACTCCATTTTCCTCTTAGGGAGCTGGTGGAATGCTCGTGGGTGGCTTGGGCTGGTGAACTGTGCAGACACAAATATAAAGTGAATTCTTTCTCACGGAATAAAAAAGTTGTGAAAGGAGGGGACTGGCAAATAACCCTGCCTCCCACCCACAGCATGAACCTTCACCACAACTGTCCTAACTGGTGATCAGAGTATTTTCTGATGGGCAAGACCCCCCAAGAACTCTGAGCAACCATGGACTCAAGTTTTGAAAAGATTGAGGGCAAGACAGAGATGAACGGAAGGACCACTCCAGTGGCCAAAAGTGTGGCTTCATGGTTCTGTCTGTGGGGGGAGAAACATCTCTCCACCAAGAAACCAGATGTTTCCTTCCACGGGGCTGGAACTCTAGCATTAGAGATGTTTCCCTTCGGATCAAGGCATTGCTGGCTTCAGAAACGAAAACTTCCATTATCTATAAATTTTCATGTGCACTTTAGGGGACTAGAAGCTTTGTGTACATTATCTCGATCGGGCTCAGATGGCTCACAGAATCCACAAACACACTCTACACACAGGGAAGTCACAGACCGTACAGAGTGGGGTGTGTCTCAGGGTCTGTGACCAGATACACAGCAGGTTCTGTGGCTTTGGCAGAACCTGACGCCCTCAACACCCAATTCCTACCCTAACATTACCCTCAGGGGGAATCCATCCTCTTACCTCCAGGGCAGGTGGGCTCACTTCTGCCCTTTCTGTTTTAGCAGAAAACAAAAGCGACCACTGCAACTGCCTGTCTCCCCAGCCCCAATCAAACTTGGTGTAAGGAAAGCACAGAAAGTAAACGGCAAGTTGTTGTTATAGCCTCAAAAAGAAGAAGGGGGGAGAGAGAGTGGTACTGTGAGCCAATCAGGATCTTACAACAGGAAGGAGGTGCCTCACTGCCCACGTGGTCACGGCTAACCGGGAGCGTTTCCTTGGGAGCACAGTCAGGCAGACCTCTGCCTTTGATGGCTCTTCCTGGAGCCACCCATCTCCACGTGGCCCTGGACAGGCTGGATGACTCTCCCTGGGGAGGATCGTGCCGGGCACGCCGCAGCTTGGGGGGCTAGCCCCAGACTTCCATGTGGCCAGTTTTCTCACTTTCTTCAAGAGCTGTTCAGTTCAGTTCAGTTCAGTGGCTCAGTCGCATCTGACTCTGGGACCCCATGAACCGCAGCTTGCCAGGCTTTCCTGTCCATCACCAACTCCCGGAGCTCAAGAGCTGTGAGCTGCTAAAATTACAGCCTCTAGTGCCAACCGCTCTGAAGCCCATTTTAAAATTGCAACCACCCCTCCCCATGCAGGTGCCTCTGATCTCCTGTACACATCCTAAGTTTTTCCCGTGGCAATAATCACATTCTAACGTACAACAGACACACATTTGCATACACACCTAGAAAGGTACATGTGTGTACTATATAGACTACCTATATAATATGCTTTGTACACTGTACACATATGTATAGGGTCAGCCCAAAAGTTGGTTCAGGTTTTTGTAAGATGTCATGGAAAAACCCCAAAAAAACTTTTTGGCTGACCCTATATAGTATAGTCTTACACACACACACACACACACACACACACACACACACACACACACACACACACACACACAGGCTTCCCAGGTGGCGCTAGTGATAAAGAACCCACTTGCCATTGGAGAAAATGTGAGAGACTTGAGCTTGATGCCTGGATTGGGAAGATCCCCTGGAGAAGGGAATGACAACCTACTCCCTATTCTTGCCTGGGAAATCCCATGGACAGAGGAGCCTGGTGGGCTACAGTCCATAGGGTCGCACAGAGTTGAACACGACTGAAGTGACTTAGCATGCATGCAAATATATACACGTGCACACATTATAGTATGTAGTATATATATAATGTGTAAATGTACTACACAATCTTTATTATATAGTTATATAGATAAACTCTTTATTCATTGAGTATTGTCTGCATCTCCTTCTAGAGGATAAGCTCCATGAAGGCAGGGAGGCTTGGGCTAGTTTTCCTCTGCTCTATTCCAGCCCTTAATTTGGTGCCTGGCGTGGCAAAATCACTCAGTAAGTATTTGCTGGCTGATGGAATACCAGCTTTAGGTATTTAGCCACAAAGGGCATTAAAGGACACATCTCAGTGTGCATCTTTCCCTTAAGACCTGCCGCGTGCCTTGGCGTGTCAACATGTGGGATGGATGGTTCTGAGGGAATGAATGGAATCACAACACTGAGTTTCTTGCTGGTGTGACTCCCACAGTGACAGATCGAAGGGCTGTTGTAAACACTGTGAAATTCAAGTTTCTCCCCTCCAGTCAGCCCTCCATTCACTCACTCATTCTCCATTTATTCATTCAGCATTCCTTCTACCTGCCAGGGCTGCATAAGTCACGGTTCACCCACAGCAATTGCACATACCTTGGCCTCACATTGGTGAAACCCTTCATTTTTAAAATGCAATTTTGACCTTTTAAAAATTCATCAGGAAAACCAAGAAGTGATGAACATTGAGTATTAATTGTCCCTTTTGTTCGTTCTTCTGCACTGATCTGCAAATGACACGTTGCTAGGTCTCCAGAAGGCTGTGGCTGCAGCACCTGTGTGGAGCCCGGGGTTCAGAACCCTGGGCGGTGAGCCAGCTCAGCTCCGGGTTCCCTGTCCTACTTAGAGACCTCAACTCCCAGCCTCCCATCCCCACCCACCACCCCTGTAAGACGTCCACGTGACGAGAAGTGGGTGCACTCGGCGTTCCCTGAAAGAGCAGTGTCTAAGGTAGAATTCACACAACTGACTGTTGGATGCGATGCTGAGAGATGTTCGGGATGAGGGCCTCCCTGCAGAGATTTGAGGGAGGACTCAAGGAAGTGCAGGATTTGGGGGGTGGAGTTCCCAGAGAAGCAAAAATTTTACCTTCATGATATTAATAATTAAAATTATGTCAGCATACACTCAAGCTACTTTACCGAGCAGATGGCGAATTCTCATGTTACTTCTCAAAATTTATATTTTCCCTCCAAACAGTGGATGGAAATGACCCTCACATAAGGAAGAAGCCCATAGTGCCGGTTTTCCCAGAGAACAGAGATGGGTTGGGGTGAGGGGAGTCGTTGATAAGCCCTGTTTGGGGCTACCTGTTCCTATTTCCCCAAATATGAGGATCACAAGAGACATCTACCACCAAAAAGGTTCATCTGTGTGTCAGCAGGGCCTGGCCCAGGAAGAAGCAGGAGATCTGAAATCCAGGGGCTAAAAGCCTCTGGATGTGTGTGCTAAGTCACTCAACCGTTTCCAACTCTCAGAGACCCCATGGATTCTGCCAGGCTTCTCTGTCCGTGGAATTCTCCAGGCAAGAATACTGGAGTGGGTTGCCATGCCCTCCTCTGGGGGAATCTTCCCAACCCAGGGATCGAACCCTCATCTCTTATGTTTCCCACATGGCAGGCAGGTTCTTTACCACTCTTCCCACCTAACTAGGAAAGTCAAGTGAAAGTGAAAGCCGCTCAGTCGTGTCCAATTCTTTGCGACCCGGTTGACTGTACTCCAACAGGCTCCTCTGTCCATGGAATTCTCCAGGCAAGAATACTGGAGTGGGTTGCCATTTCCTCCTCCAGGGATTCTTCCAGACCCAGGGATCGAACCCAGTCTCTTAGGATTCCTGCATTGGCAGGTGAATTCTTTACCACTAGTGCCCCCGGGGAAAATGTCTTAGAAAAAACCCTGTAGAAATGCAAATAGATGGGCAGTGTCATTGAACAGAAATGACACTTAAGGGACTTAATTAATCAACTCGTCCTCACCCACCGGCCTGCTGAAGTCCAAAAAGGTGTACGCTCGGTCTGGGAGCAGAGGCAAGGAATTCCTACAAAGTAACAGGAGAAGCTACGGCTGTGTGCCGAGTGCGCGTGGCGTGGAGTCTGTGTTTTGTGTCGGGGTGCCCCGCGTGTCGCGTGTGTGGAGACTGTGTGTTCAATGTGCTGTGAGAGCCTGCCCAGCGAGGAGGGGGAGGTGAAAGGGGACGGGGGTGGGGTTGCGGGGACCCCCAGCCCCAGAGCAGTTCCAGCTCCAGGTAGAGGCTCAGGGTCCAGCCCTGGGCACGGTTTCCGAGCACACCTGCGGGGGAGGTGGGTGGGGAGCGGGTGTCCGGGCACCGGCCTTTGCCAGCACAGATGGCCTCGCAGGTGGCGACCAGTGCAGCACTTTGCAAAACAAGCTTCAAAGGAGGCGTCAGGCTGAGACGGGGGCGGGGGGAGCAAACCAGCCACGGGGCCATGGGTGACCTCCAGGCTCTGCACGGCCTTCACCCAGCCGGCCTGCTGGCGGCTCAGAGCCTCGGAGACCAGACCCCACAGATGTGTCCACCTCCTGCACCCCGACCCACAACCCTCCTGCGCCCCCACTTCTGCCCGTCCATTTCTGGGGTCTCTGCGCCGGCCTCCTCTCCCCGAAATCCTTAACCTTCTCCCCTCCCTTCCCCAAAGTCACCTGTGTTCAAGGTGTGCCCCAGGATCACGTTTCAGCTAACGGTCCCTAACTGCCTCCGAAAGCCCAGCAGAAACGTGACCTGACCTAAGAGTGAATGGTTTTTGCTGGAGGAGCTAGAAATGAGAGAAGCTGCAAGTAAAGTCGGTTCCTTGGAGGAAGTGATCCCTGAGACCTGGGTGGTATCTGTGCAGGTCCACGGGGTGGGAGGCTGAGACCCTGAGCCCAGAGCCCTGAGGCTCACCCGCTGTCTCCTTGGTGGTCCCCATCGTGTTTACTCAGACACTCACAGCGTGTTCCTGGAGGGTCTCGCTTTGCACACGCACCTCCCACTTCCCAGCACATCTTCCCCCCAACACCCAAACCCAGGAGGCAAAGGATGGTCAGAGAAGAGGGTGCAGAGAAAGCCCAGTCTGCAGACTGCGTCCAGATGGCATCTTTCTGTCAGCTCTCTGCAGACTCAGTTCCCATGGGGTGACTTACCAGTCCTCAAAACGAGGCGCTGTTCAATTCATGCCACTTTGCTGAATGGAAATTGTGTCCTGCCCAGGACCCTGCTGAAGCCACAGGGCCTCAGAGGCTGAGACCGAGGGCCCGGGAGGCCTCCAGGCCAGCACTGATTTGCCTCCCTGGATGGGGAGGCGGAAAAGTGGGTGGCGGCACCCACAGCAGCACCTGGCTGGGGTGTAGACCAAACCACAGCCCCAGGAACTCCAGCGGGGGGAACACGTCCCAGGAGCAGGAGCCCCAAGGAAGGTCTGCAGCTTCCTGAGATGCCCGGGTGTCTGCAGGGCTTCATGGCTGACCCTGGAGCCACTCCATCACCCATTCGGCCAGAGGGTACACGTCCGATCAGAGGGAGCGGAGGGGACTGTCTGCAGAAGAAGAAAACACCGCCCTGGGGATAGACTCTCTGCCCTTCCCTGCCGCTCCATCCTCTTAGGATCTGACGACCAGTGAGCAGAAAATGATAGTTGATCAGTAGTGTCAGAAGCTTTGCAACCTCGTGGACGGTAGCCTGCCAGGCTCCTCTGTCCATGGGATTTCCCAGGCAAGAATACTGGGAGTGGGTTGTCATGTCCTCCTCCAGGGGGTCTTCCTGACCCAGGGATCGAACCTGAGTCTCCTCCATTGGCAGGCAGATTCTTTACCATCTGAGCCACCAGTAAGCTGGGGATGTCTTTGTATCTCTGATTCCCTTAGATATTCCCTGCCATGGTTGTCACCTGCGCAATTTCTCTTCCAATGCCTTCATGCAACTGCTGTACAAATACACGGGAACCAGAACTGACCTGCCCTCTCCCTCGCGGCAGGAGGGATACCGTGAGACCCTGAGGCTGGCCAGGTGCGCCCGTCTGTTACAAGAGGTCACTGCCATCCAGGGGGCTGAGTCGGGCCCAGAGACAAAGCCAGGAGGGCAGAGGGGAGGGAAGGGGGGCTCTGACTGCGGGGTGCCGAGTCACAGCTGGGTGGACACAGTAGAGCTATGGCCTGAACTCTGTCCCCTAAATTCACATTGGGACCCCACCTCCAGATCACACAGTGTGACTGTACTGGGGGGAAAGGAAAGGAAAGGAAAGCCGCTCAGTCCTGTCCAATGCTTTGTGACCCCATGGACTATAGCCCACCAGGCTCCTCCATCCATGGGATTTTCCAGGCAAGGGTACTGGAGTGGGTTGCCATTTCCTTCTCCAGAGAATCTTCCTGACCCAGGGATTGAACCCGGGTCTCCTGCATTGCAGGCAGACACTTCACTGTTTGAGCCACCAGGGAAGCCTCCACTGGGAGACACGGCCTTTAACGAGGTGACCGGGTTACAGTTAGGTGTCCGGGGGCCCTCATCCAGCATGACGGATGTCGTTTCAGGAAGAGGAGCAAAGACACAGACCACACCTGGATGAGTCGGTGAGAGGGTGGCCACCTGCAAGCCGGGGAGAGAGGCCTCGGGAGAAACTAAACCTCAGACTCCTTGATCTGAGCTTCCAGCCTCCAGAGCTGTGAGAAGCCCTCCAGCTCTGGCCCTCTGCTGCGGCAGTCCCCCTCAGACTGAGACAGCAGCAGGAGACTGCCCGCAGTCTCCTAAATTCCCCGGGGCAGCTTTCTTGGGAAGCAAATAAAACTCTGCCTGAAACTCTCTTAAGATGGTATGGTGGTGGTGGTTTCGTCGCTCAGTCTTGTCTGATTCTTTGTGACCCCATGGACTGTATCTGCCAAGCTCCTCTGTCCATGGGATTCTCCTGGTAAGAGTACTGGAGTGAGTTGCCATGCCCTCCTCCAGGGCATCTCCCCAACCCAGATGCATGCCCAGGAGTGGGATTGCTGGATCATATGGCAACTCTACTTTAGTTTTTAAAAGACCCTCCATGCTGATCTCCACAGTAGTGGCATTAATGTACATTCCCAGCAGCAGTAGGAGGGTTCCCTTTCCTCCACACCCTCTCCAGCATTTATTATTTGTAAACTTTTTAATCATGGCTATTCTGACAGGTGTGAGGTGGTAACTCATTGTAGCTTTGATTTGTAAGAAATGCTCCTTGCTTTTAAGGTAACTAAATGACCTCGTTCTTCCAAGACAGGAGCATCTTAACTCCTGGGGTCCTGGAACAAGGCTTAAGTGATTCCTTTCCCTCTTTCATCTGGTTTGGGTGACAAATTGTTTGGTGAAGTTAACATTTCTGAATGTCACATTATTAAGTTAGTATTACAAATGAATAGATCCTTGTACACACTTTCTGGGGACCAACACTCAGTTTCTTTTCAGCAGGTAAGGGAAAGAAGCAAATGATGTTAATCATAATATTTAAGCAGAAGTAGATGTTCTTCTGGGTTTCCCTGGTGTCTCAGATGGTAAAGAAACTGCTTGCAATGCAGAAGACATGGGTTCGATCCCAGGGTCTGGAAGATCCCCTGGAGAAGGAAATGACAGCCCACTCCAACTACTCTTGCCTGGAGAATTCCATGGACAGAGGAGCCTGGAGGGCCACAGTGCATGGGATCGCAGAGTCGGACATGAATGTGCAACTAACTTTCACATTCATTTTCAGATGTTCTTCTGGAATCTCCTTACTTCTTCTGTGATCTAATGGATGCTGGTAATTTGACCTCTGGTTCCTCTGCCTTTCCTAAACCCAGTTTGTACACCTCAAAGTTCTCAGTTCACATACTGCTGAAGCCTAGCTTGAAGGATTTTGAGCATTACCTTGCTGGCATGTGAAATGAGTGCGGTCTCTTTTTCCATCAAACCATTAGGTGTATTATTGTAATTGAGTTTCATGTAAATTCCTCTGCGTTCAAGAAGACAAAGCCCTCTTTTCTGGGAGGTTCATGGACAAGACCAGTTTCCTTCAGAGTCTTTGGGGTCTTCTCTTGGGTCACGTAGTAGCAGGTCTGCTGCCGCTGACAAGTGCTCAGTCATGTCCAACACTTTGTGACCCATGAACTGCAGCCCACCAGGCTCCCCTGTACATGGGGTTTTCCCAGCCAAGAATACTGGAGTGGCGAGCCGTTTCCTTCTCCAAGTAGCAAGTCAGAGCTGGAATCTGTGTCTTTACCACACTTCTGGGAGAGTTCAACATTGATTTTTCTTTCTTCACGAGTATGGGTGGGATGCTGTGTTTTTCCTTTTTGTTTGTTGATTGAGTTTTGGTTAAATATTTGAAAACTAATGGCAGAGAACCAGAGGGAGCAGGTCTCACCCTGATAGACTCCAGATGTGGGAAGCGTGCCTCTCTTTAGACCCTCTAGAAAAGAAAGGAAAGGAAAGAACCAAACTTCTTCTGAGCTTAAGCCCACATATAGAATGTGTCTGTTTCTCCTTTTGCTTCTTTTTCTTGCCCCTTCTTTTTCTTTGCTTCTTTACTTCTTGATGACTTGCGGGCCATGGGCCTGTGTCTTAGCCCATTTGGGCTGCATTAATAAAATACCACGACAGGGTGGCTTGTAAACACATATTTATCTCTCACGGTTCTGGAGGCTGCAGTGGAAGATCAAGGCACCAGCACACTTGGTGCTCAGTGAGAGCTCTCTTCCTGGCTCACGGGCCTTCTCTCCGTGTCCTCACATGGCAGAGGGGCAAATGGACCTCCCTGGGCTTCTGTAATGAGGGCACTGGCCCCACTAATGAGACTCTGCCCTCACTACCTAGTCCCTTCCCAAAGGCCCGGCCTCCAAATAGCCACCACATCCTATCAAGTTTTCAGCATATGAGTGATGTGAGTGCTGGACGGACAGAAACACTCAGTCTACAGCAGCCTGTGTACAGATTCCTGCTGAGGAGTCGAAAACCATTAAAAGCTGCTGTACTGCCAATTTCCCTCTGCTCCCAAATTGCAGAGAAGGAATAAGGTTGAGTTTACATCAGCTCTGAGTGGAGGGAGCAGCCTTGGGCAAAAGGCTACAGACTGGAAGGCAGGCCCAGAAGCCAATGCTTCTCGACTATATAAGGCAGTGAAGCCAGCAGAGAACAAGAGATGCGTCTCCCTGGTGATGAATGGCCCCAGAGCGCTCAGACCTGCAGCCAGCTGGCGTGAGAGATGGGCTCGGACAGAGAGGCTAAGAATTACTAAAAGGGAAGCGGTTTTCAGAATGAGGAACATAATGTTCTAAGGAACTATTTGATGCCTACGAACTGAACTAGATATTGAAGAACGAGGCTGTCCAGAAATAAGTAGGAACTCTTCAAAAGCAATAAATACCTCGGGTGGGGGACAGGAGAGGGGAGGGTTGGTGATCACATGACCACGACGCCAGAAGGAGCCGAGTTCAAGTCCCAGCAATAAGGTGCATCCAGTGCAATTTTACACAGTTTAATCCAGGTTTAACTCCTGCAAGTGAACAACTCCGTAACTGTTAGTAACTTTGCAGAGATGAGCCATTATTACCATAATTTAGTCGGAGCACTTTTCCTTTGTCCCTAAAAACTTTCCAGGAGCCTATCTGCAATCAATCAATGCTTCCATCCCAATAACCACCAATCTCTGCTCTGTCTCTATAAATGTACATTTAATACAGAGTATTCACTGACTTTGGAGTAGGAAATGGCAACCCACTGCAGTCTTCTTGCCTAGAAAATTCTACGTACAGAGGAGCTTGGTGGGCTACAATCCATGGGGTTGCAAAGAGTTGGATATGAATGAACACACACACACCCGCACACATTCACTGGCTTATTAATATTAACATTTACCAGTCCATTTAAAGGAAATCAGTCCTGAAAATTCTTTGGAAGGATTGATGCTGAAGTTGGAGCTCCAGTGCTTTGGCCAACTGATGCAAATAGCTGACTCATTGGAAAAGACCCTGATGCTGGGAAAGATGGAAGGCAGGAGGATAAGGGGATGACAGAAGATGAGATGGTTGAATGGCATCACTGACTCAAGGGACATGAGTTTGAGCAAATTCCGGGAGGTAGTGGAGGACAGGGAAACCTGGCATACTGCAGTCCGTGCGGTCGCAAAAAGTCAGACACGACTGAGTGGCTGAACAACAAATTGCCTGGCTTCTTTCACTTAGCAAAACATTTAAGATTCATCCAGGTTGTAGTGTATACCAGTAGTTCATTCTTTTTTTTTTTTTTTTAAAGAAATTTGAGTTGTTCTCAGCTTGGGGCTGTGATGAATAAAGGTACCATGAACATTCAGGTACGTAGGTCTTTGTGAAGACATACACTTTCTTTTCTTTCAAGTAAATTCCTAGGAATCTCATGGGAGTTTTAGTGGGTGCAAAGTGGTTTTTATTTCACTTCCTTAACGATTAATTATTTAGCATTCAGCATCCTTTCCATGTGCTTGTTAGTCATTCATGTGTCTTCTCTGGAGAAATGTCTACTCAAGCCTTCTGCTCACTTTTGAGTTGGGTTCTTTGTGGTTATGAATGAGTTGTAAGTATTCTTTATGTATTCTGCAGGCCAGTCTTTCATTAGATGTTTGATCTGCAAATATTTTCTCACAGTCTCTTACTTACTTTTAACTCTCTTAATGATGTGCTTTGAAGTACAGAAGTTAGTAAATGTAGGGGATCTTCCCCACTCCGGGAATCAAACCTGCATCTCCTCCATTGGCAGGTGGATTCTTTACCACTCTGCCACATGGGAAGCCCTATTAAGTGTAAGAAGTTACATTTTAAAACTTAAGTATAGGAAGAGCTGTGAGCTGTTGCTAATTTCTGCTGTCTCACTGCCTTGAACTTGATTTCTTTCTTTTTTAAAAATTTTTATTCATTCATTCATTTATTTATTTATTTTAATAGAGGATATTGTGATGGTTTTTGCCATACATCAGTATGAATCAGCCACAGGTATACATGTGTCCCCTCCATCCTGAACCCACTCCCACCTCCGTCCCCACCCCATCCCTCCAGGTTGTCACAGAGCACCGGCTTTGGGTGCCTTCTTCATACATGAAACTTGCACTGGTCATCTATTTTACATATGGTAATGTATATGTTTCAACACTATTCTCTCAAAGCATCCCATGATTTTAGATATATATATGCAATTTTTTTTAAACCAAAGTAAGCAGTTCCCTCTATTAAATTCTTCCGGTTAAGAACTACAAGAGGTTTCTTTGACCCTGGTTGGACCCTGGCTAATACACAAAAAAGTCCTGAAGCTTTATTTGCTCCTAATAATGGCTCTTTCATCATGAGATTTTTCTGCCAAGTATGATCTCTCCAATTCCTTAGCCCCGCCCTTGACACACACCATTGACCAAGCAAACTTTTATTCATTATCGAGATTGCAGAGCCAAAGTCACTTTATTAACATATCTTCCCTGGCCCCCGCCCCCAGTCTAGGTCAGGTTTCTTTCTCTTCCAGAAGCATCAGCTCCAGGAGAAAAGGACTCTCTCTCTTTACCATTTTCCCCACTGTTCAACACAGAGCCTGGTATGCAGTTCAAGTTCAAAAAACCGGTTTGAATGCTTGAATGTGGCAGAAGTTCAATGGGTCTCTGAACTTGACATTTCATATTTTAAGAAGATCAGAACAAGGGTGAGAGCTATTGAAAGGAAGAGAGCTGAACAGATTGACTTAATGAAGTAAAAGTAATTCTCTCCGGGGACCAGGCGCTGTTCTCAAGTTGAATGATGAACAGACTCTGGAAAGCCTGGATGACAGGTGTTTTGAAAGACCTGGGACTCCAGGCATCAGGGAGAGAGAGCAGATACTCAGGAGCCTGGCTGGGACCCCCCAGTTATGCTGATAAGAAAAGAATGAGATACGAGTGAGGGTGTCCCTGCGGCAGGAAGCTCGGGACTAGAACCAGGATGCCTGGTGGGGACATTCAAGCTTTTCCCCTTCCTAATTGGAACCTGACTCTGTTATGGACTGAATGTATGCGCCTCCACCAGATTCCTGGGCCGAAGCTCTGCCCCCAGTGTGGCTGTATTTTGAAGTAATTAAGATTAAATGAGGTAAAGAGGTGAGGCTCTCATCTGATAAGATCGGTGTCCTTATGTTGTAGGAAGGAGGACCCCTTCGAGGGTGAGAGCGTGGGCTCTTGTCTAGCGCTCAGAAATGATTGTCTGAGGAGACACACGAGGTGACAAAGCAAGAGACTACGGCGAAGGGGCGCCCGGGCAGAGAACAGAAGGCTAACGGCGCCTTTGCCACGTGGCTCAGAGTCTTGGGTTTGATGGTGACCGGGTTAGTTGCGGGGTTGTCTCTGGCCAATTGTTCTGACTCACGGTCCTTCCTGGTAGTGCACGCATTGCCCAGCCAAGATGGAGGCCAGCGAGAAGGATTCTGGGAGGTGGTCGGACGTGGGGCGTCTCCTTTGACCTCTCCCACACTCTCCCGGTGGGCGGTGGCTTATTAGTTCCGTGTTCCTTACCAGGACCTCCTTCGTAAAACATCTCACGCAAACGGTTACATGGTGCCTGGCCAGGGTGGGCGGTTTCAGTCAGCGTGCTTCCCCTAACACGCAAAAGAAGAAACAGCAGAGAGCGCTCCCTCCATCCCCCTTCCCCACCCCCACGGGCACACACAGAGGAAGGGCCGCGTGAGGGCAGAGAGAATGTGACCCTCTGCAAACCAAAGTCAGAGCTCTCACCGGAAGGTAAGCCAGACAGAACCTTCGTCTTGGACTCCTAGCCTCCAGCACTATGAGAAAATAAGTTTCTGTTGCTTAAGCTGAAGAAAGAAAGAAGCAGGTTGCCCAGACTGAGCTAACTCCATCTTGAAAGAAAGGAAACTCTATCTTACACTTGTAAGGAACTCTGGACTACATATCTGGTAACCATGGAGATAACCTTCTGATGGCCAAGCAAGCCTCCCAGACGGATAAACACCAGACCAGGCTGCCCTCGTACCTAAACTCCCTGGAGCCAAGAAGAATACGATAACTCACTATGTATCAAACATTTTCTGTAATCTTAAAGGAGCCATTGATGCGGGCTACATTGCATGGCTAGTTGACCTTCAGAATGGGAGTCATGTCTGTCAGTTAACTGGATCTCTTTCTAACATTTTCCAGAGTAGACTTGAGAAAATTGGGGGTGTGGGTTGGGTACGTACATTTTGGGTATAAAAGGCGGTCACAAAAATCAGTCAGGGTCCCTGGCTAAGAAGAAACTCTGCCTCAGACCCGCCGGTGTAATAAACTGCACTCACCCCACTATCTGCACTGTCCTTCTGAGTGAGTTTGTTTCCCGGGGTGTTTGGCTACAACAAAGCCATGCAGTTCATCGTGTTTTATGGCAGTCCTAGATTCAATCGATGGCTTGGTTCAATGAGGGAGGGAGTTTGTGTCTTTGCCTCAGTGACAAAGTGAGGAGAAATACTAGCACCCTGCAAAATAAGGATGACAGTGGCTTACGGACATGGAGTGTTTAATAAGCCCGGGATCCTGGGCTAAGTGCTTTATGTGCTCAGTTGCTCAGTCATGTCCAACTCTTTGTGGCCCCATGGAGCCCTCCAGGCTCCTCTGTCCACGGAATTTTCCAGGCAAGAATATCCCAGTGGGTTGCCATTTCTTCCTCCAGGGGATCTGCCCAACCCAGGGATCAAATCTGCATCTCTTGCGTCTCCTGCATTGCTGGCAGGTTTCTACCACGGAGTCACATGGAAGGCCCAAGTGCTTTACACGTGTCAGCTTGATTAATTCTCACCACAACCCAAAGCGACGTGATCAGGAACTAAGGCATGGGATGACTGTCACACAGTTAGTCCCCAGTGGAGCTGGGGTCCACACCCAGGCGTGCGCTATCGTGCACTGACTCTCAGAAGCACAGACCAGACAGGGGCAAGTCAGAGGGCAGAGGGGAAATCAGAAATGAGGAGCAGGACTTTGAAACTTGAAGTAACTAGTGACCTAGTCCTTCTAACTCCTATCCTGCTGTTTTCTGAGACAGGTTTGGGATGAGTAGAAAGTGTCAGCTTCTTTAGGATGTACCGAAAGGCAACTGTCTCTGTCCCTTCTCGATTCATCTCCAGCAGCAGCTGTGAAAATCAATGAAGACCAATCAAATGAGAATAGGCAAGGGCACCTCATTCAGAGGCTGCCCCCACCTCTTGTGCTTGGCAGAGAATCAAAGGTAGATGGGGGAGCAGGATGGCTTCTCGGTGGGAGAAGGAGCCTCAGGGGTGCTCAGATGGAGGCTGTGGGTCCAGGGAGCTGCAGGCAGGCCAGCTAGAAGCAGGGAAGGTCCTGTATTAGTTGGTGGTATATATTTAGATTTTTCTGTTTGGTTTAGAGAAGCTGGCAGATATTAATCAAGTCCTAGCTATTTAAGGCAGATTGCTATAGAGGCTATCTGATGGTTTCTTGAGCTGGTTGCTAGACACAGTGCTCTGTCTTCCTGCAAATCTGACTGATGGATAGTGGGCTGGCTTCCTGGGCCACTATTGACCATCTGGTGATGTCCATATGTAGAGTCTTCTTTGATTACGCCAAAGCCTTTAACTGTGTGGATCACAACAAACTGGAAAATTCTTAAAGAGATGGGAATACCAGACCACCTGATCTGTCTCCTGAGAAATATATATGCAGGTCAAGAAGCAACAGTTAGAACCAGACATGGAAAAACAGACTGGTTCCAAATTGGGAAAGGAGTACGTCAAGGCTCTATATTGTTACCCTGCTTATTTAACTTATATGCAGAGTACATCTTGAGAAATGCCAGGCTGGATGAAGCACAAGCTGGAATCAAGACTGCTGGGAGAAATATCAATAACCTCAGATACGCAGATGACACCACCCTATGACAGAAAGAGAAGAACTAAAGAGCTTCTTGATGAAAGTGAAAGAGGAGAGTGAAAAAGTTGGCTTAAAACTCAACATTCAAAAAATGAAGATCATGGCATCCAGTCCCATCAGTTCATACAAATAGATGCGGAAACAATTGAAACGCTGACAGACTTAATTTTGGGGGGGGCTCCAAAATCACTGCAGATGGTGACTGCAGCCATGAAATTAAAAGATGCTTGCTGTTTGGAAGAAAAGCTATGACCAACCTAGACAGCATATTAAAAGCAGAGACATTACTTTGCAGCAAATTTCCATCTAGTCACAGCTATGGTTTTTCCAGTGGTCATGTATGGATTTGTGAGTCATGTATGGATTTGTGAGTCATGTATGGATTTGGACTGTAAAGAAAGCTGAACTCCAAAGAACTGATGCTTTTGAACTGTGGTGCTGGAGAAGACTCTTGAGAGTCCCTTGGACTGCAAAGAGATCCAACCAGTTCATCCTAAAGGAAATCAGTCCTGAATATTCATTGGAAGAACTGATGCTGAAGTTGAAACTCCAATACTTTGGTCACCTGATGTGAAGAACTGACTCACTAGAAAAGACCGTGATGATGGGAAAGATTGAAGGCTAGAGAAGGGGCTGACAGAGGATGAGATGGTTGGATGGCATCACCGACTCAATGGACATGAGTTTGAGTAAGCTCCAGGAGTTGGTGATGGACGGGGAGGCCTGGTGTGCTGCAATCCATGGGGTTGCAAAGAGTCGGACACGGCTGAAAAACTGAACTGAACTTCCTGGGGCACTGTAGCTAACAGACTGGTCTCCTGGGCTGACTGCTGAAGATTTGGTCAGAGTTCTAATTTTGTATGGGCTTTCCAGGTGGCACTAGTGGTAAAGAATCCACCTGCCAATGAAGGAGATTTGGGGGTTGGGAAGATCCCCTACATGAAGAAATGATTACCTACTCCAGTATTCTTGCCTGGGAAATCCCATGGACAGAGGAGCCTGGCAAGCTACAGTCCACGGGGTCACAAAGAGTCAGAGGCAACTGAGCATGCAGTCACACTAATTTTATGTATGGTCCTGCCATTGTCCATTTGTATATTCAATTTCTCAATGCTAACGGAAAAGAGCTATCCTTGGAGACATTGATGTCCTCCAGCATCTTTTGCCTCTGGTGGAGAAAAACTCCCTAAATCAGTAGCTTTTAGCCAAGACTGTGCATGAGGACCACCTGGGAGCTGAAAGGAGGAACTGATCCCCAGGGCCTACCCCAGACTGCCTGTGTCAAAGTCTCTGAGTACAGACACGGCTCAGGCCCCTGTAGGTTCTAAAACCTGTTCTGTTGATTCAATTACTGCCAAGAACAAGAACCACTGCTCTGAAGGTTAAACGCCTGGGGCTGAGCTAGGAAAAACCCTTTCAAATGTTAATGTGCAAACAAAACACTTGGGGATTTGGTTTAAAATGTAGATTCAGAAGAAAAAGGTGAATTTTGATTCTGCCTGTGTAACAGGCTCCCAGATAGGCAGAAGATACAGGTTCTCTGGACACACTTCTGTTGTTCAGCCATCAGTCCTGTCCGACTCTGCGGCCCCACAAACTGCAGCACGCCAAGCTTCCCTGTCCTTCACCATCTCCCAGTATTTACTCAAACTCATGTCCATTGAGTCTGGTGGTGCAAGCCATACTTTACATACGAAGAACCAGCATTTGGCTCAGAAAAGGAATAATTAAAGGGCAATTATGGATGGAGAAGGACAACCTGCTCCAATATGCTTGCCTTGGAAATCTCAGGGACAGAGGAGCCTGGAAGGCTACAGTCCATGGGGTTGCAAAGAGTCGGACATGACTGAGTGACTAACACTTCCACTTTTTTCATGGTTGGATCTTTCCACTTCCTGGGACAGTCTATCTGGAGCTGCTATAACCAGTGAGATGTGGAAAAGTCAGTCGTCTGGAGACTGAGTTTTGTCTCTGGGGAAATAAAAAAAAAACTATGAGTATGCTCTTGGGTGTGTAATATCAACTTTCCAAGCCTCAGCTTCCTGATATATTATACAAGTGATTTATACTAGATAATCTTTTTTCTTTATCGAAGTATAGTTGATTCCCAGGTGACGTTAGCGGTAAAGAACCCAACTGCCAATGCAGGAGATGCAAGAGACGTGGGTTTGATCCCTGGTTGGGAAGATCCCCTGGAAGAAGAAATGGCAACCCACTTCAGTATTCTTGCCTGGAGAAATCCCACAGACAGAGAAGCCTGGCAGGCTCCAGTCCAAGGGGTTGCAAAGTGTCAGACACGACTGAGCACACACCTCCTCATAGTTGATTTACAATGTGGTGTCAGTTTCAGGCATATAGCGAAGTGATTCAGTTATACATACACATATATATGTATATAATTTTTCAGATTCTTTTCTCTTATAAGTTACTACAAAATAATGAATATCATTCCCGAGATAATCGTATAGAATAAAAATTGTGGTAATTAATATTTCAATGCTTGCTATGTGCATAAAATATGCTAGCTTTTTGCAATGAGATGTATATAAGATAATGAAAGCAATCTTGGTAGAATTGCCAGATTTAATATAGGACAACCAATTAAGTACCAGATTAGCAAGAAACAAATGACTAGTTTAATTATGCCCCATGCAAAATTTGGGACATACCTGTACTAAAGAAGTATTCATAGCTTATCTGAAACACAAACTTAACAGGACAGCCTGTATTTTTATCTATTAAGCCTCGTAAGCTGACAAGGTCTTAGACCCATTGCACAGATGAGCAGGCCAGGTGGTCAGTGGAGGAGCTGGTATTTGAAGACACACGGTCATCCTCTTAAGCCCAGGCTCCTGGTTGCTGGGCTCACCTTGTTAGGATGCTAATACTGGTGAGGCTTAGTCCTACCACTACCAGACAGGAAGCAGATGAAAATGAACTTTACCTGCCTGAAGGCATTGACTCGGAGTTCTGTTTTGTTCGTTACTTTGTTCATCAGCCTTTCCTTGTTTTGTAAAGAGTCTGGCTCAGTGCCCGGCTTTCTTGTAGCAATGATCAGGACGGCACCGATGCAGCATCTGCACTGGTAGGTATGGATATCACTCCATCTCTCTTTAGTCCTTCATCTGCCATGTCGGAGGAGAAGGGAATGGCAACCCGCTCCAGCATTCTTGTCTGGAGAATCCCATGGACAGAGGAGCCTGGCAGGCCGTGGTCCACAGGGTCACAGAGTTGGACACAACTGAAGTGACTCAGCACGCGCCGCCGTTTCAGAAGTGGAGCCCTCCTGAGTTTTGCTGCATGCTGAGTACAGGATGACCCCTGTAGTTTGGGGAATTTTTACTTACCGTCTTGGAATGCATGGATTCCCCCTGAACTGACTTCCTTTAGCCAATGAGTGTCCTCTGTTGTGTAGAGGAAACCCCAGGACTCATATTCCTCTGGGACCCCATATCCGGCATCCTATTCCCCTCACATTCAGCACCCTGACCCTCACACTAAATGAACAGACAGTACTCTCAGCCCCCATAGTCATTGCTTGGGGGACCTCGTCTTCCTCTTCCCTCTTCTCTACACTTAACTTCTCCCCTGGTTTCTAGAGGAGACCTTACCCCAGTGCTCAGATCTCCAGTGCCCGGGACTCACGGTCTGGGTGAGGGAAGGTGCCAGCCCTTCTGTGAACTTGCTCTGGCTGTCCCCCCACAATAAGCCCCAGGTGAGGATGGCCTCTCCTCTTCTTGCGTTGTTACAGGAGGCTCTGCGGGGGTGTGGACGGCCTTAGGGCTTGTCTTTCTTAACAAGCTCTTCTCCAACCACCGCATGTCTGGAAGAATCCGTCAGCCTTGGATTAAGAGCCCAGGTCCTGACGACACGGTGGCCCAATTTGACCTTGCTTCTTGCCTCCAGTAAGTGTACTTTAGCCATAGCCCTTGTGTGGGGGCCTCACACGGCTATGAATGTGCTTTGTAAACTCTGGTACACCCTAAGTTCTGTTCACTTGATCTCCATCGTATGCAGTCAAGACCGCCATTGCCAGGCCCCTGCAGGACATCTCAGAGTCATTGAAAATGGGGCTTTGTGAGAACTTAGTAGTCAGGTCAGGACCTGGGATACCAGCCTGTATTCTGCCAATGGGTGGATAAAAGGAGGGCCTGCCTCTCACCTCCCTCACGACACAACAACACTAAATATTTTTACTTCCATTACCGCCTAATGATGAAAGAAAAAACAAACCAAGAGAAAATCTCCTGCTTCGAGAATTATTTGGCAAAGATTGAGACCCACTCTTCTAAATAGGATACAAACTATCATGTCTGAAGTTAATTGGGATGGCATCTGTGGACACTGGATTTTAAAAGCGACCAATATCATTTTCAAAAAGAAATCCTCAAAACCTTCAAATTAATTATTCATCTATTTTGTCCACCAGTCATTTCTTCCAACTGCACCAGCTTTCCATGAAATGAACAGGAAGTAGAGGTTCACAATGATGGATTATGGCTAAAGGGGAGAAAAAGGCAAAAACTGGTCCACATTTATCAGTGAGGGAGGCAGGGAGGCAGAGCAGACACAGGCCAGGTGGTGAGAGGACATACCAGGTGCGAGTTACAGGGAAATCCCAGAGAAGGGAATCCTGGGGGGAAGGAAAAACGTACAAGGAAACCTAGTCAGAGGAGGGTATCCCAGCCAGAGAGTAGAGAATGATTGCTTAAGTAAATCCCAACCGGCAAATCAATGGTCCATGTCAGGAGTCTGGCACTGGATTTGGGGTTCAGAGGCAACGTCCAGCCCCTGTCTTGGAGTCATAAAGGCATCCCATGCATGTGTGCATGCTCAGCCACTTCAGTCGTGTCCGACTCTTTGCGCGACCCTATAGACTGTAGCCCACCAGGATGCTCTGTCCACGGGATTCTCCAGACAAGAATACTGCAGTGGATTGCCATGCCCTCCTCCAGAGCATCTTCGTGACCCAGGGATCAAATCCAGGCCTCCTGCATCTCCTGCATTATAGGTGGATTACTTACCACTGAGCCTCCTGGGAAGCCAGACAGATACACACTACTACATATAAAATAGACACTCAGTAAGAACCCATTGTATTGCACAGGGAACTCTACTCAATACTCAGTAATAATCTGTATGGGGAAAGGGTCCAAAAAAGAATAGATACCTGTATGTGTATAATGAAATCACGTTGCTACATTCTTGGAACCAACACAACATTGCAAATCAACTATACTCCAATATATGAGAAGTTCTTTTTTCTTTTAAAAAAAAATGAGAAAACTGTGGCATCTTCTGTATTGACTGGTAAATACTGCAATTTATTTGGGTGTGTGGCCGGGAATGGTGTAATGTTGGAAGAAATGGGGTGGAGAGGAGAGAATAACTGAAATACAGAAATTTTTGAGAAAAATATGACATTAAATATAATAAAAGTACTTTAGCCAGCAGCATGGGCTTCTGTTGTTGAAGCTACTATCAGTCTGATGACAGGAATGTGTGAGCCTTTGAAGTTCTTCAACATAAGCAACCTAAACAATGGTGTTAAACTTGTCTTTTCAGTATTATATGAATCCTCTAAATTTTGATAGCATGTTTTCCAAAGTCATGTGAAAGCCTTTTTATTTGAAGAATTTCAACACCTAATATGATAAAGTTAATTTTAGATTTTACACCTTTTACTTTTCAGTCACTAAGTTGTGTCCGACTCTTTATGACCCCATGGACTGCAGCACACCAGACTTCCCTGTCCATCACTGTCTCCTGGAGTTTGCTCAGTTCATGGAGTTGATGATGCCATCCAACCATCTCATTCAGTCTTTCCCAGCATCAGGGTCTCTTCCAATGAGTCAGTTCTTCACATCAGGTGGCCAAAGGATTGGCGCTTCAGCATCAGTCCTTCCAGTGAATATTTGGGGTTGATTTCCTTTAGGATGGACTGGTTTTATATCTTTGCTGTTGCACTTTTTAGTAAATTGTAACTATAGAAAACAAAGCATTCAGGAAGGAGGTACACAGAGGCACTGAAAAGTATCAGTGAACACATTTGATATTTTTGCTCATTTAAAAAATAAGAGAAGCAGGTCTGAGAATATCCTGCACGTAGCAGAATTTGTTCTGTGATCATTAGGGCCACAAGGAAGAAGAAGCAGCATCCGTGTTCCAAGCATAATTGTTCAGCCTGTGTTCATTTTTAATATTTATTTAAGCAATATAAAAAATTTCACTTAGCTTCAATGTATATGGATATATCATTTTGTTTCAAAAATAAATTTATTTTTGAAAATAGTTTTAGAATTTAGCTAATTTATATATCTACCTATATAGTAAAGGCAATTCGTCAGACACTTGACATAAATTCCAGGATCACTGTATGTCTGTGTGCATGCTAAGTCACTTCAGTTGTATCTGACTCTGTTTTGTTTGTTTGTTTGGAGGCTATTTACTTTACAGTATTGTAGTGGTTTCTGCCATACACTGACATGAATCATCCATGGGTGTATATGTGTCCCCCATCCTGAACCCCCCTCCCACTTCCCTCCCCATCCCATCCATCTGGGTTGTCCCAGTGCACCGGCTTTGAGTGCCCTGTTTCATGCATCAAACCTGGACTGGTCATCTATTTCACATATGGTAATCATATCATACATATATATCATACATATATCACATATGGTAATACATATGTTTCGGTGCTGGGGAGGGTGTGGAGAAAAGGGAACCCTCTTACACTGTTGGTGGGAATGCAACCTAGTACAGCCACTATGGAGAACAGGGTGGAGATTCCTTAACAATCTGGAAATAGAACTGCCATATGACCCAGCAATCCCACTGCTGGGCATACACACGGAGGAAACCAGAATCAAAAGAGACACGTGTGCCCCAGTGTTTCACTGCTGCACTGTTTACAATAGCTAGGACGTGGAAGCAACCTAGATGTCCGATGAATGTATCCGACTCTTTGCAACCCCATGGACTGTAGCCCACCAGGCTCCTCTTTCCATGGGATTCTCCAGGCAAGAATACTGGAGTTGGTTACCATTTCCTCTTCCGGGGGATCTTCACGACCCAGGGATTGAACCTGCATCTCTCATGTCTCCTGTATTAGCAGGCAAGGTCTTTACTACCAGTGCCATCTGGGAAGCCCCCACCCTATGTGTAGGCCTTTTCAACTTTCTCCAAGGTAGAGTCCAGCATTGAGGCATCTCAGAGGGGAAGGTGTTGGTTTGCTGCCGGAGCATATGTAGGGCTGGAATCCTGGAGACATGGAGATGGCAGGAGGAGGCAGAGACAGATTAGATAGTCACGGCTGCGCTGGGTGACGGGCCTGACATTTAGTATCTACATTCCCGGTTTCTGGTGATACAATCATTGCTCGGGCCTACCACCCATTGAGGGAGGGAAAATCCTTGAAGAGACAGTCCCACAGAGCATCCCTGTGTGTTTTCTTTAGGAGGAAGAATCGTCCAATCATCACTGTCGCTGGAGAATTCCAAACCAAGCTCTAGCTTCTCCCAGCTCTGGAGAATCTCCAGGCCTGTCTATTTCCTTGTGGTCTATAGCAAGGGAAGGAATACGTCATCTTTCACAAAAACCACAGCTTTGTTCTCCCCTTCAGAGCAATTCATTGGGAACAATGACTAAGATCTTGTGATTCAAAGCCAATTCAGGTTAAATTAAGCTGCTCAGCTTCAAAATACATGAAAATTGAACTGTTCAAGTTGGATGTGTTGACAGTGATCAATAATCAAAATCCCAGGTCTATTGATTAGACTGCTCGGTGATGAATTTTATAAATTGCTCATTCTTGTACTCTACCAAGAAGCAATTTTATCCAAACTGAGTCACTAAAATCAGTAAATAAATTAACAAGCAGAAGTCAATTAACACATTCACTTAGACATCTTTGGCACATGTGTGAAGCTTCCATTACATGGAAAACACATTTTAAGTCTGAGAAGTGAAGAGTGCATTACTTGTAAGTCCTGCACATCCCCCTGCAGCCCACTGGGTCTCTACCTGGTTTTAATTTTATACATTGGAATGACAGCTCTTCCTAGAGCATGACTGGTGTTGAAAACACAAGACTATCATACATTAATGAGCCCCAGTGAATGACTGTGCTCCAGGCACTTGCTGGAGAATTCAAACCAGAGTAGGTGGAAACCCTTGCCTGCCAAAGCCAACTTGAGGCATCTGATATCTGAGAAAAGCCATCGTAAGCTCAAGTTTGTGAGTGCGCTCAGTTGCTGAGTCGTGTCCATCTCTTTCTGACCCAGTAAGCTGTAGCCCGCCAGGCACCTCTATCCATGGGATTTTCTAGGCAAGAATACTGGAGTGGGTTACCATTTCCTTCTCCAGGGGATCTCACCGGGTCAGGGATTGAAACTGTGTCCCCTGCATTGGCAGGCAGATTCTTTACCATGGAGCCACTAGGGAAGCCCCATGCCCAAGTTTACTAATGATCTAATAGGTTTTTTTTTTTTTTTCCAATGTCTTTTTGCTTCAGGAAGTCAGAACATTAGATTACAATGAACACAGACAGTATTGTAACCTAGTCAAACCAATTTTGCAGACAACTAAGGTAATTTTACGTGATGTGCCCTCTTTCATTTTAACAAGATGTATGCATATGTTTTCAAAACTGTATTTAATTGCATTGTCTATTCTGTTACCCAGGATTCTCTAAATCATCCTCATTTGAATTCAATAACAGGAAAAAGCTTGACAAATAAACCAGAATATTTGCCTTCAGAAAGCAGAAGAAATATAAATCAATGCCTTTCTCTTTTTCCTTGGTAACAAGGAAGCTAAGAAGAATAAAGTCAATTAACAGAAAGCAAACGTGTTCTTATGGCACAATAAGAGAATTATTATAATTTTTAAATGTTTTGTATTGAACTCTGTGCTTAATTTTTAAGATGTCTCAAAACTGTTTCAGATGGAGTATAAATTCTAGTCACGATACGAGAAACAAACTAGGATAATGGGCAAAATAGAACTTTTGCAAGCTTGTTCTGGTTGCTATATTTTGGTATCAAAAGCTTAAGGGATTAGAGGAAATGTTTGCCTTCTCAAATCTTTTCTGTTCAAATGTTCTTCAGTGGTTGTATTTATCAACTGAGAAATGGGATATTTCTTGCCACATCAGTAAACAAGCATGCCACAATCATCAGCGTTTGCAGCGCTCCGATGTGAGCTCATGAACCCTAGGGGCACTCAGGAAGGAGAAGAGTGCCTGTGATCAAGCCGCCAGCAAGCTGCAGCCACTCGCTATGGTGAGCCCCAAAGGAGCTCTGGATGTGATAAAAAGATAGGATCCTGCTCAGGATAGCTGAGATACATATGAAAGCAATGATTTCAGTGAACCCAGACTCTTGCATCTCCCCATACACAGAAAAGTGCTAAATTACTTAACTTGAGATATCTAGCTTCCTTTAGTTAGCATACTCATTTGATGTTCGTTCTACCTGCCCTTTGTTGAAAAACTTCTATATAACCTGGCTCCTCCCCTCGCCTCCTCAGAGCAGCTTTCTCAGGGTCACTTGAGATGCTGTCTCCATAGCTTGAAGTCCTAAAAATTCCCACTGAATAAAACATAACTCTCAACTTTTTGGTTGTGACTAATTTTGAAGTTGGTACTATGTATCTATCTGAAATAAATATAGGCTTTTGGTATTGGATATTAATTCTTCAGGAGCTCCCCAGATGGTGTGGAAAGAACCCAGTTGCCAATGCAGGAGATGTAAGAGATCCAGTTTCCATTCCTGGGTCAGGAAGATCCCCTGGATGAAGACACGGCAACCTACTCCAGTATTCTTGCCTGGAGAATCTCATGAACAGAGGAGACTGGGTCAGACATGGCTGGAGTAACTTAGCACACATTAATCCTTCAACAATATATTTCCTTTTTTTTCCCCAAATTTTATCTCCTCCACAAAAACACCAAAATTTAACCTACAGTGATTCTTCTGGCTTGGGGCATTGTGGAATAGATTTTGTCTATATTTCAAATTATGTCACTTAACATTGGTCTGTAGTTTATTCTCTATATACTATTTGAGAGTTGACATTATATCTGATTTTTCTTTTCTATCATATATATGTAAAGGGTACACCTGTATACATTTTGAAAGAATTAGCACAATCAAGCTAATTCATGCATCCATCTCGTCATACAGTTACGTGTGTGTGTGTGTGTGTGCACGTGTATGTGTGTGTGATGAGGACACCTAGGATCTAACCTGTTAACAGATTGCAAGTATACTGTACAGGGCTGTTGCTTGTAGTCTCCATGCTATACATTAGGCCACCAGAACTTATTCATCTTGAGTAACTGAAACTTTGTACCTTGAGCAGGGGACAGGTGGCACAGAGGTAAAGAACCCGCCTGCCAATGCAGGAGACATGAGAGATGTGGGTTTGATCCCTGGGTCGGGAAGACCCCCTGGAGTAGGAAATGGCAACCCACTTCAGCATTCTTGCCTGGGAAATCCCATGGACAGAAAAGCCTGTCTGGCTGTAGTCCATGGGGTCACAAAGAGCTGGACCCAACTGAGCATGCACGCATGCACCCCTTGAATAGCACCTGCTCATCAACCCTTCCCTCAGCTCCTGTCAACCACCACTGTACTCTCTGCTTCTGTCTTTGACTATCTTAGTTTCCACATCTAAACGAGATGGTTCAGCATTTGTCTTTCTCTGTCTGGCTTATTTCTCTTAGTATAATGTCCTCCAGATCCATCTATATTATTGCAAATGCAGGATTTCCTTTTTTTTAAGGCTGCATAATACTCAACTGTGTGGATAAACCATATTTTCTTTATCCATTCATCCACTGATGAATATTAGTTTGTTTTCATATCTTTACTATTGTGAATAATGCTGCAATAAATACAGAATGCAGATAAGTTTGAGACCCTAATTTTGTTTCTCTGGGATAAATACCTAGAAGTGGGATTGCTGGATCACATGGTAGTTCTATTTTTAATTTTTTTGAGATATATCCATACTGTTTTCTGTAATGGCCTTACCAGTTGGCATTCCTACCAACCAGGTAACACTTCTCAACAATACATCACTTCTCTCTACATCCATGCCAGCATTTACCTTTTGTTTTTTAATAGCCAACCTAACATGTGTAAGGTGATATCAATTATGGTTTGATTTTCCTTTCCCTGATGGCTTAGGCCTTATTCTTCTACTCTGTCATCTTGTAGAGGACCTAGTGAAGATTGGATAGAGAAGTGACAGATGCTTAGAGAGGCTTACTGTACACCAATGATGGTAACGAAACATTTCTTAAGACTGGTCTATTTGACTAAGCCCAAGTCAAAGTTAGTGGTTTAAAATTCTCCAAACCACACCACATGGTTTTCTGGATGTATCCTGGGTTGACACAAGCAGACCTAGGAGTTAAGAATCAGATTGTTCTTATGAATTGGCACATGGAAATATCCACTTTCTGTGCCTGGGACTGAGGCTGACATTGGCACTGGGGTCTCAGGAGGCAGTGAAATATGGAGAAGACCCTCCTAAGCTCAATTGACACACACACACACGCACACACCCCCAAGTACAATTTCTCTCTGCAGCCTCATGTCAGAAGAAAAATTAGGGAGTTTGGAAGACCAAGCAGATGGAGCAGCAGCAGCTGGGAAGGAGGACAGAAAAGGAGCTTCCTCCCTGATGCCGAGCCATCTGTTTCGGAACAGGAAAGGGGCACCCTGCTGTGAGTTCCCGAGCCTGGATTCTTGGCTACAGGATCCTGAGCAAACAGCAGCCACATCCAGGCCCAGGCCAAGGACAGCACCAGCTGCACCTATTTGTAGGGTGGGAATGAAAAAATAAAGGAAACCTGAAGGGCTGGCCCCACTTAGAGTTTCACTATGTGTCCCCCAACTCTGTACCTCAGGGGTTTGCAATGGAAATAAGCAAGTGAACGAGTAATCTCATGGAAAACCAAGGATTTCCTCTTTAAAAAGTGTCATCCCTTGGAAGAAAGCCTCATGAGATCTCCTTGGCCCCACCTCTGGGGACAGACGAGCCAAAAGCATCACATAGATCAGGAAGCATCACTTCACCTCTCATAGCCTCAGTTTCCCCAACTGCAAGAAGAAAAACATCCCTGAGTTCCCTTCCTATTATTGCATAACTAGCCACCATGTAGCTAGCAGCTCAAAACAGCACCCTTTGATTAGCTCATAGCTCTGTAGGTCTAGTCCAAGCTGGCCATGGTCAGGTTCTCTGCTCCTCCTTATTTGGAGATTGAATGGTTGTCATGAAACTCAGCCCCCAGGGTTATAGCCTTGAGGTCCCGTTTCCTTTGCTGAGTATTAACAAGAGCTGCTGCAGCTCCTACAGCCACATGTGTTACCTGCCATGTGGCCCCCTCCACTTTCAAAGCCAGCAAAGGAGAACTTCTCACAATACCCTTCATGCCTTGAATCTCTTTCTCCAGGAAGAAAGTCTCACCTTTTTCTAAGGACTCACCTGGTGAGGTCACCTTGATAATCTCTCTACTTTAAGGTCAACTAATTTGGAATCTTAATTACATCTGCCCTGAGGATAGTGACTGCAGCCACGAAATTAAAAGATGCTTGTTGCTCCCTGGGGGAAAAAAAATCTATGACAAACCTAGGAAGCATATTAAAAAGTAGAGACATCACTTTGCTGACAAAGGTCTGTCTAGTCAAAACTATGTTTTTTCCTTTTAGTCATGTATGGATGTGAGAGTTGGACCTGTAAAGAAGGCTGAGTGCCAAAGAATTGATACTTTTGAATTATGGTGCTAGAGAAGACCCCTGAGAGTTCCTTGACAGCAAGGAGATCAAAGCAGTCAGTCCTAAAGGAAATCAACCCTGAATATTCATTGGAAGGACTGATGCTGAAACTGAAGTGCCAATACTTTGGTCACCTGATGCAAAGAGCTGACTCACTGACAAGACCCTGATGGTGGGAAAGATTGAAGGTGGGAGGAGAAGGGGGTAGCAGAGGATGAGATGGTTGGATGGTATCACTGACTCAGTGGGAATGAGTCTGAGCAACCTCTAGAAGATAGTGTGGAACAGGAAAGCCTAAAGTGCTGCAGTCCATGGGGTCACAAAAAGTTTTGTGACTTTTTCCTGACTTTTTGTCAGATATGACTGACTTTTTTCCCAGGTATAACTTAGCAACTGAACAACAACAAGAAATTACATCTACAAAATCCCTTCGAAATAGCACCCAGGTTAGCATTTCAATAAGTGGGAGAAAGTGTGTACAGCACGTGCTGAGAACTTTGGGGACAAACTCAAGACTTCTGTCCAGCACAGTCCCTTGCAGATCCAGTGATCTGTGATTCTGTGAATAAATAAAAACAGAATTTTCATTCATTGAAAAGCAGAGATGAAATAGGTTCTGTCAATGAAAAGTTAATCAATGTAAGAAAGAAATGGAAATTTTCATTCAAGCCAGATTTGAGAATTAAAACCCAGGAAGAGCATCTCAGAAATCTCTTAGAACTGTTCCACCCATTAGAAATCAAGACGCTGTTTATATAAGTTCTTTGAGACCAAGGGCTGTCTGTCAAATGTTGTATTATTGACAATTTACATAATCAAAATTTAAGCATCATCATGGTGAGTCATGGGACCCCTTAAAGGATCAAGAAAGAATGTTACCTTTAAGGAATTGTTGATGCTAGAAGAATGTTGGTCTTATTGATTGAGCAGGTATTTCTGCTGATAAGGAAGATTTTATCCGTACATAATACACAATGCTCAGTGGAGAGAAGTCTTCATATTTAAACTTCTCTTGTCTTGCCATAAAGTATGAATTTTATTTCACAGTCTCTATTAAAAGCTTAAAACTCAACTCCAGCCTGGCAGGAAGGGGAAAAAAGGAGGAAAGAAGAGATAGGAAATGTGAGGTCTACTATGTTGTTGTTGCTTAGTCACTAATTCAAGTCCGACTCTTTGTGACCCCATGGACTGTAGCCCATCAGACTTCCCTGTCTATGCAGTTTTCCAGGCAAGAATATGGGAATGGATTTCCATCACTTTCTCCAGGGGCTCTTCCTGACCCAGGGATCAAACCCATGTCTCCTGCACTGGCAGGCAAATTCTTTACCACTGAGCCATCCAGGGAAGCCAGGGACCATGTGTTTTATATATGTCAACCTATTAATAACATTTCTCCATGTGTATTATGGGGAAAACCTTTCCACTGGTTGTTCATAGATATGGCACAAAAGGGTAGCTTTATAGTCGGGTAAGTTTGAGAAATGGGGGAATTTTTTAAAACATTAAATAGGAATAGGACTAAACATGGATTTCCCAGGTGGTTGAGTGATAAAGAATCTGCCTGCTAATGAGTTGGGAATATCTTCTGGAGAAGGAAATGGCATTCTACTCCAATATTCTTGCCTGGGAAATCCCACAGAAAGAGAAGACTGGCGGGCTACAGTTCATGGGGTTGCAAAGAGTCAGTCGGACAAGACTGAGCACACACTAAGTAGGAATATTAGTAGAACTAATATTCTGAGAACTCCTGCAAGGACTGACATCACATATTCAATATTCACATGGGGAAGCCATCAGCACACTAAGAATGTGATTCTAAAATAGACCATTGTTCATGTTTTAATGTTTCTGAAAGCATGTCATATTAAAGTTGACATGTGCAGTATAAGCTGCATCATGTGAAAGTTGATACATGCATCATATAGTGTGACTTCACTTCTTACCAGAGGCTGCTGTATAGTTGATGGGACAGAGGACAATCAATGAAGCCAGACCAGACATGGAGGGCACAGTGAGGCAATCCAGACGTGAGCTATCACAGGAGCCATCACTGCCCCCATTAAGATGAGAAGCGGGAGGTGGTCACAGCAAACCCATCTTCCCCACGCATGTGTTTCTTCAAAAGCTTGCATCTCAGTGGGAGGCTTAGTACCCAAGCTGGGTTTCTGGATAGAGGGGCTGTCTGGCAGAAGCAGGATCCTTGTGGGAGTAATGGTCCTGCCATAGACACTGCCTGAAACAGAGAAAGGAGGAGTGTGGTCCTCAGCAGAAGTCTCCCAATGGCTACATCAAGCCAGAGATCAGTTGACAAAAAAGCTTGGGGAGTCTGGTTTTCAGAGCAAAGGATCAGACAAAGGAGAGCAAGAAAGGAAGGGAAGAGCAAACAGGAAGTGCCTGGAAGAGTAAACAGAAAGTGCTTGAAAGAGCAGACAGGAAGTGCCTGAAACAGCAGACAGGAAATGCCTGGAAGAGCAAACAGGAAATGCCTGAAACAGCAGACGGGAAATGCCCAGAAGAGCACACAGGAAGTGCCTGGAATGGCTAGGTTAGGTAGAAGGAGTAAGTTCTCACTGGACATTCCCTGTTAGAGTTTTGTCTTAGGAGGGAAAATGGGAGAATCAGCGTATAGAGGAGAAAGGCAGCCTTTTCTTTATCCCATTAGCTGCAGTGGGGCTCCCCTCCTAACCCGTGGTGGGTAAGCTCAGAGGATGAGCAGTGGTGTCTGAAAAAAGACAAGAGGCAAAGGAAGCTTGGAGGTCAAATTCACAGACAAGCCTCCACTTGGGGAGAAGATTGGAGTGTTGCAAGGTGGGAGCTGGGTGAGTCAGACATCCTGGTGAAGACCAGGAACAGCCAGGCTTAGGTGAGCATGAAAGCCAGCAGCTGCCTTCCCTGAAGACATGGTTCAGTGCAGGATTCAGGGCCAACCCAGCGGCAGAAGCCCAGGAGGTTCAGAACCATGAAGACAGCCACAGACTCAGGAGGAGGCATGGTGGCTACCAACAGTCAGCGGGACCATCAATTTGGGGTCAACCGTGTGGAGTGAGGTGTCCAGGAACTGTGCGTGAAACCAAGAATTCTGTACAACAAAGAGCCTGCAGGAGGGGCTGGAGGAAACTCAGGAAGATCAAAGGCTGAGGCAGCCTTGAATCTGGACAGAACAGATGGTCCAGCCCAGTCCTGAGCCCCGGACTCCAAGGAGACCTGGGGAGAAGGTATCAAGGCTAACATGTGAGGCTGGGAGCACAGCTGGGACACAAGGTGAGAACCCAGCGTGAGGACCCTGGAGAGGAGACTCGGCAGGATCAGAAGCCCGACTCAAAGTTCAGCAGAGGAACAGATGCCAGGCCATGGTCAGGACAGATCCTGGAGGTCAAGTTTCAAGTGGACCCAAGGGGTGAAAGTCAATGGCATATTGTTGCAAGTTTGCAGGGAGCAGAGATGAGGGACCAGGAAACCAGTGCAAGGCTCTGGGACCCTCAGCAGCAAGAGACTGGCTGGTCTCTTTTGTAAGATAAAGTTGGTCTCATTTATAAGATAAAGTGGTTGCGGATCATGGGCGGGTTGAAAGGTTGGTTTCTAAAATGAGTTCGGTGCTGAGACATGCATTGCTTTGTAGCTGTGTGACCGATGGATTTAGACGTGTTATGCGTGGCTAGAATTTTTTGTCAGGAACCCGAGTTGTCAAATTATCTGCTTGTATTTTTTTGAACTTGCCTTCCATTATTCCAGCTAAAACTTCAAAAATTCCCTGGAGTGCAGCTGGTCTCAGCCACCCCCTCCAATCCCCGCCCCGCTTCACCAAAAACATCATCTGCACGTAGATCTTCTCATAAATGTAAATAAGGAAATAAGCACCAGGTATTTTCTTATACATAATTCATTTGCACAATCACTGAATGAAAAGCACACAATATTTAACTATTAAACTTTCATGGGATGTGGTAACTATGCATTTCTGATGCAAAAATACATTTCCATGATTTAAATAGCACTTTTTATGGTAATAACTTGAGGCATTTGGAGCAATACCTGCTAGATAATATTTCTTTTGTTTTTTAATAAACTCAATTATTCAATTGAAAAATTAATAAGCAGAAACCTTCGACTGTGTAATGGAGTTTAATTTACAGATCATTTCTTAATTCTACTGCACTGGAACAAAGTTAAAAGTGGTGCATATCATCAAAAGATTACCATTTCAGGGTTTAAGATTAGGACATTTAAACTTTATAATGATTTCCCAGAAAATTCTCTGCCTTTCAGAGGAAAGAAATAATGACAACTCACATAGATGAACTTGCTTTGGAAACATCTGACTTCTAAAACAGCCTGTATTTCCTCGTTTGACTCACTTAAAACCCTTGTGAAGACCACTGTTATACATAAAATAGATAAACTAGTAAGAGCCTACTGTGTAGTACGAGGAACTCTACTCAATACCCTGTAATGACCTATTTGAGAAAAGAACCTGGAAAAGGGTGGATGTATGTACAGGAAAAACTGATTTACTTCTCTGTTTACTTGAAACTAACACAACGTTGTGCATTGACTACGTGTGTGACTGTTAGGGATTCAGTCATGTCCGACTGTTTGTGACCCCATGGACTGTAGCCCTCCAGGCTCCTCTGTCCATAGAATTCTCCAGGCAAAAATACTGGAGTGGGTTGCATTACCTTCTTCAGAGGATCTTCCAGACCCAGGGATCAAACCCAGGTCTTCTGCAGTATAGGCAGATTCTTTACCATCTGAGCCACCAGCATCAACTACACTCCAATAAAAATTAATTTTAAAAAATACCATCTATGAAGTTAGAACATATTCACGTTGCTTCTCCTGGCCTCTATAGAGTGCCACCACTCTTGGCCTGAGCCTGAGCCCTCTCCAGGGTCACTAGCTTGCCCTCAAGAGAAAGGACTCAGTTGGCCCCACTCATGGTCAACCGTGTCAACCAAAGCGCACCCCACCCACCCCAGCTGATGGCTACCTTTCCTCACATAGGACGCTGAAGGCACCAAAGAATCTACAGCAAACACATTCTGACTCCAAATAATTACCAGTGGGCCCAACATGTGGGCCAAGAAAAGACCACGTGGCTGGACTTGGGACAATGTCACATGAATGAGGACCTCACGTCCCTGAGGAAGGGTTCCTGGAGGCCTGGGGGGTGCCCACTGCTGCCTTTCAGAGGCCCCTCTGCCTGCTGAGGTCAGTAGCCCACCACTTGCTACTAAAACTGATCCATGCGCCCAGAAAGGCTAATTGTCGCTCTGATTGCCGGGGAAGCCAGGGCAGCGGAATGAGTATTTTTAGTGTCCTTTGGTATTCATTATCAAAAGGTGGCTAAAATCACCTGAAAGCCCATGGCCATGATTTTCCAAGGACAGGAGTAGGAATGTCCGAGGGACAAAACATAAAGGTTCCACCGTGGGGACCTCTGTCCTGAGATCTCTCCCCTCCTCTGCTTTTCCAGCACGTCCTTCAGCGCCACTGCCAGGGAATAGGAAAAGTCGGTCCCCAGAAGGTATTAGAAGGAGCTGGACCACAGCTTTCTGTGTCCTTCCATGTCTGTTCCTGCAGTTGTGGAAGCCACTTCCCGCTGACCTGTGTTTAGATCAGCTGTGGGAATGCAGGGTTGAGGCAGAGGAGATGCACCAGACACTTGGAAACAGGACATTCACAGCTGCAGGACAGAAATCTCACAGGAAGTGTTCCCTCTCTGGGCCCTTGCAGTGCCTGGAAATACACAATAATGTGTTAATTTAAAAAATTAACATTTTTTAAAGTATGGATCACCATACCTTTTTGGGGACGACAGAGGATGAGATGGCTGGATGGCATCATCGACTCAATGGACATGATTTTGAGTAAACTCCGGGAGTTGGTGATGGACAGGGAGGCCTGGTGTGCTGCGGTCCATGGGGTCGCGAAGAGTCGGACACGACTGAGTGACTGAACCAAACTGAAAGTATGGATCATTTCAAGCACAGCAAGAATGATGGAACAAGCCCCCACCATGCATCTACCCTGTAGTGGACATTTCCACAGACCTTATGCAGCTCTCACAGGGATGCTGAGAGGAGGAAATAAAAGACATGGGACATGTGACACCTGTCAGCACAGGCGTGGGCTGGCATGGGTGCCAACCCAGGGGCGAAGCTTGTCTCGAGATCATCGCGGTTCACCCCGCTGCTCTGTAACCTGGATGGTGCAGGGGGCCCCACACACTCTCCTGACTTCAGTAAAAACACAAAACCTCTGTGCGATGCAAAGGCTTTTTCCACATACAGGATGCAGAGTGAAACATCTGCTAACAAGAGACAGTCTCTTCCAACAGAGGGAGGAGGCGTGTGATTGAGGCCACATCTAACATCAATCAAACAATCATAGCAAAATTGTGTGTCGTATTCTCAACAAGCACACATCTGCAGGTTCTTTTGAATTTGGAGGGATGGATAGACATCAGACGTTGAGTCCAGTTCATTAAAGGCATTGAGCTGTCCAGAGAGGTCCTGTATTTCAGGTGTCACTGTTTGTCTTTCTGGAGGAAGAATGTGAATCCCACAGCTTCATCTCGTGACAAACAATACAAGTAAGCAAAGCACCAAATAACTCAAACCTTGTTCTCCGAGGGCTTTCTGCCTGCTGGGATTGCTTATGTACCTTGAGGAACTGAAGTCTAAGGCTTGGGTGGTTGAGACCACTGCCGGGTGAGACAGCAGAGGATAGCAAACGATCACAGTGAGTGAAAACAGAATGCACATCATGTGCTGATTAAGACTCTGAAAACACAGAATATTATAACTAATATAATCAAATAACTCAGAATAAAAGAATGCAAAAAGATGTAGCATTCAATGACTGAAAAATGAGTGAATAAATGAAAAGAGAGATTTGATTAATTGGACCCTGTCAAAATGAAAAACCCTTACTTTTTATTATTTTTTGAAAATGCATTTTATTGAAGTACAGTTGATTTACAATGTTAGGTTCATTTCTGCTGTACAGTAAAGGGATTTAGTTACACCTATGTATGCATTCTTGAACATAGTTCCCTGTGCTATGTTGGAGGACCTTGTTGTTTATCCACCCTAGGTATAATAGCTTGTGCCTGCTACTCTCAAACTCCCAATCCACCCCTCTGCACAAAACTTCTGCTCTTTACAAGGTGCTATTAAGAAAACAAAAAGTCAGCCTTGGGTGAGGACCAAATATTTTTAAATCCTGTATCTTATAAAAGTATACCATACAACCCAGCAATTTCACTAACAGTTGCATCTCTTAGAGAAATAAAAACATATCCACACAAAACCTTGGTCATGAATGTTTATAGCAGCTTTATATATCATAGCCTACAACTGGAAACAGCCCAAATGTCATTGACAGGTAAATAGATAAGCAAAATGCAGTATCTATATCTGTAGTAATATCTTTCTCAGATGGTAGTACTCAGTCAATTAAAATAATAAACCTTTGATACCCTGCAACCTGGATGACTGATCAAATAACCATGCTTATTTATTTTTATTTGTGTATTATTTTTGAAAAATAATCACGGTGATTGAATTTAGATAAAATGAATACACTATAGGCTGCCATTTATATAAAATTCTAGATTATACAAACCAATGCCTGTTGACAGAAATAAGGCCAGGGATTTTGTGTTGATGAGCAGAGATGGTGCGGAGACAAAGCGGCACCCTGGAGCTTTCCTGTGTGTGTACACGTCAAAACTCACCAAATTATAAGCCGTAACACTCACAGTTTATTTTATACCAATTTTACTTCAATAAAGCTTTAAAATATACATGAAAGCAAACAGAGCAAGAAAAATGACAGGCTAAAAAATGGAATATAGAAAAGGCGGTATAGAAAACAGAAGAACAGAAATATATGAAACCTGGAGAAAGCAAACGAGATAGAAACCCAAGCACTTCAATGATTGCGTTAGATGTGTATGTTCTATACAGTCTAGTTATAAGACACAGAGTTTCAAACTTGATTTAAAAAAGAAAATCCCACGATAAGTTGTCAACAGGAGAAACACTTCAGATTCAAGGACACAAGTAGCTTGATCATGAAAGGATGAAAAAAGATGTTCTGTGCAAACAGTGATTGTGAAAGACCTAGAGCAACAATATTAATACCACAGAAAATAGACTCAGAGACAAGAAGTATTGCCGAGTCAAAGAGGGACATTTCAGGATAATAAAAAGTGTCAATTCACAGTTCAGCTCAGTCATTCAGTCGTGTCCAGCTCTTTGCAACCCCATGGACTGCAGCAAGCAAGGTCTCCCTGTCCATCACCAACTCTTGGAGTTTACCCAAATTCATGTCCATTGAGTTGGTGTTGCCATCCAACCATCTCATCCTCTGTCATCCCCTTGTCCTCCTGCCTTCAATCTTTCGCAGCATCAGGGTCTTTTCCAATGAGTCAGCTCTTCACATCAGGTGGCCCAAGTATTGGAGTTTCAGCTTCAACATCAGTCCTTCCAATGAACACTCAGGACTGATCCACAGGAAAGGATAAAAAATATTAATGTATAGATGATGCTGAAGTTGAAGCTCCAATACTTTGGCCACCTGATGCAAAGAGCTGACTCATTGGAATAGACCCTCATGCTGGGAACGATTGAAGGCAAGAGGAGAAAGGGGTAGCAGAGGATGAGATGATTGCATGGCATCACCAACTCAATGGATGTGAGTTTGAGCAAGCTCCGGGAGTTGGTGATGGACAGGGAGGCCTGGCGTGCTGCAGTCCATGGGGTTGTGAAGAGTTGGACACGACTGAGCAACTGAACAGCAATAGAAAACTAACAACAAAGTTTCACCTCTAATGTTAATCACAGGATAATAGAGGAAAAGTGGGCATAGCCTTTGCCCCCGCTTCTCTCTGCCTTTAGAGGTGAGCAGAAATTATGTTCCCTATGGTTGAGTTTGCAGAAAATATGGCTGAGGCATCAGGCCTACCTGCAGTGTAGACGGGAAGATCAGTGAATGCGAATCAGGAGCACACTGCATGTAGATAGGTGTGGCTATAAAGAGGGAAGCAGATGGACCTGGAGGCGGGACCGGGAATGGACTGAGAAAACACAGAGAGGAGGAGAGAGAAAAGGACTCCAACCTGCAGCTTCACGAGCCAAGTTCCACGCATTGACTTTCTGCTCGTGTAGGAGATGAAATGGGGGTCATCCCCACACCACAGGTGCAAGACTGAGGTCCTGGCAGAAGAAGCACCCCTCCCAGGAGCAGGTTTATGACTGAGCCAGACTCCTAAGTGTCCGGTCCACTGACCACACCAGGCTCCGTGTGGGCAGCCCTCCTACCATCTCTCAGGGTGACTCCAACCTCAGATGGTCCCTGGGACCAGCGTCTCATACAGTCTGAGATACAGGAGATGCCTCTTGCCACTGGCATGTGTTTTCCCAGGACTGAGTTTGCTGGTTCTGCCTGTGAAGAGCCCACCACACAGCTCAGGGAGGGTGTGAAAAGAGGGATTCGAAAGGCAGGTGACATCCGGGAGGTACAGAGGCTTGTCTCCCATTCACTCACCTGGGGTAGCCAGATCGAAATAACAGCACCTACAAGGACTAGCCGGGTGAGTGATGTCTCTGCCTCTGACACCGGCTGTGTCTGAGAAGCCAAAGAAGCAGGGTGATGAGCTGAGAGCTCCAGGCACCACCAGGAGAGACAGCCCCCACCCTCTTTCCCCAGTGGATGCCCTTGACCTCATTAAAAATAAGATGCGGCAGAAATCAGAGAGGACCCAGCCTCAGCCCTGGAGCCTGCTAAGATTAGTGGGAGTTCTGAATGCCCTCCCCCGCTTCTTGGACCTAGACTTCTAAGGAGGGGCCAGGGGCAGCACGCTCCATTAAAAACCCATCAGCTGCAGAAATTATTTTTAGTAAATTGATGACTTCGTGGAGGGCTGGGAATGCTACGCAGAGGACTGGAGCGGTGACAGGGACAGCCAGGTCAAACGACGTCAGGAGCTGGAGCTGGAAAAGTGGGGAGCGTGTGTGCCCCAGCCCTGTCACACCCCAGCTGTGCAAATGTAGGCAAGGCCCTTGACTCCTCAGAACTTCAGTTCCCGTCTTCATGGTAACAGCATTGTAAAGGTATGAAGAACGGTGGCAGAGTATGTGAAATGCTTTGCATGGCGCCTGCCTAGTGCATGACAGCTGATCATTATAAACTGCAAGTCAACGCTTTCTTAGTAGTCTACCTGAAGTCCCTGACCTACAAGTAGGATATGTTCCGTTATTTCCTATGTTAGAAATCTGTTTATGTCATTGTTGTACCCAAAAAATACTGTCCAGTTTTCACAGCAAAGTGGTGGTGAACAGCACACATTCTGGAATCTACGGGGATTTGAATCCTGGGTCTGCCTTTCATGGGTTATGGACTCCCAGCCAGTCACAGACCCCTCTTGGTTGCAGTGTTTTGTTTTGGTTTTCTGAGGATAAGAAATATACAGCGTTGTTGAGATTAAAAGAGCTACTACTATGATGTATGACCCTTTGTCCCTGAAAAGTCTTCCTCCAGGCTCCTCCTCTGTCCATGGGGATTCTCCAGGCAAGAATACTGGAGTGGGTTGCCATGCCCTCCTCCAGGGGACCATCACAACCCAGGAATCGAACCCGCATTGCCGGTGGATTCTTTACCAGCTGAGCCACCAGGGAAGTCCAAGAATACTGGAGTGGGTAGCCTATCCCTTCTCCAGGGGACTTCCCAACCCAGGAATTGAACCGAGGTCTCCTGCTTTGCAGGTAGATTCTTTACCAGCTGAGCTATCTGGGAAGCCCTAAAGATTCAATGAGCTACTTCTATTATGTATCAAGCCTTTGTTCCTGAAAATTCTTTCTTGTGCGAGTGTGGACACATGGTGGGCATGGGGACGGGGGGCAGAAGATAGGAGGGGGAGAGAAGGTTTCTCTCTATGCCTGAGCGTCCCTGGTTCTGTCTTGAGGCAGATCGAAGTCCGGCTGAAGGCTGCACCTGCGCCCGTCTGTATCTCAGTTATGACCATGAGCAGATTGATTTCGCTGTAAAGCGGGTAGCAGGAGGCCTTCAATTCAAGGCTGCCTCTTTGATTTTGCAGTTGGTTTGAAATCCCAAAGGCAGGGAGGCCTTGCTAAGGCAATCCCGGGCGCAGCGCGCCGTTTGAGAGCTGGGGAAGTGAAGCAGTGTCAGGGCTGCCTCGTTAGACACACGGGTTGCTTAGCTGTTCCTGCAGCAGCTTCTGAGATCCAAAGGCAGAACACCAACCGCAGAAAGGAATTCTGCTACTTGGGAGCAGCAGGGAGGGGTGTTGAGGTTTGATTGCTCTGTTGCGGTTTAGTTGCTCAGTCATGTCTGACTCTTTGCGAACCCGTGGAGTGCAGCACGCTAGGCTTCCCTGAGGTTCACTATCTGCCGGAGTTTGCTCAAACTCATGTCCATTGAGTTGGTGGTGCCATCCAACCTTCTCATCCTCTGTCACCCCCTTCTCCTCTGAAGTATTAGAAAAACTGAAGGATGATATCTCCAGAGCATGTAATATTTAGTGGCAAGCACAGTGAGTTTCTGTCCCTAGGGCGCTTACACTCTGTATGGAAGTCTCCTTCCTGCACAGTCATCAGAGGGCGGGAGCTGAGTGCCCTGTGCTGGGCAAGCCAAACGCAGGGGTTTGTCTGCACCTGGATGTATTAGATGGTGAGACTGTGAGTCTAATCCCAGGACAGATGAAACTTTGGGGGATCTTGGGAGGAGGTAGGCATGTGAGATGAATGCAATTAACTTGTGGCCAGAATGTGGACCATGTGCTTTTCTTTTAATTGGAGTATAATTGGTTTACCGTGTTATGTTAGTTTCTGCGTTACAACAAGCAGTGTGAATCAGCTCTGTGTATATACATATATCCCTTCCCTCAAGGCTCCCTGCCATCACTGTGCTTTTAAAGAGAAGAACAAGGAACAACCAAAGAAAAGTTATTTGAGGACTCATTAACGAGGGCTTCCCTGGTGCTCAGATGGTAAAGAATCCACCTGCAAAGTGGAAGACCTGGGTTTGATCCCTGGGTTGGGAAGTTCCCCTGGAGAAGGAAATGGCAACCCACTCCAGCTTTCTTTGCCTGGAAAATCCCATGGACAGCGGAGCTGGCGGGCCACAGTCCATGGGGTCACAGAGAGTCAGAAATGACTGAGTGACTAAGCAGAGTATAAATCAACGTCTTGAAAGTATGATAGAAAACAAACAAAAAAAAGAGAATATCCCTGGTCTCTAGGAGTCGGGGCAGGAATTGACTGGGAAAGGGTGTGAGAGAACTTACAGGACTGATAGTTTTATACCATGATAGGGTTTAGGTTATATAGGCATATTCATTTGTCATACACAGAAGACTTGTGCACTTACCATGTGTAAGAGTTACTTCAAAAGAAAAAAAATGTAAAAAATATTGAACTCTTATTAGTGATAAAAATAAATTTGAAAAAAAGCATATTAATTAAAAATACATCTGCACGTGTTTGACCCTCCACAAAATGGGTGACTCTAATTCACCTCTCTTTGGAGACAAGCTGTCTTAATGGCTCACTTCTAATGAGTAGGGCATGGCAGAAGAAACCCAGGGCTGGCTCTTAAAACAGATACAGCTTCTATCTCAGCTTGAGATGCTTGCTCTCTGCATCCAGGTTGACAGACTCCTACAGGGAGTGTTTCTGACCAATTGCTATTAATAGGAGTTGTCGGGTTGCTCCTCTATCCATAGCATCCAGAAGACTAAAGACAAGTCTCCCGTCTCAGACTCTTGTACCAACCAAGGCACTGCTCCTCCCTGGTCCTTTCTCCTGTCACCCGTTCCTACACGGCCCCAGACCATGACTCTGCCACAACTGCTCAGCCTCCTGTGACCTACACCATGACCTTGGTCTGTGTGCCTTTCAGCCAGCACCACTCACTGACCAGTGCAAAGGCAACCCTAAGTGTAAGTGGCTTTTTCAGGGCTTGACTCCTAAGCAAGGAGGAAGCTCTGCCTGTATGAATGATATTCTTTACTGGGATGCCATGGTCCCACTAATTTCCGGTGGTTATCGCTTAATGAATGCGAACTTCCTCTGTGGCTGCTCATGGCTCCCTGCCCCACCAACTGATTAATCGTTGCAGCTGGAGGCATTTAACCAGCAGCTCCAGACTGTCTACTGTCCTTGCTGAGGGAACCACAAGGACTCCTGGACCGGAGTAGAGGGACTTGAGGCAGCTGGGCCACTTTCTCCATTCTGGTCACTTCTTTTCTGCCAAGTCCCTGGAGAGCTGGCCACGCACAGCGCCGGATTCATCGGCTGACTTGCCTTCTGGGAACTGAGACTTTCCTCGATCCCTTGAGGCCTGGGGGCAAGGCCGTCCTTTTCCCAGCACATGTTTCACAGCTGGAATCCTGGGTGTGAAATTCATTCTCTATGAGTTGTTCTATACTGTTTCCCAGATGATAGTGACCACGTTCATGGAATTTTTCCCCACCGCTGAGACGATGACTCCTGTCTGCCCTGTCCCCATGCTTTGCTGGGATACACATCGTAAAGGCCACTTATCAGACCTCACACCACCAGCTACGTCCTACATCCTTATGATGCAGCGGGAGCCCCTAGGACACAACCTGGCTCGTAGGGACCACTCTGGGAATGTCGCAGAGGGGGTGATCTATAGGACAGAGGGAAGGCTTTTCCTGAATGAGTAAAGCAAGCCAGTGTGACTGCTCCACTCAGAGAAACCCCTCCTCTCCCTGGGCCCCGGGTGACAGTCAGCTTCGCCTTCTCACCGCCTCCACCTGGCACTGGGAGTGAGCCCCCAGGGTGCCTGCCGTGGAGTCACTCCCCCAACTCAGCTGCCTGCCAGAGCGCCTGGGTGTGGTCTCCTGAGGATGCGGGATGAGGGTCATGGTGCACGTGTGTGAGCTCAGTCATGTCTGACTCTTTGCAACCCCACAGACTGTAGACCGCCAGGCTCCTCTGTCCATGGAATTCCGTGTCCAAGAATATTGGAGTGGGTTGCCATTTCCTCATCCCGGGGATCTTCCCGACCCAGGGATCGAACCTGTGTCTCTCGGGTCTCATATACATTGGCAGAAAGGTCCTTTACCTCTAGCGCCACCTGAGAAGCCCAACAAATGTCATTAGGAGCCGCCGTCCCTGAAAGAGCTGTTAGTGAGCCAGGAACCTGTCAGTAGACAGGACCAATCTTGTGGGTCAAGTTCTCAGGGAAGAAAGACTTCCTAACATGTGACGGGGTCAGGGGGACAAAATCCAGACCTGCCGTGGCAGAGAGTGTTGCTTCTCACAGAGGATCACATGGGCTCTCCATTCCCAGACCCCTCATTGTCAGGCTGATGCAAGCACGTGCATCTTCTGTAGGCTGGCTCTCTCTCCGTCTTTCTCTCTTCCTCCCTCTTTATTCTTCTCTCTCCCTCCTCATCCCTTTCTCTCTCCCTTCATCTCTCTCTCCACGAACCTGGAAGGAAAGGATGCTAAGACAGTGTAGCCACATTATGAAAGCAGTTTAGACTCCAGAGTGGCTGCCAAGAATGGCACGCAGGTCCCTGAGAGGCACACAGCAGAGAGACGGAGGGGAGGTCACGTGGGGTGCTCACGCAGGAGACCCGCTCAGCCATGTGCATGAGAAACAGGGTCTCTACACATCCCAGGGTTGAGAGGCTAGGGTCTATTTGCTACAACAGCTTAACTTGTTCTAGTCTGTCTAATATACACTGGGTATTGTTAGGATCCCTTCATCTTTTGTGAAACTTGCAGGACTGAAGTTCTGTTGAGACACATTAAGTAGTTCAACATGGATCATGGTGACCAGTGGGAACTTATGTACTGCTGCTGCTGCTGCTGCTAGGTCGCTTCAGTCATGTCTGATTCTGGGCGACCCCATAGACGACAACCCACCAGGCTCCGCCATCCCTGGGATTCTCAAGGCAAGAACACCGGAGTGGGTTGATATTTCCTTCTCCAGTGCAGGAAAGTGAAAAGTGAAAGTGAAGTTGCTCAGTCATGTCCAACCCTTAGAGACCCAATAGACGGCAGCCCGCCAGGCTCCTCCATCCATGGGATTTTCCAGGCAAGAGTATGGGAGTGGGGTGCCATTGCCTTCTCCAGGGGATCTTCCCAACCCAAGGATCGAACCCGGGTCTCCCACATTGCAGGCAGACACTTTACTGTCTGAGCCACCAGGGAAGCTGTGGGACTGGAGGCTCTCAGAGTGATAAACTAAGAATACTGCTTTAGATACGAGACTCGATGGGTTGTGTGTGTCTCTGGAGCAGAAGGAGCAGTGGATAGAGCCAAGATCCCTTCCCAGGGGAGACTGTTACACCTTGAAAAGAGATGCTGAGCAGAGAGACTTGGAGACCCTTTGCTGGAGGACCTGACTCCAAATGACTGAGAGCAGGTCCAGACGGAGGCTCTGTCAGGACAGAAGGCAATATCCCACCCACACTTACCTCAAGACCCGTTGCCGAACTTGACATGCTACTCGTGCCAAGACACCTCTGTCTCAGAGCTCTCCTTGGAGTGGTCGGTTACCCCCTTTTCCCTACTTGGCTGGCCTGTGTTGTGTTCTGAATGTGCGCAATATGTGATTCATGAATTGAATGTTGGCTACTGGTCATGTATCTCCAATGCCGTGATTCTTACCTGTCCCTCCTGCCAGGCCCTGTAACAAACAGGTATTCTGGAAGGTGGCCCAAATAGACACTAATGAGCTGGGTGTTCCAGGTGGAGAAACAGCCCATACCAAGGACTCTGGGGGCACTTCCCTGGTGGTCCAGTGGTTAAGACCCCCTGGACTGTAGCCCAGCAGTCTCTTCTGTCTGTGGAATTCTCCAGGCAAGAATTCTGGAGTGGAATTCCTTCCTCTAGGAGATCTTCCCGACCCAGGGATCAAATCCAGGTCTCCTGCATTGCAGGCAGATTCTTTGCCATCTGAGCCCCCAGGGAAGCCACACTTTCATTTTCAAGAACTCTATGCGGACTTCTCTGGTGGCCCAGTGTTTAAGATTCTACGATTCCACCGCAGGAGGCACATCCTTGGTCAGGAAACTAAGATCCTGCAAGACACGCAGCCAAAAAAAAAAAAAGAATTCTAAAGTAGGATACAACAAAAACAAACATGGGAAATTTGAGCTTCTCCTCTGAAGTCACCCAGAATAATTTTGCTGACACTAAATCACCAATTACAAGCTATAAATCATTTTGCATATTATTAGTCCTGATGATTTTTCAGTGTGATGTGACATATTTCAGGCCTCTCCATCAACTGTCAAGAGATGAAATGTCAGGTTCTGAGTTGCTTGGTCTGTTGAAGAGCAATGAAAGAGCATTATATGCAAAGCTTACCAGCCTGGAAGGAGCTCCGGACTGAGAATCAGGCTGTGGATTCTAAGCTCAGCCCCTCCCAGCTCCGGCCAAGACCATGAATACATATCAGTTGAGATATTACTGTGAATGAGAAGGTTGGAAATGATGATCATCATGGTTTCCCTAATAGTTCAGTTGGTAAAGAATCCATCTGCAATGCAGGAGACAATTCCTGGCTTGGGAAGATCTGCTGGAGAAGGGATAGGCTACCCACACCAGTATTCTTGGGCTTCCATTATGGCTCAGCTGGTTAAGAATCCACCCACAATATGGGAGACCTGGGTTCAATCCCTGGGTAGGGAAGATCCCCTGGAGAAGGCAAAGGCTACCCACTCCAGTATTCTGGCCTGGAGAATTCCATGGACTATATAGTCCATGGGGTCACAAAGAATCGGACATGACTGAGCGACTTTCATTTCCATGGTTTCCTTGTTTTGATAATTGTGTACTATTGTGATGCTAACAAGGCTTATATTTCCTGAAGTTTGTCACTCTTTGTTACTCCAAGAAAGCTCAGCAAAGCAAACAGATTGAACACATCTGCAGCTATTTCATTGCAACTCAGAAGGGGGCATCCACGACTCTGATGGGTTGCAGCAGAGGTTGGCTTTGGTCTTGTGACATCCTGGTAGGTGGAACTCAGCCTTGGTGAGAGATCTTCTGAGAGAGGAGAACCCTCCTGGTTTGTTCATAAGAATGCTCAGGGTCAGCCTCATGGATATCTGGCCCCACAACCTGTCCTTTGTAAAGACCACTGAAGTGAAGTGAAAGTCACTCAGTTGCACCTGATTCCTTGCGACCCCATGGACTGTAGCCCACCAGGCTCCTCCGTTCATGGAATTCTCCAGGCAAGAGTACTGGAGTGGGTTGCCATGCCCTCCTCCAGCACATCTTCCCGACCCAGGGATTGAACCCACGCCTCCTACATTGCAGGCAGATTCTTTACCATCTGAGCTACCAGGGAAGCCAAAGACGGCTGGGCTTCGTTTAAATGCTGGGATTTTTCAAACTAAGCATTAACATGAATTGTCAGCCAGATGAATTTGGGCAAGTCACTTAACCTCGCTGAGCCTATAACTCCACTTGTGCAATAGATATAATCATATCTACTTTACAGGATTGTTACCTGTATTCAGTGAAGTCCTATATAGGAAAATCTATAACAAAATCTGTTTGACAGAGTAGACTCTTACAAAACTTAATGAACAGAAGTACAGGGGAGTAGGTGGATGGACAGATGGAAAGTATTCTATCCAGAACCACCTACTGGTGGGGGCGGGCGGGGGACTTCCCTGGTGGTCCAGTGGTTAAGAACCCACTTTCCAATGCCGAAAATGTGAGTTCAATCTCCGGTCAGGGAACTAAGATCCCACACGCCTAGGGGAAAGTAAGGCCAAGCGCCACTACTAGAGAAAGGCCAAGCGCCACAACAAACACCAGCATAGTTAATTTTTTTTTAATTAAACCAACTACTGGGGGAAGCAATCGGTATGACATGAAGCTCACCTCCTCCCACAAATAAAACCAGCTACTTACTGGGGAGACAGAGACTGTCTCAGGATATTGTGAGGGGTTTGTGGCTTAAACCAAAACGTTGCTTGAATCTCTTCGCATTATACTTTTGCTGGCTTATATGGAATGGGTTCTCTAAATTCTGTATCTACCGCCTAAAGAAATATTTTTTATAATATTATTTTTAGTTAACTAACTTCTGGATTCACTTCCATAATTCCTTTTTTTTTGGCTGTGCCCCATGACATATGGGATCTTAGTTCCCAAGCCAGGGATAGAATCCACACACCACTCCCCGCCACCCCCGCCCCTGACTGCACTGGAAGTGCAGCGTCTTAACCACTGGTCCACTAGGAAAGTCCCAAGGAGTACTTTTTCCGCATTATTTGTCTTAAGGCTAATGACTTCAAACTATTCAATAGCCCCTGTTGTTCTGCTGCTTTTGGATTTCAAAACATTCTGTTCAACTTTCCATTTACTTCATGACTTTACAAAGTTTGATCACCCTGACTTTTCTGCCTTCTTTTTCTAGCTTGAAGAGTTTTGTTCTTTTTAGGTTCTCCCCCAAGACAGCCTCCATATCCCCTTGATCTTGTGAAGTTTTCTTCTTTTGAGTCATCTCCAGCACCATTATGTCATTATTCTTAAGAAGCCCTGACTTTCAGTTAACAACACGTGGGAAGGGAAGGGGAGAAAACTGAGATCAAATCAGTTATGAAATCCATGCTCTGAAAATAGAAAGATGCGGTACTTGCTTCCTGAGAGGCAAGGGCTTTGATGTACCCACCCTGATAGGCTATCCAACTCTTTTGACCCAATGGACTGTAACCCACCAGGCTCCTCTGCCCAGGGGATTCTCCAGGCAAGAATACTGGAGTGGGTTGCCATTTCCTTCTCCAGGGGATCTTCCCAACCCAGGAATCAAACTGGGGTCTCCTGCATTGCTGGCAGATTCTTTACTGACTGAGCTATTAGGGCAGCCCCTTGAAATGCTAAAAGAAAATGAGAACTGATGCTAGCACAAGTCTGTGTGCCCAAGGCTCAGTGAGTCCAAACAAACTGAAAGATTGAAGTTTGGAGCAAAGAAAGATTTGTTGCAGGGCCGTGCAAGGAGACAGGTGGCTCACGCTCCCCCTCAAAATACCCTGAGATCCCAGAAGGGTTTCGGCAAAGCACTTTTAAAAGCCAGATGAGGGAGGAGGGTCTCAGGGGATGGGATGAGCTCAAGCACTGTTCTCTGATTGGCTGATGGTGAGGTCACAGGGTGAGGTCACAGGGGTTAACAGGATTGGTCCTTAGTTTCCAGAGACCTGGGGGTTATATGCTCCTGAGCAAGTAGTTAACATCTTCATTTGGTGGGGTTTTCACATCTGTGGAACAACTCAGGAGATGTGCATCAGATACTATTATGCAGGTCCTTCGAAGAGGAGGCACAGCGGAAGGGATAGGGGCGGCCTGTCCCAGGAAGGCCCCATGGGGTCCCGTTGGGTTACACTGGGAGCTCCTCTGGGGCACGTCTAGTCTAGTCTCTTCCACACTTGCTCAGTCGTAAGAATCTCCCGAACCACCGGTTAAATGTTCAGACCCCGAGGTTCTGCACAGACCTGTGCTGTCCGTGATGGTGGCCAGTGGCCACAGGGTGCGGCTGGCCCTTGACAGGGGCCACTCCAAGCTGAGTTGTGTTGTCTGTGTACAACTCACAGTAAGTTTTACAGTCTTCATTCAAAGAAAGAACTGAAAACATCTCACCACAATTTTCTATTGACTACATCCTGCAATAAGAGATGATAGCATTTTCAATATATGGCATCAAAGAAAAGATTAGCATTAACTTCACTTATGTCTTTATGCTTTTTTTTAAAAAAAAATGTGGCTGCTAGAACATTTGACATGACATGACTGGCCCACACTACATGCTGCTGGACAGGCTGGTCCAGACATATGGAATCAGAATCCCCGTGGGCAAGGCTTACGGGTTGTCTGGCATTCCTGGTGACACTTAGGACCGGGAAAGCTGGGGAGCATGGTGAACTTATTTGACAGAGGAGGAAATTCACATTCAGAGAGTCTGATCAGCTTGTCCAAAGTCATGCCGAGATCCACATTGTAAGGGCCGGCGAGGCAAACTCTAACCTCATCAGAATGGAAGCTGGCTAAGTGCAGAAACTTGGACCATCTTGTTCACTGATTCTGAGAGCAGTATCTTACAAACACACACTGAACGGATGAGGCCACTTAGACACAATGTTCATGAAGTTAAACACGTGATTTCAATCCCCCAGCAGCCTGGTCCGCTCTGTTCTCTTCTCTAGGCTGCAGACAACAAGAGGATGGTTATCCACAAGGGAAAGAAAGACAGGCTAGAGGCCATCTAGAAACTATTCTAGCTTGAAAAGCACAGCACAAATCACATTAGCATCTTCCGGAGAGCGTCCTCTTCGCAGACAGATTTGGCATTCAACTCATATGCATTCTGGGAGCATCCTAGGAGTCACTTGTACCACTAAGAAACGTAATCAGGGCTGCCCTGGTGACTCAGTGGTAAAGAGTCCAACTACCAATGCAGGGGAAAGGGTTCGAGCCCTGGTCTGGGAGGATCCCACATCCCACAGAGCAACTAAGCCTCTGCACCTTAACTACTAAGCGTGTGCTCGAGAGGCCAGGAGTCACAACTCGAGAGCCCTCGTGCCGCAACTACTGAAGCCCATGTGCCCTAGAGCTGTGCTCCACAACTAGAGGCCCCTGCAACGAGAAGGCCACACATCGCCACTAGAGATTAACCCCGGCCTGCCGCGACTAGAGAAAAGCCCGTGCAACAGGACAGACCCAGCACAGACAAAATAAATAAGGAAATTTTGATTTTATTTTAAAAAAGAAAGAAACATTATCACCACAGCTCTTCCCCCCAGTTCCACCTGTTGGAAATTCTACCTCCTCTACCAAAAATAAAGAAGAAGGAATTTTTTTTTCTAAACCCCCTAAGCTATTCAGCATCCAGAGGACCTACTTCCAAGTCCCTCTGGGGCTCATGGTTTCTATTTTTAATCATGCAAGGTGCAGAGAGAAAAGCAGCTCTGAAAGAAACTGGTGTGCAGAGAAACTGTGAACACCCTCTGGCCTCTACAGGTCAATGTGAGTGACACAGCAGTGGGCTTCTCAGAATCCAGGGAGGACACGGCTCTTGAGTCACCCAGGAGTAACAAAAGCCAAAACCTCATTCCTCTCCCCATCCCCTCCATCCTATACATTACTCATCAGGCAGCTGCAAGTAGGAAGCCCAATTTCTCACTGAGTGATGGAGCGAGGCTTCCATGTGGGCAAACATTCAGTAAGACGGGGGATGACTCAGAGACCGTTCAGCCCATTGTTAGAGGGGTCCCCACCTGCCTCTCGGCAAGCTGAAATAATCCGTTGTCAACGCTGCTGCAGAAAAATCTAATTGCAACCTTGATCCCCCAGCCCCTCTTGAATTGCTCACCCACAGGCTCAGCTTTAATTACATAACACGTGGAGAGAGGAAGGCAGAAAAGACGAAGCCTACATTGGTCCTTTAGTAAAAATGGAAATTGATCAGAGTTCAGTCACGTGCCCAGTGGCCCGCAGACCATGCGTTGTATCACCAGGTCACCCGGGAAACTTGCTACTAAGCCTGCCGCCAGGGTGCCTCCCCCGAACTCTCTAGCTACAGTGAGTGCAGCCCCCAGGAATATGTACATTTTAATCAGTTCTCCTACTGATGCCTGTGCATGCTAACCAGTGAAATACCAGCCTGGAACCATGTCTGCCACACTGAATTTTGTTGAAAGGAAGTTGAACTATGTAGATGAATAAATACTTGTTATATGTGGGTACACAGGCCTCTTCCTTCAGGCCCCAGACTCTGCTTCTGAATCCCAACCCAGTAGCAGACACTATCCAACCAGACATTTCTGTGGCAGCAGCACCCAGCAGACAGCCTCGCCAAAGACCCCTCTTTCCCAGATCCCCTGATCTGGACCACAGCTCTGAAAGCTTCATGGGAGATTGAGCTACTGCTGCTGCTGCTGCTAAGTCACTTCAGTCGTGTCCGACCCTGTGCGACCCCATAGACAGCAGCCCACCAGGCTCCCCTGTCCCTGGGATTCTCCAGACAAGAGTACTGGAGTGGGTTGTCATTTCCTTCTCCAATGCATGAGAGTGACAAGTGAAAACTAGCTACAGTTTGAATCAGAACCGGGCATTGCTCCTTGGCCCGTATGCCTGACCCCCCAGAAGAACCTGATGACCAGCCCAGCACCCTAGTCTAACAGTGTACCCTGGGAGGTGCTATACGGACCTCTGTGCCTCGGGTCCCATTCCTAGACATGCCAGGGCTCACCGTTCATGAGGAATCCAGAAATGGACACCGCGCAGGGCAAGGCTGCGTGCTTGGCCTTAGTTCGGAGGGTGGGGGGTGGTCAGGGCAGGGGAAAAAGGAGGAAGTCAGGCTGGAGGCTGTGCAAGGAGCTGGCAGAGCAGAGGGTGCCTGCCGCAGCATTGCTGGGCAAGGGGACGCCACGGGAGAAGCCACGGCCAGCTCTGGCATCTTCTCATCGTTTCAGCCTCAACCTCCCATCTCCCACCTCTGACCCGTCCAGAACTGGATGTGGGGGAGGAGCTTCAGGAGCAAAGGTGATGCTACTTTCCCAAGGCAGGGGCACTAGAGGGTGTGGCGTTGGTACCGCTGGGTTGCGTACATGATGAAAAACACTTGTGTGTCTCTGTATCTATGTGCGTGAGTCTGTATGTGTCTCTGTGTGTGTGTCTGTGTATTTGTGTGTGGGTGTCTATGTATCTCTGTCTTTGTGTGTGTATCTGAGTGTCTGTGTGTATGTGTGAGTGTCTATGTGTATATGTATCTGTGTCTGTGTAAATCTGTGGTTGTGTGTGTCTATGTGTGGGTGTGTCTCTGTGTATCTGCGTCTGTGTGTGTGAGTGTCTGTGGGTGTCACTGTGTCTGTATCTGTGTCTGTGTGAGTATCTGTGGGTGTCTGTGTGTATCTGTGTCTGTGTGTGTGAGTGTCTGTGGGTGTCTGTGTGTGTATCTGTGTCTGTGTGTGTGAGTGTCTGTGGGTGTCTGTGTGTGTGTATCTGTGTCTGTGTGTGTGTGTGTCTGTGGGTGTCTGTGTGTGTGTATCTGTGTCTGTGTGTGTATGTGTGTGTGTATCTGTGTCTGTGTGTGTGTATCTGTGTCTGTGTGTGTGTCTGTGGGTGTATGTGTGTGTGTATCTGTGTCTGTGTGTGTATGTGTGTGTGTATCTGTGTCTGTGTGTGTATGTCTGTGGGTGTATGTGTGTGTATCTGTGTCTGTGTGAGTGTCTGTGGGTGTGTGCCTGTGGGTGTCTGTGTGTATCTGTGTCTGTGTGTGTGAGTGTCTGTGGCTGTTTGTGTGTGTATCTGTGTCTGTCTGTGTGTGTCTGTGGGTGTCTGTGTGTGTATCTGTGTGTGTGTGTGTCTGTGGGTGTCTGTGTGTGTGTATCTGTGTCTGTGTGTGTGTATGTCTGTGGGTGTCTGTGTGTGTATCTGTGTGTGTGTGTGTCTGTGGGTGTCTGTGTGTGTGTATCTGTGTCTGTGTGTGTGTATGTCTGTGGGTGTCTGTGTGTGTATCTGTGTGTGTGTGTGTCTGTGGGTGTCTGTGTGTGTGTATCTGTGTCTGTGTGTGTGAGTGTCTGTGGGTGTCTGTGTGTGTGTATCTGTGTCTGTGTGTCTGTGTCTCTGTGGGTGTCTGTGTTTGTGGATCTGTGTCTGTGTGTGTGTCTGTGTGTGTCTGTGTGTGTGTATCTGTGCCTGTGTGTGTGTGTATCTGTGTCTGTGTGTGTGTCTGTGTGTGTGTATCTGTGTCTGTCTGTGTGTATCTGTGTGTCTGTGTGTATCTGTGTCTGTCTGCGTGTATCTGTGGGTGTCCGTGTGTATCTGTGGGTGTGTGTCTATCTGTGTCTGTGTGTGTATCTGTGGGTGTCTGTGTGTGTCTGTGAGTGTCTGTGTGTGTCTGTGGGTATCTGTGTGTATCTGTGTGTCTGTGTGTATCTGTGGATGTCTGTGTGTGTCTGTGTGTATCTGTGTGTCTGTGTGTGTATCTGTGTCTATCTGTGTGTATCTGTGTCTGTGTGTGTATCTGTGGGTGTCTGTGTGTATCTGTGTGTCTGTGTGTATCTGTGGATGTCTGTGTGTGTCTGTGTGTCTGTGTGTATCTGTGGGTGTCTGTGTGTATCTGTGTGTCTGTGTGTGTATCTGTGTCTGTCTGTGTGTATCTGTGTCTGTGAGTGTATCTGTGGGTGTCTGTGTGTATCTGTGTATGTGTGTGTATTTGTGTCTGTCTGTGTGTATCTGTGTCTGTGTGTGTATCTGTGAGTGTCTGTGTGTGTCTGTGTGTATCTGTGGATGTCTGTGTGTATCTGTGGGTGTCTGTATGTATCTGTGTCTGTGTGTGTATCTGTGGGTGTCTGTGTTTATCTGTGGATGTCTGTGTGTGTCTGTGTCTGTCTGTGTGTATCTGTGTCTGTCTGTGTGTATCTGTGGGTGTCTGTGTTTATCTGTGGATGTCTGTGTGTGTCTGTGTGTATGTGTGTATCTGTGTCTGTCTGTGTGTGTATCTGTGGATGTCTGTGTGTGTCTGTGTGTCTGTGTGTATCTGTGGGTGTCTGTGTGTATCTGTGTGTCTGTGTGTGTATCTGTGTCTGTCTGTGTGTATCTGTGTCTGTGTGTGTATCTGTGGGTGTCTGTGTGTGTCTGTGGGTGTCTGTGTGTATCTGTGGATGTCTGTGTGTATCTGTGTGTGTGTGTATTTGTGTCTGTCTGTGTGTATCTGTGTCTGTGTGTGTATCTGTGAGTGTCTGTGTGTGTCTGTGTGTATCTGTGGATGTCTGTGTGTATCTGTGGGTGTCTGTATGTATCTGTGTCTGTGTGTGTATCTGTGGGTGTCTGTGTTTATCTGTGGATGTCTGTGTGTGTCTGTGTCTGTCTGTGTGTATCTGTGTCTGTCTGTGTGTATCTGTGGGTGTCTGTGTTTATCTGCGGATGTCTGTGTGTGTCTGTGTCTGTCTGTGTGTATCTGTGTCTGTGTGTGTATCTGTGGGTGTCTTTGTGTATCTGTGGGTGTCTGTGTGTATCTGTGTCTGTCTGTGTGTATCTGTGTCTGTGTGTGTATCTGTGGGTGTCTTTGTGTATCTGTGGGTGTCTGTGTGTATCTGTGTCTGTCTGTGTGTATCTGTGTCTGTGAGTGTATCTGTGGGTGTCTGTGTGTGTCTGTGTGTATCTGTGGATGTCTGTGTGTATCTGTGGGTGTCTGTATGTATCTGTGTCTGTGTGTGTATCTGTGGGTGTCTGTGTTTATCTGTGGATGTCTGTGTGTGTCTGTGTCTGTCTGTGTGTATCTGTGTCTGTCTGTGTGTATCTGTGGGTGTCTGTGTTTATCTGTGGATGTCTGTGTGTGTCTGTGTGTATGTGTGTATCTGTGTCTGTCTGTGTGTGTATCTGTGGATGTCTGTGTGTGTCTGTGTGTCTGTGTGTATCTGTGGGTGTCTGTGTGTATCTGTGTGTCTGTGTGTGTATCTGTGTCTGTCTGTGTGTATCTGTGTCTGTGTGTGTATCTGTGGGTGTCTGTGTGTGTCTGTGGGTGTCTGTGTGTATCTGTGGATGTCTGTGTGTATCTGTGTGTGTGTGTATTTGTGTCTGTCTGTGTGTATCTGTGTCTGTGTGTGTATCTGTGAGTGTCTGTGTGTGTCTGTGTGTATCTGTGGATGTCTGTGTGTATCTGTGGGTGTCTGTATGTATCTGTGTCTGTGTGTGTATCTTGTGTGTCTGTGTTTATCTGTGGATGTCTGTGTGTGTCTGTGTCTGTCTGTGTGTATCTGTGTCTGTCTGTGTGTATCTGTGGGTGTCTGTGTTTATCTGCGGATGTCTGTGTGTGTCTGTGTCTGTCTGTGTGTATCTGTGTCTGTGTGTGTATCTGTGGGTGTCTTTGTGTATCTGTGGGTGTCTGTGTGTATCTGTGTCTGTCTGTGTGTATCTGTGTCTGTGTGTGTATCTGTGGGTGTCTTTGTGTATCTGTGGGTGTCTGTGTGTATCTGTGTCGGTGTGTGTGTGTGTGTCTGTGGGTGTCTTTGTCAGTGTATCTGTATCTGTGTGTGGGTGGGTGTCTGTGTGTGTGTGTGTATCTGTGGGTGTCTGTGTGTATCGCTGTTTGTGTGTGTCTGTGGATGTTTGTGTGTGTCTGTGGGTGTCTGTGTGTATCTGTGGGTGTCTGTGTGTATCTGTGTCTGTGTGTGTCTGTGGGTGTCTGTGTGTGTCCGTGGGTG